>NW_020172144.1:851551-999530 GCF_003031525.2 Neophocaena asiaeorientalis asiaeorientalis
AAAAGGGAAAGCCAAAAAAATGAGAGGCCCGCGTACCAAAAAAAAAAAAAAAAAAAAAAAAATTAAGATGTAGAATTTTTTAAAGAATGATGAGTAAAATGTTTGGAGTTCTGGTGTTTCTACGTTGCTATCCAGGGAGAACTCCCCACAAATTATTTCTAATTCCTAATGAATATGGCAGATGTGTTTTTTTGTTGTTGTTGTTGTTTTTATGGTACGCGGGCCTCTCACTGTTGTGGCCTCTCCCGTTGCGGAGCACAGGCTCCGGATGCGCAGGCGCAGCGGCCATGGCTCACGGGCCCAGCTATGGCAGATGTTTTTAATGGAAGACTATAAGCAGTCTTTATATCTAAGGCAATACTTTTTCTCAAACATCCCTTACCAAATTGCTCTTGTAAAATCAATTGTCCTTTTGTTTGCCCACGTTTATTTCTGCTTCCAAATACAGAAGACAGTAAACAGCTTCATTAAGAAACAGGAAGAATCTTGTGAGTCAATTTATGATCCAAATTCCAAAGGCAGAAATATCAGCCATGGCAATGCCAGTGAGTACCTTCACCTGGATGGCAAACAAGGGGGGGACACACCTTGGCTGGCTGGGCGTGGGATTCCCACAGGTGTGCCAAGCCATGGAACAGCTTCAGCCTCCAGGTTCAGCCAGAAATCCATCTAAGACTTTGTCAAGCACATCCCTCTAGAATTTGGGGTCAAAGATTGGGCTCCTTAAGACTTGCAGGCTTGCAAGGAGTTTAGAGACCACCAACTCCCTCCTCTCGGTTTACAAAAGAGGAACAAAGCACAGGTGACTCGCCCAAAGCCACAGTTCTAATTAGTGCCAGAGGCGGGACTGCCCCTCAACATCTGGGACGGTAGACAGCCTCCAATGCCTACCGGCCACCCACCCTGTATTTGTTTCTCTCACCCTCTCTCTCGTCCTCCCTCCTACTGCTCCCATCTATGTTATTCCTCCCCCTTCTATCCCCACACTGCCTGGCTTGGTGGAAACAAGTGATGCTCCAGTTCACAGCTGTGGGCCCACAGGGAAGACGTTCAAGGCCACCTCTTCAGCCGCCGTGCTCAGGATCAAGACATCCCTCTAGGAAAAGCCACACAACCGAACCAGGCAAGTGATTATTTTTCATTAGACAATGGCAGTTACTAGTCGTCTACCTGAATTCAACTGTGTATTTTCTGTATAATTCTTTGGTTAGATAGCTCAATAGCTTTTGGTTGTTGGTGGTGGTGGTGATGGTTTCTAATCAGTTAATAAGTACGTCTCCCACAGCTGCATGAAACCACCAGGTAGATGGGGCAGGGAGTAGGGAAGTAGTGATTACAGCTCTAAAGAAAGCAACCACTATAAATAAGATGATCGTGTTTCATGGGAAAGTATAGCTGCTCATCACCGCTAATGAAAAGATGGAATTACTTCATAGAAAAATCTCAAGCCCTATAAATTCCTATGTTATCTTAGAAGAAATCCTCAGTTAGCAACTACAAATCCCAGACATCACTCAGATTAGATAAAGAATTATTCAACCTTTACATTTTTCACCCCTATGGTGGCAAAGTAGACTTAAATTGATTACTCTCAGTTCATGCTTTAAAAATCAAAACATTTTGCGTGTAAGAACTAGCAAAGATTTTTAACACATGCTGTGTGGAGAACTAAAACTTTTAACGAGAACTTTTTGTGGCCAGCGACAACATTGAGCTTAAACTCCATTCAGCAGAAAAGATGAATAAAAGTAGCCCATCAGCTGTTAGTCTATAACACTTAAGATATATTTCGATATAGTTCTGCTTAGCAAAAGAACTTACTCTACTCCAGAGCCTTCGGAAATGTTCACCTATAGAGCAGCATAAGGATACCGACTCTTTCTACACAAGCGTTTACGAGAATACTCTCTACCCAGGGCAGCTCCAGCTCCGAGAGCAGGAATATGTGCAGGAAATAGTGCTTGGTGGGGGGAGAGTGTCTTTATTTCCAGACTTCTCCACAGGGCCTGGGCGGAATCGATGCGATAGGATCAGCAAAGTATAACTGCAAAGAAAACTGTCTGAGAAAGATAAAACTGGATCGGGAGGCAGATAAGCCCAAATTCCCAATGTCGCTCAGATCCGCACACTGCATGTGCAGTCACTGGGGCACGTCTGCTCTCCCACACTCGCCGGAGTAGAACTGCAAAGTTCGGTGTGTGCAGTGCTCCCTGGGGGGCCTCTGAGAGGGGCAGGGCTTAAAGGGGGGATTTCCATCTGTGACAGAGAATCTCAACCCATATTCATGGCATCTCAACTAAAAGGAGTAGCTATTTTCATCAACCGAGTTCTCCTGGCTCTGTGGAGCCACCCTACAAATGAATAAATAAGTAGGAGATGCTTTATTCATTTGGAGGTGAGGAAATGGGAAAGGAGACGAGCTTAATGGTTCCACCTTCTCTGACAACTGCTTTTCTGTTTTGGTGTCAGATCACTGACAAAAGGAAAAAGAAAGAGAGAGAGGGAGAGAGAAAGAGAGAAGAAGAAAGAAGAAAGGAAGGGAAGAGAGAGAGGGAAAGGAAGGAATTGTCATAAAATTCAACTTCCTGTGGGGCATCCTTGGAATAAAACAGAAAGTGATGGTTGGATACCATCTCACAATTTCACCAGCTCCTCACAGCAACCCCGGCAGGGCCCCAACATTACCCCCATTGTATAAATTTATTTTATTTACTTATTTCTGGCTGTGATGGGTCTTCATTGCTGCACGCGGGCTTTCTCTAGTTGCAGCGAGCGGGGGCTACTCTTCGTTGCAGTGCGCGGGCTTCTCATTGTGGTGGCTTCTCTTGTTGCGGAGCACAGGCTCTAGGTGCATGGGCTTCAGTAGTTGTGGCACACGGGCTCAGTAGTTGTGGCTTGCAGGCTCAGTAGTTGTGGCGCACGGGCTTAGTTGCTCTGCGGCATGTGGGATCTTCCCGGACCAGGGCTTGAACCCATGGCCCCTGCATTGGCAGGCAGGTTCTTAACCACTCACCACCAGGGAAGCCCACCCCCATTGTAAAGGTGAGAATAACCAGGTTCAGAAAGGCTAAGTGACTTGCCCAAGGTCACACACTCGGTGATGCAGCCTAGTTTTGCACCCAAGTTGTTGGCCCCAGATCTTCATGTTTTAAGGTCATAAGAGCCTCAGAAAATGAATCTCTCTTAACCTCTCATTGTCTTCAACAACTTTGAGCTGCCTCAGATGTCCTCACCTCTCCATCACTCCTGGACACACTGTCATTGCTTGCCTTTCTCTAGGGTGCCAGAAACTTCTAACAAAGATCCCCAGTGACCTCCTATTTACTGATTCAGTGGAAACCTCAGTCCTTACCTCCTTAATCTGTCCAAGGTATCTGACCTTTCATCACCCCTACCTTCTCAAGCTCACCCCTCCCTCCGTTTCCATGATACCACTTTTTCTTATTTTCCTCCCCCTTTTCTGGTCTCTCCTTGAATTGTCTTCCTGACTCCTCAAGGCTGCCTGTCCCTTCAATGTCAATGGGTCCCACAGCTCCACACTTCACCGTCTGTCACTCTACACGTCCTTCGGGGAGAGCTCACCTCATCTGTGGATTCCACCACCTTCCTCATGCTGACATTTCCCAGATCCATGGCTCCAGCTCTGAATCCACTCTAGAGCCCCACTGGACCCCACTGGAACATTCCATCTCAAGCTCTAGAGAACCCAAACCAATATTAGGATTCACACCCATCCTTGAAAATCAGACCCACCATAACAAAAACCCCCTCTCTGCCTGTATTCTCCATCTCAATTAACGGCTGCAGCACCCTCACACTTGCCCTAGCCAGAAATCTTCATCCTCTCGCTCCTGCCCCATTTCTCAGCTGCCAGCCGCCATGGGTTTTCTATGTACAAAATCCGTCAGGGCCAGGCTGCCTCTTCATTTGCACTGCTACTGCCTCAGTTAGGTCTGCACCATCTTTCACTGAGGCCACGGCGAGGGGTCTCTCCACTGAACTCCATGATACGTAACTCTTCGAATCCAGTTTCTCTCTCCCTATCAGAGCAATCTTTCTTAAATGAATATCTGATCACTTCACTCCCTTCCTGAAAGCCCTTCAATGGCCACCCAGACTATAGGATAATATCCAGATTCTTTAGCCTACGAGGCCCTTCGTCCTCTCCCTGCCACCTCCCCAGCCTGTCACTCACCCATGCACACACTGCACTATGTCGGCAACGCACCACTGCAGTTCCCCCAGGATACTGAGTGTGCATAACCTCTTTGTGCCCTAATGCTCACCATTCTCTCTGCCCGGAATGTTCACATGCTGAACTCCTACTCACTCTTCCAAAGCCAGCCCGAGCCTCACCTCTCTTTGCTTCCTAGCAGCCTCCACAGCCCATGGTCCAGCATTTAATATGCTGCACCCTAACTCTTTGGTTCTTTGTCTCTAACACTAGACTGGGAGTTGCTCCGGGGCAGGAATTTTTAGTCTTTTTCATATCTTGGTTATAATGTGGCATAGTACCATAGATGGTACATGAGTGGGAATCAAAAATGCTTATGGCATACGAATATGAAAGCAAAAACAATAAATAAAATATTAGCAAACTGAATCCAGCAGCATATTTAAAAAAATACATCATGACCAAGTAGGGTTTATTATGGGAATGCAAGGATGGTTCATTATTAGGAAAGCAATGATAATAATTCACAATATTAATAGATCTAAGGAGAAAAATCATATGATCATCTCCCTAAATACTGAAAAGACCTTGGCAAAATATAACACCCATTCCTGATGAAAAACAGTAAATAAAATAGGAACTGATGGATACTTCCCTAACTTTTAAAAATATATATAGACCTCAGTCCAAAAGCCAAGATCTTACTTAGTGAGAAAAACTGTACATATGCCCACCATACATTACCACTTAACATTGTGTTGGAGGCATAAATCAACGTAACAAGAGAAAACTATCAGGAATAAAATTAGCAAAGGAGAGGAGTGATGCTATCTCTATTTGTAGAAGATAAATCCTTTTGAAAATCCAAGAGTACCAATTTAAAAACTAATGAATACAGTAATACAATTTAATAATAGGATATAAGATATATATGTAAGACATATATAATATCCTTCTTATATATTAACAATTATCAATTAGAAGAAATAATGGAAGATAAGAGCTCCTTTATAATAGCAACAAAAAGTATTTTTAATGCCTAAAAATAAATTTAACAAGAAATAAAGCCTCTACAAGAAAAACCTTTAAAATTGCTGAAAAGTAGATGTGTTCAAATGGAAAGACATTCCATGTTCTTGGGAAGGAGTCAACATCATAAAGATGCCAAATATCCCTCAGGTTAATGTATAAGTTTAACATGGTCCCAATTTTAAAAAATTTTATGGAGTTAGGCAAGTTGATTCTAAAGTTCATATGGGAAAATAGTCTGGAAGAATAACCAGGAAACTACTAGAAAGGAAAGGCATTGTTTGGGAAAGAGAGAGAGCCAACATTACCAAGTACTAAAACATGCTCCAAAGCTTCTGTAACTAAAATAGTATGGAATTGGTATGTGAAAAGACAGATAAATGGGACATAACAGAAGGTCCAGAAGTAGACCCAAGTACTGAAAATCTGGTTTATGATAATGGTTATTTCAAATCAATGGGGGAAAGATGAATGTTTTAATAAAGGGTTTGGGGACAACTGGATAGACATTTAGAAAAAGATAAAATTGATCTATACCTCTCATTATACACCAAAATAATCTCCCAATGGATCAGAGATCTAACTATTAGAAAGGAAACCTTACAAATATTCAAGGAAAACATAGGTGAACTTCTTTAAAACCTGGAAAAGGTGGACAGACAACCTTTCTAACCATAATTCAAAATCTAATTTTCTTAGATGGGTTCTAGAGCATCCCAAAGGCAACGGGAAGCAGGATGATGACTACAAACTGATTCACTATTCTAATTAATATTTCAAAAGCAATTTAGGAATAGAGATATATTGCCAGTCCTTTTGCACCTACACAAATATACTTTTAAGACATTTCTGATTGGTGCATTTGAGTCTGAAAGATCAACGGGAGCCCACCCTAAACAGTGCTTCTTTGCCACAATAAGACCACACAGGAGATTTTTTTTAAAAAAGGAAAGATTTTTATGATCAGCCAGTGACTCAAGATACGGGTAAAAAGGAAATTAGTTTTGCATTCCTGAAAAGAGACTGGAAACCCTCACAGACACCCGCGTGCACGTGGTCTCTGCACCAGTCTCTGCGGGGATGAAACAGAGTGGAGTCTGGCAGCCCTGCTGACGTGGCGCAGAAGGTCTAGCTAAAGAACATGTCCTCTCAGACAGTCTCCACGGGTCCCTAGGGCAGGGCTTTTCAGAAAGGGTTGACAACAGCCTCAGCCAAGTGAATATAAATATAAGGAAGTTCCTTTGCCCCCTCTAATACATTCCAGCCAAGCAAATTACTCAGCTCAGGGTCCTGACCACCTCACATATTTTCCCCCCATCCTGAAAGTGAAGTTACCAAGAAAAATAACCACAACCTTCTCCCTCAAGCAAGGGTCTCCACTCAGGCAGTTATACTAATAGTGTAATACCCTCAATGGCTTTGGAGGGGGAGAAGCATCCTTGGATTTCTCTGTTCCTTGCATCTTTACTCATGCTTCCTTTTGTGACCTGAACCACATCAATCACCTGGAATTCCAGGGTAAAGAAAAGAAATTGGGTTCATCTTCATTTTGCTACATGAGAGTTTATGAATGTATGTAAGTGTGTGTGTATATATCAGTACAGTGCCTAGCACATTCTAAGGATGATAATTGTTAGCCACTTGTAATCATCATTGTTATTACCATCACCATTATTATTAGCTGATGAATGGTTCAGTTTGATCTGTGATATAATGCCAAAGAGCAACTGATGTTGCCTATTTTATTGACTTAATCCTTCTAAATGCCGACAAATTACCAGGCTCAGCCATTTAAAAATCACATTTCTAATGCAATAATACTATCTGCGATGAGTGTGGAAGAAATTACTACAGGCCAGGGATTTTTACAAAGTGAATTAAATCACTATAAAAACTGACCATGGGACTTCTCTGGTGACGCAGTGGTTAAGAATCCGCCTGCCAATGCAGGGGACATGGGTTTGAGCCCTGGTCTGGGAAGATCCCCATGCCCAGAGCAACTAAGCCTGTGCGCCACAACTACTGAGCCCACGTGCCACAACTACTGAAGCCCATGCGCCTAGAGCCCATGCTCCGCAACAAGAGAAGCCGCTGCAATGACAAACGCAGGCACTGCAACGAAGAGTAGCCCCCGCTCGCCACAACTAGAGAAAGCCCAAGCGCAGCAACGAAGACCCAAAGCAGCCAAAAATAAAAAATATATATACAATAAAAAAATTTTTTTTAATTAAAAAATAAAACTGGAGCTTTCCTCCACTGTTGAGCCCTGGTGTGGTGGTGAAAAAGAAATGCTAGAAGAAGGTGGAATCAGGGAGATGCCCTTCCACCAGGGAACTAAGGCTCTTGAGAAGTCTGTTTTGCTGGAAAGTAAGCCTCTGTTATGGAAAACACTTTCAGCATATTTCAAAATGGTTACTTTCCTCTCTTCCTGCAAGAGTTAGACCCTGAAGTCAGTAGGGCCATCGGCAAGGAGAAATAAACACAAATTTGGGGAAGCAAGGAAAAACTTGAACCAGTAAGGATGTGCTGGAACCCACAAGGATAGCCTAGAACCCTCCTCAGTCTCTCAATACCTAGACATCTTCACCTTCAGTGATAGAGATGTTCCACAGGACAGGATGGTGCCCTTCATCATGAAGCAAAACATACACCTGGTCCAGTAGTTGGACGGTCTTAAGAAATCCATCAGGAAGTAGAGGAGCCTAGTTGCTGCCTCATACCAATGGCAGAAGAGACAATTATGTGATGAGCTATAATCTTTCATGCCCTGCACTGACTCTTCAAGATTCAAAGAAGAATGTGTCTGCTGCTTCACTTCCATCTTCAACGTCTCAAACTATCTCTGTTCCCTTCCCTACAGGGAGGAGAATTCTGGGAAATGTAGTTGACTCAATACAAATCCACAATAGTATCCACAATAGAATGTTTAAAGCCATATGATGCTAGTATTGGCTATTCACAGTAGATTGAAGTCAGAGTTGAAGTAGTGTCCATGAGACCACCAGTTCTACTTGGATTTGAGTCTTTAACTGCAGGGAGTTTAGGGGTTCTGAAGTAAAGGTCAGTGTGTGGGAGAATAGTGCTAGTGGGAAGGTTAGGATAGTGGCTAATAAATAACCTATCCGTGACCACAAACTTAACAACTCATATGACTATGTTATTAGCACACATAACAGTTCAACCAATACTTTTTGGATGAAGGATGAATGAACGTCCCAGTGATCCTGGTGTTTAATAGAATAAGTGTCTTTCCTGTTCATTGCATCTTCCAACTAATTTTTACACCTTTCTCCTTTTAAACTCCTAATTTAATATACTGTTTCTAATGTACTTGACATTGTTTTTAAATTAACTTATATCTTGTGGTGAATGTACTTTTCAAAAATTCTCCAGATCACAAACTCAGTGATAATTATTTGAATGTATTTGTTTACTCAGTAAGTATTTCAAATAGATTAAAATATCAGGGAGATGTGAGGAATCTGAAAATACTTAGTGCTTTAACTTGATTATATATATGAACTAAACTAATACGTTAGTGTTTGATTTGTTCATTTTATGCTAATTTCTGTTTACATAATTTTGTAAAAAATTTTAAAAATCAGTATTTGTTACATACCAAAATAATTTTACATTCTCTAACTTATATTTTTAAGATTAAAATTTATAATTTTGTCATTTTATGTAAGATACAAATTTTACATCTATAAACTCACAAAATATTTATATAATAAATAACCATGTGTTTCTTCTATTCAGATGAATGTCCCAATTCAGTGCTTATATAATTTAATGTTTTGTGATAGTAGCCTAAATATTGTTTTTTCTAAATTCTGAGTTTGATATTTATACTATATAAAATCAAAAGATAAAATTTTCTCAGGAGGAAGCTAAAGTTGATTTGACCCTTAAATCTCATTTTCTTCCTAAAACTCTAGAGAGTCTAGTTCATTAAAAGTTAAAAAAAAAAAAAAAACTGACCCTGTTGGTTCACAATTAAAAGTCTGGTAGAGTGAAATGCGATTATGCCATAGCTTACTAAGCCTTAAAGAAGATATTACTGCTCATATGTCTCTACTGGGAGTGTTTTTATAATACCTAAAATGTTTGAGAAATGTTTCAATGATAAATGCTACTGGACTTTTTCATTACCGATATTATCTATTAGCTGATCCCTTATCTAAAATATTTCCGAAATGGAAAAGATTCAAATGAAGCTTTCTGAAAACAGCCATGTGTTCATAAAAAGATTTCCAATAGACTTTTCTCATAATTGATAAGTACTTAAAATTCAGTATCTATTTATAAAGAGTCTTACATTGGCTTCTAGGGGATCTTTTAAATGGAGTTATTTTTTCATACCCCTGTTTTTGAACTGAAAAAATATGGGGAAAAAAAAAAATATATATGTGTATATATATATTCCCAAGTCTAGACTTACTTGGGCCCTGGCTATTTAGAGTCTACGTTTGGTGTTCTTAAACCCCCTGACACATTCCTTTCTTTCATCTCTGTGATTCCTGGCCACTCTTCTCAGTATGTCTGGCTAATCTTCCTGACATTTCTGGGGCATAAATGGACCCAGAATATGTGACCAGGGAAAAATTCAGCTAGGAATGTAGTTCTGTACTGTTTTTTATATAAAAGATTTTCTTTTATTGATATGGAAATGAATAGATATCTGATAACCTTCTGCCAACCTGGAACATTTCTACTTACCCCAGGGAGTTCTTTGGGGCTGATGTTTCATAGGGCTTACACTGTCAATTCAAAAGTTCTGTAACAGATCTCGAAATGATCTAGGATAGCCCCAAAATGGGAGATTCGTTCCTTGGCCCGCATTTCTGGCTCCGTGCCTTGACTGTGTATAAAACAGGAAAGATGCTCTGGCCAATGGATATGAAATGGTTTTATATTTACACAGTGGGACACTACAATGGGTAAAAGGCCTGATTTCACTTAAAATCCCAACACTTTACAAAACCACATTCTTTCCTTTTATCTGACCACTTCCACTTACTAGCCCTAGAAAAGAAATGATATAAACCCAATAAGTACTTTTTTTTACTGACTGAAGTTATAAGTCAATCCAAGTGGTTTACAGTCTGTCACCAGGCAAAAATCTTGACTCACTCAGGTGAGTTGCTGTTTGAAAGGTGGGATCCAGAGCATCATTAAGAGTTATGTGAGCTCACAGTTGTCTCTTCTACATTCCTCAGTCTGTTTCATTCCTAAATCTGCCTTTATTCTCTATCTCTTCCAAATCCATTATCATCTTTCTCTATGAGTTCCCCCCAAATCTGTATCTCTTCCCATTTCCTGCCTCAGTCAACATTACCCCACCCACCCAGTTACCTAAGCTAGAAACCTCCGAGCCGTGTAGCCTTCTGCCATGAAGTCTCATTCTCCAGTGGACACATGACTAGTACTGAGAGTGTTCAGAACTGGGTGGTCCCGCCTCAGGCCACTAGAGCCACTGTCTTAACTCCTGGAACCAGTCCGACTCCCCTGCATGGGCCCGCCAGCACTTTACCTCCCCTCCTTAACCAACTGTTTCAGAGACAAAACTGGGGGAATTCAACAGTGCTGGCTACCTACCAGTGGGCATGATGTGAGAATTCATATGGCAAAATGATATTTGGGAAATGTACTGATGAAATCAGAAACTGAAAGTGGATAACATTTTGCAAGAAAAGCCCTAAATTCTGTAAAACATAAATCCCATAGAATCTTGTCTAGTTAATAATCATAAACCTCCACATCTTGGACTTCCCTGGTGGTCCAGTGGTTAAGACTCCACGCTTCCACTGCAGGGGGTGCGGGTTCGATCCCTGGTCAGGGAAGTTCCGCGGTGTGGCAAAAAAAAATAAAATAAAAGATAAACCTTCACCTCTTTCTCTAAAGAATGGAAGCACTTTTCAAGCCTCATCTAAAATATTTTTTTTGACATTCTAATCATTTAAAAGATCCTCTAGGGTCTGAATCATTTTTTCCTTAGTGTATTAATGGGAAAGTTAAAATACAGAGGAAAACTGATTTACTCACTGTCAAAAAATAAATCGGTGGTGGAGAAAGAACTAAAACCAAATCCCCCCTAAAATTATAAGGTTCCTGGATGTACCATTCTGCCTTTGACTTTTAAACGCCTGCCGAGGAGACTTTTAAACGCCTGCTGAGGAGACTTTTAATACCACCTCACAGAATGTAATACTCTATGTAAGAAAAGAGTCCCCAAATACAGCTAAGCATCTTAAGTGAATTACAAAGATGATTTTTGCTAATTACCTCTCAAAAACATGCCTTTATCTTCCAGACCCTTACTCCTCAGGGCAAACTACATGTTGGAGTCACAATGACCTCTCTTGTTCTAATGAAACTTAACTCCTTCTGTGCCTGAGGGCTACGGAGGTCCACAGTTTGCTCATAAATCTGGCTCAGGGAAGAATAAAGGCCTTGTGTTGGAGTTACGTGGGCCTCCATCCATGGTGCTTGAGAGAACACAACATTTGTTTGGTTAAAATGCTGCAAACTTTAAAAAAAAATGCTGCAAACTTTAAAGGTGTAATGGAAATATTACCTGAGGGTACCAATACTTAAAAAAGAAAAAAACCCTAAAATTATTATTCCCAGAGACAGGCAGAGGATTTGTAGTTAAAATCGTGGCCCCATACCTTATTACTAACAGTGAGGTCATCTGAACAACCCTTGTTTCTGGCTAAGTCTTATGTTCTCCCCTGCACCACATGTCATGTTTCACTGTGCTACATCGCATCTTAAACTCCAGGCAAATTCATGTGTGCACTTCAAGTGACCCCATGTGACTGTCCCCAAGACTGACAGCTCTTCTCTAGATGTGCCTGGATCACTTTAAATTGGTGTAGAGCACTGAGGTTCCCCAGATCCAACGTTTCCTCTGGAGCCATCACTCTGATAATATAATCAGTTTCCCAGCATCACTTTTATTTCATCACATAAATAAAATTGCCAAATATATCAAGCTGCCTCCTATTGCACTGTGAATGAATTTTCCAGGCTGCTTCAACAAAGCCAAAAATCTACTTTGTCACATGACTCCACAAAACATGATGGATGCATTTAAGTTTCAACATTTGTTTCTTCTTCCTATAGATTTCCTTTCCTCCCTCCACTTTTATGAAAAGAGTATATTTTAATTTACCTTGGCACACACGGAGCATTCAACAACACAAAGAAGTTACTGTAAGAACAGGTCCACAAGAATGTTCTAGAATAAATTGGTAGGCTGCAACTTACTAGGATTGCCAAAAATATATCTTTAAGAACCAAAGTTCTTGGGCTTCCCTGGTGGCGCAGTGGTTGAGAGTCTGCCTGCCAATGCAGGGGACACGGGTTCGTGCCCTGGTCTGGGAGGATCCCACATGCCGTGCAGCAACTAGGCCCGTGAGCCACCACTACTGAGCCTGCGCGTCTGGAGCCTGTGCTCCGCAACAAGAGAGGCCGCGATAGTGAGAGGCCTGTGCACCGTGATGAAGAGTGGCCCCCGCTCGCTGCAACTAGAGAAAGCCCTCGAGCGGAAACAAAGACCCAACACAGCCTAAAATTAATTAATTTTTTTAAAAAAAGACTTAAATTAAAAAAAAAAAGAACCAAAGTTCTTCAAAATTTATCAGCTGGTGTAGTCTGGTTATACAGACATACAGCATCCCACACTCTTCCTCTGTAGCACTCACCGCAAATGGAAACAAATTATGAATTGTGCATCTTGTGGTTAATGTCTGTATCCTCCATTAGAATATAAGCTCCATGTGGACAAGGGCTGTGTGTACCTGTTATTTTATTGCTGTGCCTAACACAGTTCCTTGAGTGTAATAGGTAATCAAATAATATTGATAAACAATCACAAGAGTAAATAAATCTGTGAGTGAAAAGAGTGTTAAATCGGAAGATATGGCATGCAAGAGTGAAATAAGCTTTTAGAGTCCCTGAGATTTACTTTTAGGGGTGTCCTGACAGATTTATTATGAAACTACGAAAATGGCATACTGACAACAATCTACAAGTTAATTATTCTTGAGATAAATTCGGAATTCATAAAACCAAGTCTCTTGGTGGCAATTTTCCACATTTAAAATTTTACAACTCCTGCGGGTATCTGTTTAATTTAACCCTTGCGTATGAAAAGATCAATGTGTGTATATTTGGATAAGCAGAAACGGCAAGCAGATGCAGCTATTCCTAGACTCCACTACTCAAAATCACATTTCACTTCAAAAGTCACAGAAGTATAAACCAGAAAGTGCCACTGACCAGGGTCAGAATTCTCTACAGCAATTCACGCTGTTTTCTTGATATTCCTCTCTAAGCACTGATAAAAAACTCTTTGAAGTGAAAGAGTAAATATTATCATTTGATAGTACTTAGACCGAACAGTGCAAATACAACTGCATTGTGTTCCACTCTGGGGACACACACAACGCTGGCAGGGGTGCCATGGAGGAATCAACGTGCTCAGCACTGGTGCAGGCAGGAGGGGGCCCCGCTCAAAGAACTACTCACCCCTTAATCTTCCTCTGAGGTTAGGGGGAAATGCTGACTTTCCAATATGTGTTTCTGTTTTGGTAGCCCTGGGAAGGAAGGCTCGCGAATAGGCAATGGGAAATGCCAACTCCTAATTATCAGCCCGCTTTTACTACTCCCTCCGACATTTTTGTAAATGATCACGGATGGGGGTGGGGAGAAAAATCTAAGGAGTCGCCCCGGTAGGGGGTCGCGGAAAGGAAAGAATCCCAGTAGCTGGTGTCAGCGTGTCCCCGGCCTGCGAGGCGGCAAAGGCCTGTGGACGCGCGGGAAGAGGGTCTCGGGTGAAGGCAGCACCGCGCGGGACCAGCGGGATGGATGGGCGAGTCCTGGGGGCACAGAAAGGGCACTCTGAGGAGTGGAGGGCAGCAGGAAGAATAACCTGGGCAGCCCCGGTGGGCGGCGAGGCCTGGAACCGCGTACGCACCATCCAAGCACTGCGCCCGGGGAAGGTCTGGCGGGGGAGACGCGCAGGGTCGCCTCCGAGGCCGGGAGCTGACCCGGCTCGGCCAACGCCTTCTCCGGAACCGAGCAGCGCAGAGCGCTGCAGGTCCCCCGATCCACGGCCGCGGCGAGGCGCGCAGCTGTTGCCCGCCCAGCCCTGTCCCCGGCGGCGCTCACCTTGCCGGGAAAGGGCCCCGGGAGGAGCAGCTTCAGAGCCTGCCTCTTCAGCTCCACCAGGCGGGCGTTGCAATTCTCGCACCAGACGCCGCGGTCCGATCCGGGGGAGGAGCCGCCGCCGCTGCCCGAGCCCGGGGAGCCCGTGCCGAAACCTGGCGAGCCGCCCAGGGAGCCAGGCGAGCTGGTGCCAATGCCCGGGGAGGCGGGGCCCGGGGAGCCCGTGAAGGAGCTCGGGGACGAGGTGCCCGAGCCGGGGGACGGCGTCCCCGACGAGCCAAGCGCCGAGCCCGCGCCCTCGGGAGTGGGGCGGCTCCCGGCGCGCGACTCTTCGTATGCTTTCCGGTACCAGCTTTCCGGGGAGAAGGGCGCCGCGGGCTTGGTGGGCGAGCAGACTTCATTCACCTGCGGGGGAGACACACGGTGTCAGGGGCCGCAGGGCGGCTGGCTCCCGCGCCTCTGCCCAGGGCCGCCCTCCCGCCTGCCCGGGGACCTGCGCGCCACCGAGGACCCGGCCAAGCGCCCACGGGCTCACGTTAGGGGCCGCTCTGAGCCCTGCGGCCAAATCTGCCTCCCTATGTCTGGTTAATTGTGTTTAAGTGAATCCCCGTCGCCCGGGTGACCCCTGCACCGGTTCCCAGGAGGCGGCGGACTCCTCTGGTTTGGAGGAGAGGGGCTCACTCGCTCAGGGGATTTCGATGATTTCTGCAGAGGAACCCACGGATTCAGCTCCCCGCGCTTTTGAATCCGGCACCCACCCCAGCAGGAGCTCACTTTTAAGATCCTGGACGACGGGGGGCGGGGAGGGGGGGTTATGACTTTTGGATTTTTATTCATTCAGGGCAAGGCCCTCCGGATCTTGAAGGTAAATGAAAGATTCTCCCGCCTCCAGGAAAACGGTCCCTTAAGAACAGCAGAGAAATCGTGGGAAACCCTCCCTTTCGGCTTAACTCTGCTTAGAAGTGCAGGAATGCTGCAAAAGTTAGGGATGCGGGGAAGAGAAGGAACGAGAGGGCTGCAAAAATTCCGAGGGCAAGGCGAGTGCGCTGGCGTCGTTGCTGGCGGACCCGCCTCCGCGCGCGCACGCCGGCTGGCCCAGCTGAGGCGCCTCAGCAGCGGGAGGAGAGCTCGGGGCCACCCTGCCCTGGCTGCACGTTACCCGGAAAGGGGAACCCTGGCCGGGAAGAGTCCGGTAACGCGTCTCCGCATTATACCCATCACAACTTACCCCGTATTTCTTGCCCCTGGTGGAGACTGCAAGCCTCTCTTTATTCCCAGCTACCGAATTCATGGTGGCTTTTCCAGAGGAGAGTGTCTAAATGTTCCACCAACGCTACATCCAAAAGGTCTTCCAACCCAGAAGGGTGTCCAGTTGTAGGGGGCTGTCTCTTGGCCCTCAAGGTTTCTTAACTGAAGGGGGCGGGGAGATAAAAGCAGATGGACCTCATAAGTAACAGCACTAATTTGCGGGAGGGTTGCAATGCCTGGTTTATTCTTCTCTTCAAATAATGCGTTTCCTCCTCTTCTGCCTTCTCCAACCACACGTTCTCTTTTCACGGTCACATCCAGATAATTGGCGTTCTCCTCAGCCTAGTGAGTCCGTTTTCCTCCACGAGGGAAAAGACGAGTACAATCGGGGCACACGGCAGCTGCAGACAAGGTGGGCGGGCCCCCGCCTCGCCTCCGCCGGCGAGCCGGCTCTGGGAACTTGTCTCCTTCGCGGAGCTTGGTAACTGAGTTCAAAGAAATTCTCCCAAAATATAAAGATCCAGATCGGGGAGGAGCCTCGGCGTGTTGGGGAGCCAATATCCGCCGGCCCGCTTTGCCTGACAGTTGCGCGAGGGCAGAGAGGGGCGGCGGCGTGGCCCGGCCGGCGGGGCGCCCCGGCCGGCGTCTGCGGTCAGGGCGCGCGTGTGCGCCGGGGCGCAGCGCGGAGCCTCGCGAACAGCGGCCCCTCCGGGGAGCCCGCCGCCTGGCTGCAGCCGCCGCGCCTGCCGGGATCCATTTTATGTTGCGGCGCTCCTGCCTGACATTGCGAGGCCGAGAGCCGGGGGAGGGGGTCGTAAATCTCGCCTGTTGCGGGGAAGTTGCTGGTGAGTGGCCCGGATCCAGGGCTCTAATGAAATAACACTGCGCGAGCCTGGAGCTGGGGGCAGCGCCGAGCGAGCGCGACCGGACAGAAATGCGCCCGAGCCTCCCCGCCCCCAAGTTCTTTCTCTTCCTGGCAAGGCTTGCAGTTCTGCCTTTGAAACGCCGTGTAAGAGGGATTGAGTCACAAACAAGTCCACAAATATGCCGGGTCCTCCCCCCGGCCTTTGTTCTCCTAGACCTGCCCTGCAAACCTTTTCTGGAATTGCCCTACCAAGCCCGGCCGGCCAGGGGGCCACCCTCCCGAGCGCAGCGGGAGAACAGGTCCTTCGCCCCCGCCCGCCCGCGACCCAGTGTGTGCTGTGCCTAGCCGCCCAGGGCTGGGCCGCGCGGAGCCCGGGGAGCAAAGGGCCGCCGCCGGGCAGGGAAACTGAGGGACTCGCCGCGCGGCACACGCTCGGCGCAGACGGCGCGGGCCTGGAAGGGGGTGTGTGCAAGCTGGCCTTGGCCTCGCCTTGGCCGGGGGTCCCCTCGGCATCCCCCTTCCTGCTCTTCCAGCGCGCAGGGCCCGCCGTGTCCCGGGAGAACCCAGTCATCGCCCTCTCCAGTCCCCCTCCGCCCCCGGCGCAGCGCCTGGAGCGCAGGAAGCCGGCATTTGCCGGGCTCCACACGTAGCTGCTCCGGGGTGTCATTTTTCATCTCCCGGGAGGACATTTCTTCTGGTGAGCCCGCAGGTCTGTCTGTTTTGTTGTGACCTTTAATTAACACCCCGCGAGACGCCTCTTGAAAGGACCAGCCCCGTGCGGTGATCACGTGAGGTGTAATGGCATCTCCGCGCCCGGGAGGGACCTGGCCTGGGGGCATGCGAGGGCGCAAAGGACGCCTGGGGCTTTCCAGCTTCTAGCTTCCCTCTGAGATATGGAGGGGCAGGAAGACAATATCCTGGGGTGCTGGAGCCCTGTGGCAACGCCGCCCCACACCTGCTTTCCTCAGGGAAAATTCCTTCCGCGCATCCCTCGCACTGCCCTCCGCCCACCCCTTCCCGCCGCAGCCCTTGCGTGGGAATGTTTCACAGGCACTAAAGCGAGGTAAGAAGGTTAAAATGTAGATGTCGAAAACAGTGTGGAAGTTTCCATTACGTTCCTACTTCCCATTTAAAAGTGATCATATCAAGAGAAGACCTTAGGGGTCAGGTACACCTCCGGGCAACACCAGCCAGCTTCCATCCCCATCTGTATTCCGCGGAGATGCTGCGAAAATAGCATAGCCATTAGCTACGCACCGCTCATCTGCCGAAAAGCAGCGTGTGGCCAGGTGAAATATAGAAGCCAGTGAGCCGAGGGTGGGGAAGGAGTGGTGTCGAGGAAGAGTATTGGGGAGCTGGGAAATTCACCTTGGAGACAGAGGAGACCCGAGGTGGTCTGATTTGCATCCCAAAGTAGCTGGGGCTCCAAAGCGTGTTTGGTGAGCTCGGAGCGCCCTCTGTCGATCAAAGTTTACAACCAGAAGCCCCGCAAGACAGTTTGATTTGATGCTTTAAAAAAATGGATGTGAAATTTACATACCGTGAAACGCACAATTTTAAGTGTACAATTCTCAGAATTTTGATAACTGCACACTCCCAGGTAAGCCACCACCACAATCAAGTTATATATTTCCATCGCCCCAGAAAGTTCTTACCTTCCTCTTCCCAGGTGATCCCCATCCCTGGTACACAATCACAGCTCTGATTTCTATCACCATAAATTAGTTTTACCTGACCTTGAACTTTTTATCGGTAAAGTCCATGCAGCGTGTATTCTTTCGTGTTTGGCTTTTGTTGCTTAACGTGAGGTTTTTGAGCTTCATATTGTTGCTAATATCGATCTGTTTTCTGTGTGTACTCTGTTTTTCATTCCTGTCTCTTCTGCCTTCTTTTTGTCAATTGATTTTTTTTTCAGTTATTCCGCTTTCATCCCTCTATTAGCCTTTTAGCTGTAAGGATTATAATATGCATCTTTAACTTGGGCTACTTAAGAGTTAACTTTGTGCCACTTCACCTAAAATGTAAGAAACTTGCAACAGGATAATTCCATTTTGCCTCCCTCCTTTGTGCTACTATTTGATGTATTTTATATCTACATACATTGTAAAACCCATAATACAGTCTTCTCAATTTTACTTTAAACAATTTGTTGTCTTCTAGTGAAACTAGTACATTTTAAATATGTGGGTTTTTTTATATTTACCCAATTTTATCATTTGGGGGACTCCATTTTTTTCCTGTAGAGCCAACTTTCCAGCTGGGTCATTTCCCTTCAGACTGAAGAACTTCCTTTAGCATTTCTTATACTGAGGGTCTCTGGGCAACAAATTCTCTCAGCTTCTGCTTATCTGAAAATGTCTTTGTTTCACTTTGGAGCTTGAAGAATAGTTTAACTGGATGCAGAGTTTTTGGTTGACAGTTATTTTTCTTTCCACCCTTTCAAGATGTTCATTGCCTTCAGCTTAGAAGCCTTCCTTGCTTCTGATCAGAGGCCAGCATTAATTCTTATGGGAATTCCCCTATGTGTAATGTGTCCTTTTTCTCTGGATGCTTTGAAGATTTTCTCTTTACCATTGGTTTTCAGCAGTTTGGCTATGATGCTCCTGGATGTGGGTCTCTCTGTATTTATCCTGCTTAGGGTTTGCTGAATTTCTAGGACCTATAACTTGTAAGTTTTTCACCAAGTTTGGGGAAATTTCAGACATTATTTATGGAATTTTTTCTGTCTTTTCTCTCCTTCTGGGACTCCAATTACATGTATATTATGACACTATTTGAATTGTCCCACCAGTTACTGAGGCTCTGTTAATTATTTCAATCTTTACCCATTTATTCTTCGGACTGGATACTTTCTATTGACCCTTTATTAAGTTCACTGACCCTTACTTCTGCTATCTCCAATCTCTGTCAAGCCTATCCAATGAACTCTTCATTTCAGATACTGTACTTTTCAATATGTACATACATAGTTTCCCTTTCTCTGCTTCTTTTTCCTTTAAATCTGTGAACATGGTTATAATGAGAGCTTTAAATTTCTTGCCTGCTAATTCCAACATCTGGCTCACTTGGGGGTCCCTTTCTATTAAGTGATTTTTCTCTTGACTCTGAATCACATCTTTCAGTTTCTTTTTATATTCACTAAATTTTAACTGTATGCTGAATATTGTGGCTATGACATCATAGAGATGTTAGATTCTATTATCTTCCTTTGAAAAGTACTGAGTTTGTTCTAGTAGACAGTTAAGTTAGTGGTGGGTCACCTTAAACTTGTAGAGGCTTGGCTTTATACTTTGTTAGAGCAATTAGTTCTGTTTAGTTTTCACCCTTAGTCCTGGGACTTGTTCTTTACCCCTAAAGTATGGCCCTTCTAGGGTTTTTTTGGAAAGTCTAAAGTGCTTACCGGGCCCCTCTAACTAGGGACTTCAACTCCAAGCTCTGCTCCCCTGCAGTGATAGCAGCTGAAATCTCTGCTCCACTCTTTCAGCTTCTAGATGCTCTTTCCCCTGGACTTCTTGTAGCTCTTCCACGTAGGCAAAATTCAAAACTACCCACCAAGGATTTGCGGGAAATGAAATGTGGATTTTAGAGCTGCCTCACTTTGACTCTCTCCTTTCTGGGATTTTTCTCCTTCCTTTCCAGCTACAGCCCTAAACTCCGCCACGTAACGCCTCTAACCAATAAGACTGGCTTTCACCTTGAGTTATAGCCACTGTGCCCAGCAGACTGGAAAAACCCATGTAACCCTTGTTTCAAGGATTGAATCCTTGAATCCCCTCCAGTCTCTGCCTGCTTTTGGCCACTCTCCAGTGCCTTGAAATATGTTTTTGTTGTTGTTGTTATCCAGCTTGTAATTGTTTTCTTTTGGAAATTTAATTGTATATAAAGCACTCCCTAATTTTAGCTTAACGGTGGCTTTTTCAAGTTGACCTTAGGTTTTTAGAATTCTTGTAGTTTTTATTTTGTGAGTTAGCAGCCTAAAGAGTTAGTCTCTAAAGAAACTAGCTATAATTTTGTTTTCTATCTAACTGAAGTTTTTTAATGATGCAGCCCAAGCCCCCACTGATAGATAGACAGAAATCTCTAGATCTATGTAGGCATGCGTCAGTTCAGTTCCAGACCACCGCAATAAAGCAAATATTGCAATAAAGTGAGTCACGCGAAGTTTTGGTTTCTTAGTACATATAAAAATTACCTTTACACTATACTGTAGTCTATTAAGTGTGCAGTAGCATGTTTAAAAAACGTACATACCTTAATTTATAAAAATACTGCTAAAAATGTATCATCTGACAATGCAGGGTTACAAACCTTCAACTTGTAAAATACAAACAAACAAAAAACATTGTATGTGAAGCACAGTAAAATTAGGTGTGCTTGTATATTTGACAGTGTTAATGGAATTACTTCAAGATTTAGGTTAAAAAAAAACCACTCATTTTATGAATGAAAAAATTACATACTGGCTTCCAAAAACCCAGAGCTTCTATTAACACAAATTTATTTACTCCATTGATACCCCTGGGTGAAAAACAGTATCTCCCTGCTATATTCATAAGTACAAAGTGCAAAAAAAAAAAGTTAAGGTCCATTACCTGGCTAAGAATGAAATTCTTATTCCATATTCCTTGTTGCTTACTTATTAAACAGATGTAACTTCTTTGGGAGTGTTTCATGGGACTTTCATATTTTCAGAAAATGCAATTTAGCTTTCTCATTATTTATACCTCAGGGGTGAGTAGCTAATACATTTTATAGCTAAAATATATTATGTCACCATGTTTTTGAAAGCCTAAAAGTATAAATCAGAAATAAAAAACCCAAATCAGGCTGGCAACTTCTAATTGCTAAGCAGAGGGCAGACTATGATAGATTTCACTCCTCTTTAATATTTTTCTTTTGAATAATTTCCACGTTGGTTCAGGCACCAACATGCCAACGGAGCCAGTGGAGTGCATGTGCCAGAGGCGCCTGCATTTCTCCTTGAAAGAGAATCAAAGCAGCTTACACCGTCCATGTGGTATCTTGATGAATATGCAAACAATATTTGCATATGATCTACTGGTGTTCTGGGGAACCATATGACCATGTGTGGGCTGCCAAAGAGTCATCAGCAAGCTGGTAACTTTAATTTGTGTACTTGGCCACTGCAAGAGAAGGGTTGTTATCCTGCAAGCTAAGGAAGGCTTTCCACTCTTAGATGATCATTTCAATCATTAATCGTTTTATGCTCATGAATTCCTTTCATGCTAAATTCCAAGTTTGATTCCTGTCCAAAGTTCAGACAGTTCAGAAAATAAAGGTATAGAAAGAGAAAGGGTGTGAACCAAATTTGTGTGGCTAGAGGTTTTTTTTGTTTGGTTTATGGGTGCGGGGGGGGAGAAAAGACTAATTATTAAAAACAGAGAGGAAGCTCAGACAATGAGAGCTCGCCCACTGACACTGGGCACCAGGTGTGATGACTACGGACTGTGCTGCCGCTTACCACAAGAAGGAGCCTGCTTTGGGGAGGGGTCACAGCATTCTATGCGTCACTGTTTGTAACAGTGAAGGAAGAGAAACAACTTACATGTGTATCAGTAGGGGATAGGTTTAATAACTAACTTACAGTAGTCAGATGGTGGAATACCATGCAGCCATTAAAAATGTTTTCATAAAAGAATAATTTTTTGGAAAAAATGGAAAGATGTTGATGATATCATAGTTTTAAGTATTTTAAAAGGTTAAGTATGTACAGTAAAATGATAATTCAGTGAAACCAAAAGAAAATTATATATGCAACAGAAAAAAGACTAGAATCTAACATCAAAATATTGAGTATAACAGCTCTTTCTGGGAGTTTCCAATTCTATGTTTTCTGAGAGAACTTTAACATCATTATTATTATTATTATAAGTAAAGTTACTAAAATATAAAAAGGAAATTAAAGAAAGTTTCAATTTTTTTTTTTTTTTTTTTTAATGGTTCACGGGCCCAGCCGCTCCACGGCATGTGGGATCCACCAGGACCGGGGCACAAACCCGCGTCCCCTGCATCGGCAGGCGGACTCCCAACCACTGCGCCATCAGGGAAGCCCAAGTTTCAAGTTTTAGAAAAGGGATCACAAGGAGCTAGAAGGTAAAGGAGGTGGGTGCCCCATGAACATCCATGGCCATAAGTGTTCACATACATACACACACACACACACACACACACACACACACACACAGACACACAGACACACATACACGTACCTGTATCCCTAGACAAAGCCAGGATACAAAAACAAACAACAAAAACAAAAAAACCACCATAGCTGGAGAGAGAGATGGGTAGAGAATATTCGTGATTAAAAATAAATATTTTGGGACTTCCCTGGTGGCACAGTGGTTAAGAATCTGCCTGCCAATGCAGGGGACATGGGTTTGAGCCCTGGTCCGGGAAGATCCCACATGCCGCGGAGCAACTAAGCCCGTGTGCCACAACTACTGAGCCTGTACTCTAGGGCCCGTGAGCCACAACTACTGAGCTCACGTGCCACAACTACTGAAGCCCACGTGCCTAGAGCCTGTGCTCCTCAACAAGACAAGCCACCACAATGAGAAGCTCACGCACCACAACGAAGAGTAGCCCCCGCTCGCCACAACTAGATAAAAGCCCGCACACAGCAACGAAGACCCAATGCAGCCAAAAATAAATAAATAAATAAAATTTTAAAAAATAAATATTTTACAACAAAATAAGACTTCAGATTGCTTTACCAAAAAAAAGAAAAAAATAATCATACATCATTTATGTTTTACAACTTACTAAATTTGGAGTTAGGAATATAAGAGGGGGACCCCAGAACCCTTTAGAGGTGAGGTGGCTTGCCCAAGACAGAGATCCAGCTGGGGGAGCACCAGGGAAGAAATACAGGCCCTTCTTTGGTCCCCAACCAGGAGCCACACACAGTCGCAGGATCAGAGGTGCAGCACATGTTGGTGACAGGTGAGACTTTAAAAGGCTGTGAAGGGACTTCCCTGGTGGTGCAGTGGTTAAGAATCCACCTGCCAATGCAAGAGACACAGGTTCAATCCCTGGTCCAGGAAGATCCCACATGCCGTGGAGCAACTAAGCCCATGCACCACAACTACTGAGCCTGTGCTCTAAAGCCCATGAGCCACAGCTACTGAGCCCGTGTGCCACAACTACTGAAGCCTGTGCACCTAGAGCCCATGCTCTGCAACAAGAAAAGCCACCGCAATGAGAGGCTCGCGCACTGCAACAAAGAGTAGCCCCCGCTCACTGCAACTAGATAAAAGCCCACACGCAGCAACGAAGACCCAATGCAGCCAAAAATAAATGAATAAATAAATAAAAGCCTGTGAAGTCCAGGACATAAAGTAAAACAGAACCACTGCCTATCTATTTGATGACTGTTCTGATGAACTTGTAACAGAGCTGGAGCAGAATATCATTATGTGTTGGGTGCTGGGAAACATTTTTATTGAAAAGTTCTGAAACAGCACTCAGTTTAGAGGCAGGCCAGGTCAGCAGGATAAAGGAAACAAGGAGTCAGCGTAGTCAGAGAAAGGTGGGAGAGTCCCCCAGGAGGAGTCAGTGAGGGGACCCTTGGGAAAGTGGCTTGACTGGGCCTTGCAGGGTGGGTCAGAGACTAGGGAGGGTAGGAAAGACATCAGACAAGAGACCAGCACCCAGAAGGAAAGGGCAGGGAGGTCACAAGTGAGCTATTTTTCAAGAACTCAGAGTGCCTGTGGGAGTATGGAGAGAGGGAATCACATCGTGTAATAGTTTGAATGTCAAGTTTAGGAGCTTGAACTTCAGGCAGTGGAGAACACTGAGGGGTTTCGAGTAAGTGAGGAACGGTGCCTAGGCCACACATAACATTAATCAGGTAGCACTTTGTAAAAAAAAGTACATGGAAGCAGGCATACCAGTTAGGAGGTAAAAGGTGATGGGAGGTGTTAGAATTCAATAATTAGGAAACAAACAACCTAAAGACAAAAGATGTGGACAGTGTTTCATCAAAGCTATATAAATGGCTAATAAACCACATGAAACAATGCTTAACATCCTTAGTCATTATGGAAATGAAAGTGAAAAACCACAATGAGATACCACTTCATACTCACTGGAATGAGTATAATCACAAAGGCAGACAATAACAACTCTTGCTGACGATATGGAGGAATGGGAGCCCTCGTACAATTGCCGGGGGGATGTAAAATGATGCGGCCACTTTGGGAAAGGGTTTGGCAGTTTCTCAAAAAGTTAAGTATAAAATTATTGTATGGGGCTTCCCTGGTGGCGCAGTGGTTGAGAGTCCGCCTGCCGATGCAGGGGACACGGGTTCGTGCCCTGGTCCGGGAAGATCCCACATGCCGCGGAGCGGCTGGGCCCGTGAGCCATGGCCGCTGAGCCTGCACGTCCAGAGCCTGTGCTCCGCAACGGGAGAGGCCGCAGCAGTGGGAGGCCCGCGTACCGCAAAAAAAAAAAAGAAAAGAAAAGAAAAAAATTAATTATTGTATTACCCATCAATTCCACTCCTGAGTATCTACCCAAGAGAAATAAAAACATACACCCACACAAAGACTGGCATACAGAAGTTCATAGCGGAATTATTCATAATAGCCGAAATGTAGAGACAACCTAAATGTCCATCAATTGGTGAAGGGATAGAAAAATGTAATATATCCATACAATGGAATATTATTTAGCAATAAAAGGGAAGGAAGTGTTGATACATGCTACAATGTGGATGGACCTCAAAAGCATTGGGCTAAGTGAAAGACACCAGACATGAGAAATCATATATCTTATGATTCCATTTATGTGAAATTTTCAGAAAAGGCAAATCTCTAGAGACAGAAAGCAGACTAGTGGTTGCCTGGGGCTGGGGTTAGGAACAGGGATTAACTGTGGGCATGAGGGATCTTATTGGAGTGATGAAAATGTTCTGAAACTGATTTATGGGGATAGCTGCGCTACTCAGTAAATTTATCAAGAAAAAGTGCACTTGTGTAAGGTGAATTTTATTATATGTAAAATATATCTCACTAAAGCTGTTTTTAAAAAGTGATGGGAGCGACTTCCTTGGTGGTCCAGTGGTTAAGAATCCGCCTTCCAATGCAGGGAACGCGGGTTTGATCTCCGCTCGGGGAATGAAGATCCCACATGCCACGGGGCTACCGTGTGCTCTAGAGCCCACAGCTAAGACCTGATGCAGCCAAATAAATAAATATTAAGCATTAACTGTTAGACAAAAAGTGATGGGAGAGGTAAAATGGGATGGAAATGAGGGATTCGTTTCAGGGCTATCAGCACTCAATCAGCTAGGCTTAGAGACCAAACGAATGGAAGGAGGACACTTGAGGAGTCAAGGGTGATTTTCAGGCATGTGAGCTGAAACAGCATTTTCGACAGCAAGGAAAACGGGAGGAATATGATGTGTTTGATTTAGAAAAGATATAGCCACCGTAATCCAATTGCATTTTCCCTCTGAAGCAAAATTCCCAGAGAGAGGGTTGACCTGTGTGCCCACTTCAGGAATTCTGGCAGCTCCAGCTGGAATCCCATAGGGTCTCTCTTCACATTGACCAGCACTGAGAAGAACGTCAAGAGACCCTGGCTGACCGCTGGTGGGAATAGAAGAGCCATGAAAAAAACTGAGAACAGGTGCTTAAGAAGAAGAGTTGTGATATTAGGATCTCTGTAAGGGACTGCCAGATGAGGGTCACTGTGGCCGGGAGGAGGGGGTGAGCGAGCATCGGCAGGGGCAGCAGTGGCTGGAAGCAGGTGCTGGGAATGAGCTTCACGGTCAGCCACAGGAGGTGATGGGCAGAGAGGCACACACAGCCCAGGGGAGGGCTTCACAGCCCATGGTGGAGGACAGGTACCATATGAGGATCCTGCTTGAGGGAGAGAGGCACTTGCAGGAGATATGGGATTCCACAAGTTCCTCCAATGAGAGCTTAGAATCAAGACCAATTTTTCTAACCAGTCCTGTTGTTGTCCACACCCTAGATGGTCATCTCCCAGCTATGTGTTGCCTGAGCCCCCGGGCACCAGCCTGAGGAGCCCCTGGTCCTCTGAACTGCTGAAGCCTCCACTTTCACTGCAGCAATGCCCTCGGTTGCCCCCCACCCGCCTTGATCTCACCAGCTCTACGAGATCTGCCATCACACATCTGCATCACCAAAGACACCCTCTCTGTTCTATACCTGCTAGAAGATCAATAGTTCTGATCTACTTGCATTTGCCCCATTCAACTCATGAGTTGGAAATGCAGTGTGATGGATGGATGGATGGATAGATGGATGAATGGATAGATGGATGGATGGAGACATGACTTTGAAAAAAAAGAGTGATCAGGTGAGAGTAACTGGACAACAGATGCTCCTTGGTGGGGAAGCAGTGGCAGCCCACACTGTTTCTTATAAAAATGTTGTGAATGAGATCAAGCTGTGATCCTTCCTGCTACTTTTCTAATATAAAAACAACCCACAGGATTTAAATGTAAAGCCTCTATTAAAAGCAAAACACAGATAAGTGTCAGAGAATTCAGGAATTATGGTTTCCACAGCAACGTTCACGTGGCCATCCAACTACTATTAAATAAATGAAATTAAGCGTTTCTATTGCCCTTGACATTCAGCCATATGCTAAGCTATCCCTTTATTGGTTTCTAATTCCTTGCAGCCACCTGTGCAAGAGGCAGCCTTCTCAGTCCCACATTAAGGATGAGGAAACCAAGTCCCAGGAGAATAATAGTAATGTGCCCGGAGAATCCGTGGCCCTCTGACTAACTGGCTAATCGGACTGTCCACGGAACAGCAGGCAGCAGGGTGAAATGTCAGTCCCAGGGCTGCCTGGAGTACACGAGGAAGACCAGTCATCAGTTAATGCCTCCTGCACGCTGCGTCCTGCTAGTGCGCTTTTTCAGGCCCCTGACAATGAGGACAGAGCCACAGGCAACTAAAGAAGCAATAAGAAAACCCAGAGGCCTCAGTGTTCCTAGTGGAGGGGATACGAAGAAATATTGTGTAGCCTCGGTTCAATGGGTCTCTCATATGACCAGCTTCACTCCCTGTCGAGAACTCTGAACGTATACTAAAGAAAGAAAAATATTCCTCCAGTGGTTCAGAAGAATGAGAGGCAATAAACACCTAGGTCTTACAGAGCAGAAGCCAAGCCTAGCACACAAGATTGCCTTTGGAGAGTTCCACTTGTTTGACAGATGAAGAGACCCCACAAGACGTGACAGGTAATTACCTTGAAAAAGCTTTTACTGAAGCCAATCCTAGCAAATCTCATCTCTCAGACGCACCCTGGCGCATGGATTGAAAGTACAGCCCAGGTTTCTGAGCTGCAAAATGTGACGTGTGGCCCACAGCCCCAAGGCAGGGAGGCCTGAGGCCATAGTTGTCATCTTAATGAGTGATCTTTAAGGAGGAGTAAACGAGGACTAGCGAAATACAGAGCTGTGCTAAATTGAAAGGTGTTGCCAACAGTCCTGAAAAAAGTGAAATAACGTGTGAAAATGCAGAGTCTCAAAAGTGTGAGAAAATAAAAAGCACAAAGGCAAGCCAAAACCAGCGAACTTCCTACATCAAGGAGATAGATTTTGAATCCAGATTCTGAATGGTAGACAATTAGAAAGAAGCCTTCCCTAAAAAACAAGCAAGAGATAATAGGCTCAGAATTAATATAAACTTTGGCTATATTAAAGCAGACCCACCTCCTGCAGGAAGCTTTTCCCAATTAGTCCAACTTACATTCTCTACAGCCTCTCTGGGACTGTAGTCTTATCCTCCCAATATCCCTAATTACTAAGCATTAAGCAGATAGCTGTACAACAGTATAACTGCGCATGAGCTGTCCACGTATCTGTTTTCAGTTGCCATCTTCTCTCTATTAAATGGATTTTACTCCTAAAGGTTCTAAAGCCACAGTGCAGTGCTAAGGTACAACGTGATTGTTGAGCGACTACAGAGCTCCGACTCAAGGTGTGAGGCATCCATTTAATATTTCAAAACTGTGTGCACGACGCCTGTTAGATTATGAGCTTCTTAAGACCAGTGGACACATCCTTAATCATTATGTCCCTAACACTCTGCACGGTGCTGGGTGTGGCTCTTAATACATGCGTACGGTGGAAATGAATGCATACCGCTACTCAAGTGCTGCGCTTTTCAAGTGAAAAAGGTCACTTGAAATTTACCTTGAACATTGCGTTCTGTTCTGAACGTCTTATAGCCCAAAAGACAAATGTAGTGAGCAACCACAAGTAATTATAAAAATAACTATGGCAAAACAAGACCGTTTTCAGTAAGTGCATTTCCAGGGGGTGAGAACAAAGACAGGAATGTACCTCGTCCTAGGAGATTAAGATTTAGGAGTGATGGGTTTAGATTAGAGCTAAGAAGGTGCAGGCCTTCAAGGCCAAAATAATGACTGAAAAATCCAGCAGTCTGTGTAGTCACCTTCCTTAGCTACTGGAGGCGAGCCCTTCACTGTTGAAATTTCAGTGACACCTAGATGATCCTCTAGTCCAATATTCAGTTCTATGCCAGCACAGAACATTACTCTTTAGCAGCTGGGTTTTCAGAATAATTTATACCAAGTGATTAGTATCCCCCTCACCCCTTATTCTTCTACGAGGAACGCTGGCATAGTTATTTCACTTACACTGGTGAGATGCCCCAAAACACAGGAAGGCTAAATGATATGCCCAACATCACAAAAGAAGTTAAAGTAGCAAAGAAGGGATTAGCCTTCCGAATCACAAACCATCCTTCTCTACTTACCCCCTCTTTGCTACAGTGAGCGAGTGATGTTGCTGTTCCAGGATTCCCTGAGCCAGAGGACGTGCTTCCTGAGACCTGCTCCTAGCTCATGTTTCAAACTCCCAGGCATTACAATCAAATAGTCTTTATTTTTATGTTACTGACAAATCTACCCAGACTTATAAAACTGTTCCCTCCTCGTGCACCTTCATACAGCTGACAGCCACAGAACTAGTGGTCACACTCCTTAGGGCGGGGCACGGGGTGGGCGGGGAGGAGTGATCGAAAGGTTAAAAACGCAGGCTCCAGGGCTTCCCTGGTGGCGCAGTGGTTGAGAGTCCGCCTGCAGATAGAGGGGACGCGGGTTCGTGCCCCGGTCCGGGAGGATCCCGCATGCCGCAGAGCGGCTGGGCCTGTGAGCCATGGCCGCTGGGCCTGCATGTCTAGAGCCTGTGCTCCACAACGGGAGAGGCCACAACAGTGAGAGGCCCGCGTACCGCAAAAAAAACCCCAAAAACAAACAAAATAATGCTTACCTCACGAGGGCTCAATTAAGTGATGTATATGAGAGGCTTAGCACAGTACTTGATGCAGATAGCTCCACAAATTTCTTTTTAATTTTTATTGACATAGAGTGGATTTACAAGCTACATAAATTTTAGATTATAATCATTACCTTTTGATAATTTGAGGCAGAACATTCCTATCACATGGGACAACAAAGTCTGATAGACCTCAGTCCTTGAAATCACTCAGTCTGCTTCAATGATCTCTTTCTTGGAGAAACTCTTCCACTAAAAGAGTATAATTGGGGGTGGGAAGCAAGAAGAGAAAAGAAGCTGGACATATTCTGCCTTTGATGGAATTTCAGCCACATTCTTTACCCTTGTAGATTCCCCCTTAGCAGGGGCTAGAAACCTGGGGACTACATTTTCCACCATAGCAACCAGGAGGATTCCAGGTTAGCTTGTGTGATATTTGGGAGAAGGAAGCAATCTCATTGCTCTCCCGTCAGGAACAGGCAAACGTGACCCACACACACGAGCTCTGCCGTCACACATTTCCCCAGTAAAGGCCCGCCTCCGTGCTGCAGGCAAATGTGACACTGGCAACTGCTCCTGCAGGTTCTGAAAATTCCTGATTTTCCATAAGCTAGCAGTGGGCCTGAGCGCTCGTGATGGTTTTCCCTCACCTTTATACCTCCACTCTTCCAGAGATTTTGCAAGCCCTCTATTCCTTGTATTAAGTCTCTTACTGCTTGAAATACCTAGAGTGGTTTCTGTTTTCCTGATCGGTTCATTGCCTAAGGAGTGAGAAGTCTCAACATACGCATTCATTCAACAGTTATTTACTGAGTACCTAAGACAGTCAAGGCGCTATTCCGGGTGTTAGGAAAACTGCAGCAAACCAAACCAAAAAACACCTGCCCTCCTGGAACTTACATTTTTGTGGGGTAACATACTGGAGATAAATGAGTAAACAAACAAATACGGCAGGGGTTGATAAGTTCAGGGCAAGGAGGACAGACAGTGTGGGATGGGGTAAGGGGCACTATCGTAGGGTAGCCCTGGAAGGCTCCTTGCTAAGGTGAAATTTGAGCTGAGATCTGAAGGAAATAGGGAACAGGGATGCAGCTATCTGGGGCAGAGTACTTCAGGCAGAGGAGATGGCAGGAGCAAAGGCCCTGAGGTGCTTGGCCTATTGAGGGAATAGCAGAGTCAAGCCTCACTGTGGCTGCAAAACCAGAGCAAAGGAGAACAGTAAGACGTGACCGCAGAGGGGTACAGGGAGCTAGCCCAGCATCTCCAAGTAACGTGAGGAGCCATTCGGAGGTCTTTAAACAGAGGAGTGACACAATCTGATGGATGTTTCATTCAGATCGCTCTGACTGCCTCGTTGGGAATAGAGAGTTGGGGGCCAAGGCAGAAGCGGAGACCAGGTAGAACGTTGTTGCCCTAGCCCAGATGAGAAATCAAGGCAGCCTGGACCAGGCTGGTAGCCGTGGAGGTGGTCAGTGCTGACCATGTTTCCTATCTTCTTGGAATCTATGTGTAGGTGCACTTTCTTAAAAAAGTAAAATATACGTAACATAAAATGCGAAAATACACATAACATCAAATTTACCATCTTAACCACTTTGAAGTGTGCGGTTCAGCGGCACTAAAGCGCATTCACAATGTTGAAAACCATCACCACCATCTTCCTCTAGAATTTTTTCATCTTTCCAAACTGAAAATCTGTACCCACCTAACTCCCTATTCCCCCCAGCTCCTGGTAACCACCATTCTACCTTCTGTCTCTATAATTTGACTACTCTAGATGCCTCATCCACATGAAATCACACAGCATTTGCCTCTTCGTGACTGTCTTTTTTAACTTAGCATAATGTCCTCAAGGTTCTCCTTGTTGGCTGCCATGTTTTGAAGGTAGGACTTGGCAGACTGAATGAGGAAGAGAGAACAAGAGGAGGCAAGAACGATTCCTAGGGCTTCCCTGGTGGTGCAGTGGTTGAGAGTCCGCCTGCCAATGCAGGGGACACGGATTTGAGCCCTGGTCTGGGAAGATCCCACATGCCACGGAGCAACTAGGCCCGTGAGCCACAACTACTGAGCCTGCGCGTCTGGAGCCTGTGCTCCGCAAAAAGAGAGGCTGCGACAGGGAAAGGCCCGTGCACCACGATGAAGAGTGGACCCCACTCGCCACAACTAGAGAAAGCCCATGCACAGAAACAAAGACCCAACACAGCCAAAAATAAATAAAAAATTTTAAAAAGGCAACTGTCAGAAGTCAACAATTAAAAAGAAAAATAAGAACAATTCCTAGATTTTTTGACCTGAGCTGGATGAAGGGAATACTTTGTGGAAAGCTGAGCTAATACATCAGCCCACAGCAGTGTCTCCCTTCCAGCATGTTCTCCCATCCCATTCACCCCTCCCACTCCTGCCCTCAGCACCTCGCAGGCCTCACTACAGCTGGCGTGTCAACAAGGGACTGGTGAAACATTTAAATCTTTCCATCATCCAGATGAGAGAAACAAGGAGGATTTGGACATTCATCCTGCCTTCCCCCAATGTCAGTGAGACAGAAAACAACTCGAGTCTAAGAACACCATCAGAGAACAAACGAGCATCTCAGTCACCCATCTACACACCCTCAGAGTCGGCAATTCACCAGCTAAAATGCTACAAGATAAGATGCTGAGAGAATCTTGTACACATTATCTCAACCTAAATAAAGAGTGAACGTCAGCAAGGAAAGCTTTCCCACCGAATCCGGCCCTGGTGCCTGACAGTTCAGTCCCTGTTCACAGAGAAGTTCTCAGAGCCAGTTGCTGTCCTCTTTTCTCTTCCCATGACCATTCCCCTTGGTCAGCACTCATTTCCTCATAGCTAGGGTGTTGGTGGTGGTGTCCTCACAGGATTCTGCCTCTGGTCTTGCCCCACCCCAGTAAGTCTTACAAGGAGATGCAGACGGATCACCCCCTGCTCAGAGGTTTAACGGTCCCCTTTTGCTAGGGCATCAGTCCTTGGGTAGGAGAGATGGCTCAGTGGACATATGACACATTTTGGAGGGGCTATTTCCAACTACCTCCACTCCTGGAGACTCTCAAACCACCCTCCTGGGGCTGTGTGTTCCCTCCTAATCTGGGAACGATGGATCTGCACAACAAATTCCTTTGCGTGACCTTCAAGGCCCTCCCTGAGCCGGCCCCAACCTAACCTCTCCACACTTAATCTCAACTACTTTCTTCCACATACTCTAATGTCCAGCCAAGCCGAGCCTCTCATTATTTCCCCACACACGTTGTGCACCCTCTCACCCATGCATCTGTTTTTGCCTTTGCCTAGAATGGCCTTCGTCCTATCACCACATATTCAGTCCTCCCTCCTACAATGTCCAGCTTCAATGCCACTTCCTCCAGGAAGCCCTTCTTTGATGCCTCCACCCGGAGGCACTATTTTCTCCAAATCCCCATGACTGTCTGCTGTGGGCTCCTTTGCTGTGAGAAGGTCCTTCGCTCCTATCAGACCATGAACTCTTTAAGGGCACCGTTCAGTCACATTCTTATTGGTTCCTCTCACAGGGCCTGGCATGTGTCTTTAGGGTTCGAAGTTTGTTAAATCAATGAACAGGTAAAACAATCATTTATGTGAGTCAAATATATAACTAGAAAATCACTCAGCACGGGGACTCCTGGAAATGTCAGTATCATATTCGTTTCCTTGCTCTATGCCTGCTACATATCAATTGTATTATCACACACAAAATCCAATGAGATAACAGAAAAAACACGTCAACTTTTACCATAGGTTTGGATTAACTTTCAGGTTCTCAATTGCCCTGTTTTTTCTCAGTCCTATTCCATAGTTTTAATATCTTATTATTGATCCATTCATTTTACTTCTTTACCAAATAAAACAAAAAAAAAGAACTTTAAAGTTTGTCCAATACTCCTGAGAAATCCTCCCTCCCACTTAAGTCAAAACAAGGGTAACTATAGTCGGTTGAATTTCGGCACCCGACGAGATACTTCCAAGACCTAACGCTCCCCCATCACCTGTGAATATGACTTAATTTGGAAATAGAGCTTTTGCAAATGTAATTAAGTAAAGGATCTCAAGATGAGATCATCCTGGACGTGGAGTGAGCCCTAAATCCAATGACTGGTGGGGGATCTGAGACACACAGACACAGAGGAGAAATGGGGGAGAGGGCCATGTGGAGGCGGCGGCAGAGATTGGAGTGATGCTGCAACAAGCCAAGGAACTCCTGGAGCCACCAGAAGCTGGAAGAAGCAAGGAAGGATCCCCACCCCCCAGAACCTTTGGAGAGAGCATGGCTCTGTTAACACCTTGATTTTGGACTAATGGCAGAACTGTGAGAGAATAAATTTCTGCTGTTTGGAGCCATCGAGTTTGTAATTTATTACAGCAGCCACAGGAAACTAATATTCATTGTATCAGTCCCCAAATGACACCCAAACCCAGTTCTTCAGTCAGTCTCCTCTCTTCTTATTACGTCTTTTTTTTTTTAAAAAAAATCACCTCCCTTTCCCCGTCGTACTTGGCTTTCCTCTCTCCTACCTTCTACCTTTCAGTCCCTGTCTCGGTGTGGGCTGCCATAAGAAATGCTACAGACTGGGTGGCTTAAACAATAAACATTTATTTCTCACGTTCTGGAAACTGAAGTCCGAGATCAGGGTGCCAGCATGTCGGGTTCTCGTGATTTCTTCCAGGTTGCAGACTGCCGACTTCTCCTTGTGTCCTCACGTGGTGGAAACAGGGCAAGCTAGCTCTCTGGCCTCATATAAGGGCAGTAATCCGTTCCTGAGGGCTCCACCTTCATGACTAATCATCTCCCAAAGGCCCCACCTGCAAATACCATCACACAGGGGAGAGTGGGTTATATAAACATTCAGTCCATAACAGTCCCCTTTCTGCCTTTCTGTTTTCTTTCTGCTTCTTACTGTTTCTTTCTGGTTTGGGTCCCACTATTCCTAACCTCACTTCATCATGCCAGTGGCACCTCTGGACCTCCCCCCTGAAAGTCCCCCGTGATGAATGCCGGGTTTATAATGCACACTTCACCGTGTGGGAGCTGAAACCTCTCATTTGGAGCAAAAGCCACAGGAAATAAGCAAGAAACTACTCATCACGTCAGTAGAGAATCTTAGCCCTCTTCCTGTCCACTCGCCTCCCACGTCTTCTTTCTCTTTCAGGTCATCATCTCTCCTGATAACCAGTAATTTCAGTTATTTTCTACATGCGCTTCTGTTGGTCTTCTGAGAATTCTCATTTTCCAGAATAGAAAGGCCTCATCGTCTTTGGTGAGCCTGGGTGGTGCAGGGGGTTGGTGCGCTGGGGGAGATGACAGTGTGACAGGGATGGGGGCAAGATGGCATCACCCCACTTTCTGCCGACCCTCAGCAGAAGGGAGACAACAGAGCAGACAGCACCTGGGAGAAAGGAGAGATTTCTAATTACTTCCTTCCCGGGTTCTTCCCCGGAGCCTGTGTTATTCCTACCCTTCTGGGGCTCTGCATGTCTCTCACTGAGCCAGAGAAGAGCTTAGTGAAGGAAGAGCAAAATGTCCTAGCTGTAGGATGAGTGTAGGAAGTCATCAAACCAGGGCTGGAGGCCCCCAGCACAGCAGGGCTCACCTGGCGAACCACCACTCAGAAGTCACCTTTCGTGTGTGTGTGTGTGAGAGAGTGTGCACGCACACGTGCAAAAGTCCTCTTTTTGCCTCCTTTAAATTTTCTCTATCAAAGAAATGTATGTAAAATAGTTTAAAATCAAAGATCCAAAGGTACTTTTACAATTCCTCTGCCCCACTCCTCCATTCCCCACCTGTGACCCTCTCCCCTGGGGCACCAATTTTGAACTTCTTGAGGCAGTTATCTCCATTTTTTTTTTTTTTTTTTTTTTTGGTGGTTTGCGGGCCTCTCACTGTTGCGGCATCTCCCGTTGCGGAGCACAGGCTCCGGACGCGCAGGCGCAGCGGCCATGGCTCACGGGCCCAGCCGCTCCGCGGCATGTGGGATCCTCCCGGACCGGGGCACGAACCCGTGTCCCCTGCATCGGCAGGCGGACTCTCAACCACTGCGCCACCAGGGAATCCCTCCATTTTTAAAATGATGCTTATACTGTTATTCCCGCCACTTCTTGATTTATCCATTTTAGACACTGGCTCTTCATTCTGTGTCGTGATGCATGGAATTTTAGCCATCAGCTCTCTGCTTCCTCCCACCTACGATATTAATAAAAACCTGAACAGGCTCCTAATTCTGGGGCCCTTGCTGGGTGCCGGGCACTGTTCTGTTTTGGCACGGCTGGTCACCCTTTCCTCCCGGACACACGGTGGCTCCCAGGACCCCACACTCCCTCTGGCTCCTCCCCCCTTACCAACCACTCCCTTGGTCACTTCTGCCGGCTCCTTCCCTTCTCCCTGCCCTCTTCAGGATGGAGCACGCAGGCCTCAACCCGGTCCTCTCTTCTTCACCATCTACTCTCCCCTGCTTGGTGGTCTCATCCAAGCTCATGGCTCTGAGTATCTCCATTTCTTGATGACTCCTGCCCTGACACCTTCCCTGGCCCCGGACCCTTATGTCCGACTCTCTTCTTGACGTCCCCACTTAGACGGCTAGAAGACGTCCCACACTTAACACATCTCACACCCACTCTGGCTGATAATTCCAGAGGCTGCTCCCCCTGCCAACTTCATCATCTCTGTGATGGCAGGTCTATCATCACAGTCGCACAGGTACAAAACCTGGGGGGAGGCTGTGGTACAAAGAGAAGACAGAGCCAGTGAGAGATTCCCCACAGCAGATGTGGTGAAGACATCTAAAACAAGCTACTATCACCAACGTTCATAGCAGCATTATTCATAGGAACCGAAAAGTGGGAAATACATAAGTGTCCATCAACAGATGAATGGATAAACGAGATGCGATATATCCATACAATGGAATATTATTCTGGCATAAAAGGAATGAGGTTGATAAATACTCCAATATGGATGAATCTTGAAAACCTTACGCTAAGTGAAGGAAGCCAGACACAAAAGGCCACATGTTGTATGATTCCATTTGCATAAAATGTCCAGAACAGGCAAATCCATAGAGGCAGAAAGCAGACTATTGGTTGCCAGGCGACGGAGGGAGGGGGAAATGAAGGGGAACACTAGCGGGTACAGGGTTTCTTTCTGGGATGATGAAAACGATATGCAATTAGATAGTAGTGATGGTTGAACAACGCCATGCATATACTAAAAACCACTGACTTGTACACTTTATAAGGGTGAATTTTATGGTGCATGAACTACATCTATAAAGCTATTTTTATGAGCTAATATTCAAATTTAAATTGTTTGCTGTAATGTGTTACTAAGTCATTCTCATTACTCCAACCTTCAGTTAAGGACTGCTACATACATTGTCTCTGTTAGAACACTCTAAAGCAAATTGAGGGAAAAGGGTGATATTCTGTGTTTGGGTGAATGTGGAGAAAAGCAGACAGCCACACCGGGTGAGATGCAGAGAGGAGATCAAGAATTAAGGAAGCAAAAAATTAGATCAAGAAGTAACCAGGAGGGCTTCCCTGGTGGCGCAGTGGTTGAGAGTCCGCCTGCCGATGCAGCGGAGGTAGGTTCCTGCCCCAGTCCAGGAAGGTCCCACATGCCGCAGAGCGGCTGGGCCTGTGAGCCATGGCCGCTGAGCCAAGAAGCCTGAGAGCTGTGAGGCTCCTAGAGGTATCTGTGACAGGGGTGCCAAAAGGTAGGACCTGCTGGTTTTCCTCCAGTTAGAGGCATGGAGACTGTAGAGATATTTGCTCATTTCTTCCCAGCCTCCCCTCCTTAGCTATGTTCAGATATGTACCTCTCCCTGACCCAGCGCATACAGTGCATGGAAAGTCTTCGGTTATAGGGGCAGGGCGTTGCCTCAGAACTAAGCTAATCAGTGATGCTCCCAAGAAGGACTTAGTGTGTCAAGTCAGAATAAAGTCCAAGACTATTGTTCCGTGACTGGGGCTGGAAACAGTGTTTCCTGGTGATACATCTCTGCGAGGGAAAGTCCAGGACCTGCCTTCAAGCCATCTTGAGAATACGAGAGAAGAGGTGGTTTGAAAAATGGAACCAACCCAAGATACTAGTTCTGACATGAGCCCTGGATCAAGCTGCATCTGAAGCTCTGTCTACTATTGGACTATTCAATTATATGAGCCAATTAATTCCTTTTTATGGGCTGAGCTTTCTGTTACTTGGAGCAGCAAAGATCACATCTATGGTCAGGTGATAATGTTTGAGAGTACACGGACTATGCAAAATACACCTTACTATCCCCCTACTATGTTATTAGTTTCGTTATCAGAGGTTTATAAAAAGGGGCATAAAACCTCCTAAAAATTCTGCTTATGAAAGATTTGTCTGGGTTTCATGATAATTAATACAAATCCGTAAACGTTTCAAAACTGAAGAAAAATGTAACTGACAAAATTAATTCTGATTTGTGTTTGCCTTAAATATTTTGAAAATAGAAGTCTAAGCTTGGCAAACCCAAGTTAGAGCTGGATTAACACCATTCCTGTCAACATGTCCACCATTTGGTTTCTGTAGGAGGCCAGGTGCCATGTTGTTTTGGAGTTTAGTGGGCTGCAAGTCAAAGTTGGCCATGCCCAGCATCGCTCTTTACCTGTAATCCACCGAGATTGCGTTATTCCACACAGTTCATGTATCAGCTTCTAGGGGCCTTCCCATCCCAGGAACTAGCCTGGAAGCTTTTCATGCGATGTTCTAAGTGACAGATGTCTCTGTATCTAAAATGGAAAATTATAGCAATTGCTGGAAATGTCACCATTATCGCTTGAGTATGCAAGAGATGCACCCAAAACAAAATGCTTAAGCAATGTTGAAAATAAAGTAAGAGCAAAAAACTACCAGGCAAATGAAATAAGGAAAGAAGCTGGGGTCCCACGATATTTATGAACTGAACGTAGAGGACCTCTTGCTCAGTGAAAAAGGTGTGATGTGTAAAGATGCATAAAGCATGCTACCTGCCTACACGCTTACCCAAACTCCCCCAAACTGGTGAACACAGGGGAAAGGGAACTGAGTGGTTGAGGGAAAAGCTTCTAAGAAAGAACTCATTTTTACCCTCTGAGCCTTCACACATTTTGAGTTTTGTACCAAGTGCATTTTTATTCATTCAAAAAATAAATTAGATAATTTATTATTTTTACCTCCTCAGGCTATGATCATCCATATTTCTTTAACTAAATGGTGAACAGCCCCTCTAAGGCCCCTCTGAGGTCCCAGCATACACACCGGGATCAGTTCCTTACTCATAACGGTCACTTGCAGTATGAAAAAGAAATCACCTCTTCAATTTCCTGTATTTTTCTTTCTAATGGAGGAAATTTGGGTTAATAAGCCCTTAAATGTTACATTTAAGTTTGTGGCTGGTCATTATTATTAAAGTCATCGGAAGTGAGAAACAATTTTACCTGACAATCGTGACTACACCTTGGTCAATAACCCACATTATTTATTTACCCAATAGGTGTCATAGTTTGTTCTAATTCCCTTCTCATCTATGTCTCGTGGTAGATCTTGGATATTTCGGACTGTAGGATCTTTCATTTGCCGATATAATTAAACACGGAGCAGAGCAGCCCACCCCATAGCCTCAAAATTATTCAAATTTTGCTCGTCCTCGTGTGCCGTAACTGTGGCACCTGCTTGAGCAACCATCCCCCTGCCTGGCAGTCATTATTTCCCACTTGAGGCATATTTAAAACTAAGTGGATGTGCTTTAGTCTCGCTGTTATCATTTGCCAATAGAAAGAAGCCAGATTCAGTGACAACAAGCTCTCTGCAAATTGCTTAACACTGGATATCTTTGGGAGCTTCTCAAAACCGGTGAGAAAAATGAAGAAAAACAGCACTTTTCTTTACAGCGTTTAGAGGCTTTTCCATTGATATTTCTGAATGTCAGATAAGATCATTGCTGCCTTTATAAGTATTAGCCACAAGAAGAGAGACAGAAACAAAATAGTTTGTACCACACAGCACACAGCTAAAGAGCCAGGATATTAGTATACAGTTCGTCCACGTATTTAGTTGATAAAATATTTCTACAAGACCAGCTTTCATGCTATTTTGACAACATTAATCTTTGTGTCTATAGATTAAGACAAAGAAAAGTTTTAGCCAGATATGCAAGGTGTCTTAAAGCTTTTGAAAAATATAAATAAAGATTTTGTACTTACAGTACAAAACAGAAACAAGAAACCCAGGCACCTTCTTCCGCCCCTAGTAGATTTCTCATTTTTGACACTTGCACCTGTTTGAGGAGGCCTAAGCTAGCTGGCTCCGGAAGTTTGTGCCCTTGCAAGTGCTATCTCTACCTGAAACAACCACCCCTCTCCACCACTTGTCTGGAAACTTCCTACTCATCCTTTAAGACACAGCTCAGATGTCACCTCCTAATTTTTAGACTCCCCAAGCCGGGGTTGCTGCTCTATATTCTGTGCTCCAGCCATACTTTGACCATCACTCGACCAGGGCATTGGCCGTGAGTGCTGTGATTCACCCATTCACATGTCTGTCTCCCTCACTACACAGCAAGCCCTGTGAGGGCAGGCTCTGTGGATTAATCTTTAAGGCCCACTACAGTTTGGTGTGCCTCACTCAAGGAAGGAGCTTACTCATGAACAAATAAATGAATGAGTGAGTGACTGAAAGACTGAATGAGATACACACGTCAAAGGTGGCAACCAGCTGGCTGGGGAAAGATAAATCAGTTGTCACCAGCTGCCAGGTCCTGCCAGCTGCACTGCTCCACTTAAGAGCGCACCTCTGGTATCACTTGTGAGAACTGCCTTCCCAGATGTAACAGCCCCTCTTGAGGATCCATGAAGTAACTCTCCTCCTTCCCGTTGATAAAGAGTGGGCAATAATGTTTTTAAATAATGATTTAAATTACTTGATTGATAGAATCTCCCTTTAATACACTTTTAAGACATGAAAACTCCACCATATTTTACCATACAATCAGGCATGCTCTTCAGGCATCACTGAATATCCTCTTGAACAAGGATGGCGGAAATGGGCCTCTGGCCAACCACTGAGCTTTGCATGGTGATTTCCACAGGAAAGGTATACATGAAGGGATCTAGAGACAGCCTAGGAAGACAGTTTTAAAAAAAGAAACTTGGCATGGAGACTAACGAGGGACTTGGCAGGTGAGACCAAGGATTATATTATAAAAAACCTTATGTCATCTTTTTGGATGCTCCCTTTTCTTTTTCACTTCAATGAAAAATAAAATATAAAGTGCAAAATCAATTCTCTTTTCTTTCCAAACCAGACATCCCATATGATGAAATGGTGTACCAATGGTTGGCCTAACAACAGTGACAGACATAAGCTTGGTCCCTGGAGTCAGATCTGGGTTGGAATCCCCATTTCATCACTTCTTAGTACCCTGCCCTTAAGCTCTTTGTGTGTCAGCCTTTTCCGCCGTAAAATGGGGATAATAACACCAACCAATTGTGAGGTTTCATGAGGAAAGTGCCTAGTGTGGTGTCTGACTCGTGGTTAATGCTCAGACTGTTAACACTGCTATTATCGTTAGTTCGCTAATATTTCAGAATTCAGTTCTGTCTTCATATCGGAACATATTAATGTTCACGTTGTATGTTCGTAAGTGGCATATTAATTTTAGACTGGAAATCACCACGTTTTTGGTAGCCAGCTCTAAACGAATGTCCTCCTTCTATTGCATTTTTCCCCAAGTAACTGCATTATTGTACCAAGTGGTAATCACATTTTCGACTTTTATATTTCCCATGGTACCTGGTACACAGCAGAGCAAACAGTGGACCTTATAAAATGGTACTGAACCAAGTATAAGAAAGTGAAAAGAGGGACTTAACCACTGATCCAGTGGTTAAGACTCTGCGCTTCCATTGCTGGGGGCACAGGCTCGATCCCTGGTTGGGGAACTAAGATCCCACATGCCACGTGGCCAAAAAAAAAGTGAAAAGACAACAGAGTAATGCGAGGATATAGTCCATGCAGCAGACATGACCTGCGATCAACAACCTAGACACTAATTGAGTAAAGATCAATGAAAGTAACTCTAGGTACATTCTTAATAGCGTTCTCAGAAGCTTTATGGAGAAGTACCTGGAAACCTCATAAAACTAGCATTTCAACTGTGTCTCATCTGGCTGACTTGCTTCAACTGTGTCTCATCTGGCTGACTTGCTTCAACTAAGACACTGTCATGAGCTTTTCAAGGCCGGAGCGGGTGTGGCGAGAGACTTCACAGAAAAAAATAATTTGGAAACACAGCATAATAAGCAAACGCTATTTAAGGAACAAGGTGTTCTGTTTTTCAAAATATAAGCCTTTATTATAAAAATCACACTCAAAGTATAAAGCAGGGACAGGGACTTACTGTTTCATGGGTACAGAGCTTCAGTTTAGAATAATGAATTCTGGAGGTGGGCAATGGTGATGGCTACACAACACTGTGAATGTACCTAGTGCCACTGAACTGTGTGCATAAACTGGTTAAAGTGGTACATTTTGTGTATATTTTACCGCAGTAAAAAATAGAGTATAAAGAAGTTTGAAAATCACATGCTCTCACATATTTCTCTAAACATACGGACACACAGGTATAAAATTTGCACTGACCTTGTCTCACTCAGCTACAGATATCTCTTTTAACCTCCACTAATCTTAAGGATGACCTTAAATGAAATAATTAAAGTAATAAGGATCATTCATATAAAACAATCATAGTCAAATCCTTCAACTCAGCTGGTGGACCAGAGGGCTTTCAGGAAGTCCCCAGGCTTCTTGTTATGTTCCCTTAAATGGGCTCAGGTACAAGAGGTAGCATGTTGTTTATACAGGAAATTTCAAAGTCAGAAGGGAAAAGCTGTCTTTTATGAAAGTGAAGGGAAGAGAGACAAAGAAAGTAGGCACTGGAAATACTTTCAAGAGGTAAGAAAGCCAAAACCCATAGAAATCATGAGACTAAAAGATTCATGTCACCTTCATTAGTATTTTTGCAGCCCTAGAAAAGTCCAAGTGCACTGCAAAGAAATTGTTCATAGCTCCTTCTTTTTCTGCAAATGACTCGTGGGAGACCGAGGGGGTGAGAGAGCCATGCTTTTCTTTTACAATCAGTCTGCCCTGCAGTCAGCAAGCACGCGGGGGCTTGAGCACCGCTGTCCTCTGCAGGTCACCCTCAGTTCCTGGCACCAACCCACCCACACGCACTTGGCGCTCTCGGCACGGTGCGCACGCGTGCCAAACACCCACCCAGGAAAGGCTGAAGAAGGAGGGGGAAGGCTGTCGTCCCTCTGTCTTTCTTATGTCTTTTCTGCTCTTCCTCATTATCCCCTATTGCCAGAAAGTAAATTATAAAGTTAATTTTTAGCAGCAAAGTCTGTGTTTTTTGGTCTCTGTTTTCCTAGGATATATTTATTAGCAGGTTCAATATATGATTGTGTATTCGGGTTTTTACAAGTTTGCACATGCAGTTCTTTTCTGTTGTTTTTATTAAAGAGAAAAGTATCCTTTTCCTCAACACTCTGTAAGCTAGTCTATTACACTGGACTTGGGTGGAAGTTTCTTCCCAGTAAGAAGCTTTCTCCCTCCCATTTTAGGGCGGATAAGTCCACATGAAAACCTTAAACCCCTTTGGCTATGTCAGTTCAATAGCCTTTTAAGGAGCAAAGATGGCAGGGCTCTGGAGCGGGAGTCGTCCACTGATGCCTTTCTGTGGCCACAAGCCACTGCCAGCCTGACTCAAACATGTCCTATCAACATGCCCAGGATGGGCGACAAAAGCAAAAACAGACAAGTACAGCTACATCAAATTTTAAAACTTTTGTGCATCAAAATTAACAGAGTGAAAGGCAACCTACAAAATGGGAGAAAATATTTGCAAATCTCATATTTGATAAGGGGTTAATATCCAGACTATATAAAGAACTCCTACAACTCAACAACAAAAAAATCAAATAATCCAATTTTAAAATGAGCAAAGGACTTGAATAGACATTTCTCCAAAAGACAATATACAAGTAGCCAACAAGGATATGGAAAGATGGTCAACACCACTAATCATCAGAGAAATGCAGATCAAAACACTCATTAGAATGGCTACTAGCAAAAAACCAGAAAATAACGTGTTGACAAGGATGTGAAAAAAACTGGAAGCCTTGTGCACTATTGGTGGGATTGTAAAATGGTGCAACCCCTATGGAAAACAGTATGGCAGTTCCTCAAAAAATTACAGATAGAACTACCATATCATCCAGAGATCTCATTTCTGGGTATATACCTAAAAGGACTGAAAACAGACTCTTTTTCTTTTCAGGAATTTAAAAGTTTCCTTTCCCCCCCCCACTTTTTTTTTCACAACTCACACACACACACACACACACACTGTATTTTATTTTTACAAGAGATAAATAAACTGATACCAAGCATTGTAAATGGATGACCACAACAAAAGCAACAATGATTGTAATTACCAAACACGAAACACATTCATACCATGTCATAATATTGACATTCAGTCCAGGAATCCTCCACTGTAACAGCTCCTTTACTTTGCAGTGAAAATTGATTTGTATATTTTTTGCCTCTGAGTCCTTGTGGGATTTTTTTTTAATTCAAACAGAAAGTCACAAAAATTATAATCATCCTCATCAGTTCACTCAGTCCCACGTAATTAATTTTTTTTCATCTTGATCTTTTGTTAGCACTTTTATGAATTCATCAGTTTTCCGTTAGAGTTCTGAAAATGCTTATTCATTCAGTTCAGCAGTGTAGTCAGTTACCAGAAACCTGTACTTGTCAGAGACTTTTCCGTGAATTCCTTGAAGATGAAACCCTCTTATAGGAACATTTTTGCGAAAGCATCAGAGTACACCCAGAACTGTTTGAAAACAGACTCTTGAAGAGACATTTGCATGCAAGCATTGTTAGCAGCAGGATAAACAAAATACACGTACATACAATGGAGCATTATTCAGCCTGAAAAAGGAAGGAAATTCTGACATATGCCACGAGGATAAACCTCGAGGACATTATGCTAAGTGAAATAATCCAGTCACAAAAAGACAAATACTGTATGATTCTACTCATGTGAGTTATCTAGAGTAGCCAAATTTATAGACACAAAAGGAGAACGGTGGGTACCAGCGGCTGGAGCAGGGAGAAAGGAGAGTTGTTGTCTAAAGGGTGTATACCATTTCAGATTTGCAAGATGAAAAAGTTTTGGAGATCTGTTTCATAACCATGTGAATATAACAACCGTACGCTTAAAAATGGTTAAGATGAAAAAAAAAATGGTTAAGATGGTAAATTTTATGTTACGTGATTTTTACCACAATTTTTAAAAACGCGCTCCAAATCACAGAGACTTAAGAGCTTTAAGGAATTTTTTGGGTAACGTTTTGGTCTTCTGTGCATAAACTAAGAAGAAAACAGACTCTCCCTTGATTTGAGAAAGGGTCTTGCCTCTGTCCCTTGGGGGAAACACTGCATAGATGGAAATCCACCTAATATTTCAGGAGACTTTCCAGAGGATGCAGACCATGCACCATTAGAGTTACTGTACCTCTTTCTTTCCTGCCCAGCAAAGTATGTCTGGAAATGTCAAAACAGGCCCCTATCTTTTTTAAGGAGTTTCATTCCTCAGTGTTTGTGTGCATGATATGAAAACGAAAGTCGAATTTTAATATCAATTCAGCTTAATTTTAATTTTAAAAGTTAATGAAGGCCTTAGTCCAAGGTACGCAACAGGCCAGGCATTCAAGATGAAATGTGAGGGACTTACAGTTTAAAAGGGAAGACAGGTGAATGAATAAATAACTGTGCTACAAAATGACTCCTGCTAAAAAAAAAAAAAAAAAACGCATACATATAAAAAGGGACAGCACGGTACGCATACATATAAAAAGGGACAGCACAGTACGGGAAGACGAGGAGAGAATATCTAGTGGAGATAGAAAGAGGAAGGACAGGTCACCGCTGAGCTGAGTCCAGAAGCATGAGACAGTTCATCTTCGTGGTTAACCCACAACACAGGCTTTGGAGCAGAGGGATCCTGGATGTCAGAACATGGCCCTGCCACTGCTAGCTTTGTGCCAGAAGCATATTAGTTAACCTCTCTGAGCCTCAATTTCCTTACCTGTAGAATGGAGACAGTAATTTTTAAAAAGTCAATGTATAAATTTATTATAAGGGTTCCATTAAATAAACTAACATAAATAAATGACCTGCTTGTAGCACACGCTCAATATATATTAACAGTGTAGTGTTATCAGTTAACCTAAAAGAGAAAGATGACACAGAGACAAGAATGTGTGCAAAGGCATGAAGATGGAGGCACGAGAGCTCTTGTGTTCTTTGGGAAGAGCCTGAGAGCCCGTGTGCATGGAGGGGAAGGCTTGCAGGGAGGAAGCAGGAGAGGAGGCTGGAAAGGCAGTCTTTGGGCAGCGGGGACCTGTGGAGGGTTTAAGCAGGACGGTGATGAGGAGACATTATCTGTGCCCCTCACATAGCCCCTTGGGCCTTACCATTTTAATAGCTGGTCTGATTTCCCTGTCTGAGGGCTTCACAGGCTCCCTGCCTCCAAGCACTGCAGGAGGGCCACGAACTGCTGCAGAATTGGCACCTCTCCCCCACCTCAACCAACGCCTGATGAGAGCTGGAGTATAAATACCCCAGCTCTCTCACCCCTCAGGTGGGATAAGTCTGAGGCATATATTCCACAGTGACTCCACTGGTTCCCCAGCAGTACTCAGCTCCAGTTACTCACATTGGTATCTGGCTTGATAACACATCCCTTACTGGCTGGCTTCCCTTCCCCCACCTCACTTCCCTACTCCCACAGCATCATTTCCTGGGATCACCTCCCAAATAAATCAAGGACCAGAATCCTTGTCTCAGGGCCACTTTTTTTTAAATTAATTAATTTTATTTTTGGCTGCATTGGGTCTTTGTTGCTGTCTGTGGGCTTTCTCTAGTTGCAGCAACTGGGGGCTACTCTTTGCTGTGGTGCGCAGGCTTCTCATTGCAGCAGCTTCTCTTGTTGTGGCTCGCGGGCTCTAGAGCGCAGGCTCAGTAGTTGTGGTGCATGGGCTTAGTTACTCCGCGGCATGGGGTATCTTCCCGGACCAGGGCTCGAACCTGTGTCCCCTGCATTGGCAGGCGGATTCTTAACCACTGTGCCACCAGAGAAGCCCTCGGGGCCACTTTTGACAAAACCCATACTAAGACGTGTGCCATGACCTTACCTATTTAGAAAGATATTTCTTGAAGCAGATGAAGACTGGGTGGAGCTAGAGGCAGAATTAGGAGATCACTGCAATAATCTAGGAGGGAGATGATGAGCGCTTGACCCATATTGTATTACAGGAGTAGAGTGGAAGGGACACTCCAGAGACAGTGAGGCAGGTCCTGAGTGACTGATGCATGTGGTCTAGGTTGGGCAAACAAGATGGTTGAGGAAGAGCCTCCTCTTGTAGGTTTTGCTGCATATGAGGGACTTGCAGGACATTCTCTGGTGAAAACCTCAGCAAAATGTTGGATCTCGAGGTTTACGTATGGAAGTTCTTGGCTTGTAAGTGGTAAATGGGATCATAGGGATGAATGAGGCCACGTGGAGAGAGGATTAAGGAAGAAAAGCTAAGACTAGCATCTGGGGACACTATTTAAGGATAGTAATAAAAAGAGGCATCGGTCAGAGGTAAGAAGTAGTCATCAACAAGAAAGGAGAGAATCTGGAATGAGTATGTCTTTGAATCCCAAAAGCAGGAAATGCTGTAGTGAATTCAAATAGATTAAGGCCTAGAACAAGGTTACTGGCATTGCAACTGCTATGTCGGGGGTGACCTCCACCGCAGCTTGAGTAGAGTGATGAAGGTGGAAGGCAGGCTGCAGAGCCGGAGAGACAGAGGGAGGTGCGGGTGTGAGCTCAGAGAGGATGGAACTCTCTTTCAAACTGCTGGACGGTGACCGGAGGGAAACAGAGGGACCATGGCCATGGCAGGGGCGGGGGGAACACATCTAAGGGAAGGGAAGGTGTCTTTTAAAAGATGGCGTGGACCTGAATAAGATTATGGTCTGAGAGAAAGAAGCACGTGGATAAAGATAAAGCTAAAAGGACAAAGAGAATATCTGATAGAGGAAAGTCCGCACTGATGCAACCGGGGAGTGGGGACAACTGCATAGGAGGAGGCTGGCTTTGAAGAGAGTGTGAGGGCTTCTGAGAATGAGGTTAGGAGGTAGGGATGAGTAAAAACAAAGGTAAATTTAGAGATTAAGAGGACTGCACGCTGCACGATTGCACATAGAGGGAATCTGGGCTGGCGCGGGCTGGTAATGGAGAGTGTCAGGAATTAAAGGGCTGCTTTGGGAGCTTGGGCAGTGGTGGAGTGGGGGGCAGTGAGGACTCCGAAGGCCTGTGAACTAAGGGACCTGAGCACCAGCAGAGGGCAACGTGGAGGCAGGTGCTGGCGCCAAATCCAGGGCGCAGACATTCCCGGGACAATCCCTGCCTGGCATCTGCCCCTTCCGGCCCCGGATCTTACAGGTGCCATTTGGTCTTAGATGAGCGAGACTGGAGAGCGTGCAAGCCTAAGGGTGTACATTCTCTGTGAAATAAGAGGCCGGGTCCTCCGATCAGAAGGCCCAGGGGCGGGGGAGGAACTTGGAGAAGAGTTGCAAAGCTTGGGATCAGCCTTTGATTTCGTGTTGATTAAGGAGGTCAGTGATGGGATGCAGTGTGCAGTCTCAGAGGGCCTGGGCCAGGGAACAGCGTGATGCCCACTTGGCTCTGTAAAGTCTGTTACCCGAATGCACACACATTTCCGTTCCACATCCTGATTCTTGGCTCCAACCTCCACGTTTTGCAACTTGCAAACACCTAAAGCCAATAAAACTGCCGGTGCCGACCTCCCCCGGCATGGTGCCCTGTAGGTCTCACGGTGTCCATATCCACTTGGTGGAATGACACCCCAATCACCTTCCTGCCAGCACTGTTTTCAACTGTTACTGATTGTGCCTCTTGTCTCCCTTTTAGGCCCATGGTTTCCACTTCTCTCTGTAGGCAGTGCTGACCCCTGCCCACTCACCCCCACTATTGCTTCACTGCTCTCAGGACGCCGAGGCCTGGATCTTAGCCATGTATTTGGATAATGTCCATCAAGGAATTAGAAATGCAATCTTTCTTTGGAGGTAGGTTATCACTGTTTGGAAATAGTTCTATTTCCTATATCATATGAATTCTTAATAGCTAGATAAAGAGAATTTTAAAATTATCTGGTTAATCCTGATTATTGCAGATATTAACCCAAATTTCTACCGGGCTTACAACTCCAAATTCAGTGGTAACCAATGTGTGTTGTTGAATGACCAAATTTAAAGTGGAAGAAACAGTAATAACAAGTTGCAAATGAGTTGTGTGAGTGATTTTCTTATTTTTCAGTATATATTATTTTGACATATAACTTAAATATATTAAATATCAAAATACACAAAAATATATGTGTGTATTAGTTGATTATTTAATGTGTTTAGTTGGGGAAGAATTATATTCAGAATTATTATGAATTCTTGCTGTGCTATTATTTATATAGTTATTTTAAATCATCTTTTCCCCTATAACCCTATGATCTTTGAAACCTGTTTTATCAAACTGCAACAGCTTTATTAAAGCAAGTCAAACCCAAACACTTCACTTCCACCTACGTTAAAGAAAAGACAGATTCACCGTGACAGAAACAGCAGTGTAAATGGTAACGCAAACACTGTAAATGCCAGAAAATAATAAGGTAAGAATGTTACCCAATGTAGCCTTGGCTGGCATAGGTGCCAAATGGGGGCTTACACTTCTGATAAGAACACAGGCAATTTCAAGCTCCACCTGTAACACACACAATTATAAAAATGAAGTACATGTTTTTAAAAGAAATCAAGAAATATTTCTTTTGAAAAATTAAAACAATGAAGGGAACTGCTGTATCCTTGCTTGTACATACTGCATTTCAAAGAAACCAAATGGCCCTTGAAGGAAAATTATCCTAAATAGAGTAATTCCAGCATATAAATGCAAAAAGAATGATAGAATTTTTTCAAAAATCACCATTTCACAACTCATACTAAATCATATTTATAGGCAAGCATTAGGGAAAGGTTAATGGGGAATGTTATACTGGCTGGATCACACTGACAGCAACTGAACCTGAGCAAGTGATGAAAAGAGAGACCACTCAGACATTACATGCCACCTGTGGGAAGGCGATAAAAATATGCCACCTCTGGTGAAGTTGATTTACAAAAAAGCAAAAACAAAAGCAAAACTGACCCTGAATTTGATCAAGCCTCTAGATATAACAATGGGTCTATAGAAAATACAGGGAAGAGAGGGACATGTCAAATACCACCACAGAAATGCAATCAGATAAACCCAAAATGTGGGAAATCGAACCAATACAGAACCAACGGCCAGGGTTTTCAACAAATAAAGAGCAAGAACAAAAGTGGACAGGAGTGTTAAAGACTAAAAGACACATCAACCAAACTCAATGCATGGACCTTGTTTGGATCCTGATTGGAATAAACCAGTAGTAAAAATACATTTATGAGACAACTGTGAAAATTTGAACAACGATTGTGTATCAGATGATATTATAGAATCATTGTTAAATTTTTTGTTATGATTATGGTTTCATGGTTGTGTGGAAAAAAGAGGAGGAGATGGTAATGGTAATATCCATGGTAATATCTGCTATTAGTAATATCAAAGCACTTACAGATGTGCCGTCTGGAATTTGTTTTGAAATAATCCAGCAGGAGTTAGGGTGGAGGTGAGGGAAACTGTGGAGGGGGAGTAGATAAAGCAAGATTAATGGATACATGGGGGTCCATTTACCCCATTCTTTCTGTGTTGAAATTTCTTAACAGAAAGTCCATTTTTAATCACCTAAACTGCTGATAAGTCAGTTGCAAAGGTAGTTCTAAATCAACTTAACCTTGGTTGTGCTCCATCCATAGACTCTTCCCTCATGTCCCCACCTCCTCCATCAAAGCAAGCACCCCATCTTATTTCCAATGTCCCCATAAAGTCCCTTGAAACCAATTGGTCATTGTCTCTGGCTCTGTATATTCAGTCTACTGCCCCCTGCCTCTTTTTACTCTGTCTTATCCCCGAACCCACCCTCCCTCCTTAGGTCTATTTTTATGGATTTTAGACGGTGAACATGACTTCTTTTGCCATCACCCTCCGGCCAGCTTCTAACAGCCCACTCTACACAGAGCCACTCTTCCTCTGTCCACATTTCTTTTTTTTTTTTTTTTTTTGCAGTACTCAGGCCTCTCACTGCTGTGGCCTCTCCCGTTGCGGAGCACAGGCTCCGGACGCGCAGGCCCAGCGGCCATGGCTCACGGGCCCAGCCGCTCCGCGGCATGTGGGATCCTCCTGGACCGGGCCACGAACCCACGTCCCCTGTATCGGCAGGCGGACTCTCAACCACTGCGCCACCAGGGAAGCCCTGTCCACATTTCTTCAACGGGTGTTGCTACTGGTACCAGGGAGTTCTGAGCCCAGTGGTGGTCCACAGACCTCTTCAGTCTGGTCTCACCCTCCTACCCGTGGAGAGGAACACCTGCAATCCTCCTCCTTGTTACGGAGGTCGAGTACTACAGTAACAACCCTGGCTGTCTCCAACTGCTAACGTGGTCCTTCCCTTATGAAGAAGACAGATCTGATTGGTCCCAGACAAGGGTATGTGTTGAGCTTTGCTTTTACTGCCTTTTACCACTTTTCTGAAAAGTCTGTACTAGGCCTGCCTCTCCTGTATTTTTTTGTTCTACCAACAAACAGGAAATTAACACAACCAATAAATCCTTCTGCCACTGGGATGTAAAAGTCATTTATTACACGGATCATAACAATGGATTCAGAGGTTCTACATGCACTGCTTTCCCCATAGATGAATCTTATCTTGATTTGAGAAAGAGGCCCACACTTTGGCCTCAGGTTCCAGCTACATTCTCCAATCTATCTTCTAGAATCAGAAACTATTAGGCTGCTCATAAACTGTCCTGGAGATGTCTTTGATCCCCATTTACCCGGTGAGTTTTGTGCCTGTGTACTATTATGTAGAACTGTGATGGAAGAGCAGGTAAGGGGACCTGCAAATCTCTAACACAAACCAAACTCTTCTTCCTCTACTTATTGTCTAATAACACATCATTAGAAAAGGCCACTGTTGGCCTTGATTTCAGGTCACTAAAGATTGACAACATGTCATTAAAAACTAAATACTATACAAGATCAACTTAAAACATCATTATATCATACACCTAGGAAGCGCTCAAAAGCCAACCTGAGAGGCTTTCATTAACGAAAGACTGTGAGCATCAGTAAGAAAAATAACTATAATGGATTGAAACATACCAATAGTCATAAGTTTATAATGATACTAAAAAAACTGATCACTGTTAGAGAAGGCTAGGAGGCCAAATCATTATTTTGAAAATTGCTAAATAAAGGAAAATGTTCAAACATTTATCCTACCTTTCTTATAGGACTGTACCACAGGGTAACTGAATAGTAGATGAGGACTATCTTTCTTTAAAGAACAAGTTCAACTGATAAGTGAAGAAAGAATGACAGAATTAGATTATCACCATTTCACAGCCCCTGATGTATTAATAAACCCAGCATTCATCAATAACAGCACTGACATCATAGACAGACAACCAGATACCACATACTTCCTGATGGAAGGACATAACACCTAAAAAGTCATCTTGCCCCGCCCCCCCCACCAAAGCTGAATTCGATCAAGCCTAGATCCAACGGCCAATTTACCAGCTGCAGAAGTCAGAGGAACACGTTCAACTACGTGTATACCAGAGGGTGCAACCAGCAAAATCCAGGACAGCTTGGTTCCTTCAATAATTAAGTGTCAAGAAAAAAGAAGTCTGGAGGTGAAAACTAAATGTCAAAGGAAACTTTAAAAACATACCAGCCAATCACAATGCAATCAATCTCATTTGACTTCTAATTCAAATAAACTGTTTTTCTAAAAGCCACTCATCACATTTGTGGGAAAACTGATCATTTGAACACTGGATAATTGATAATATTAAGCAATTATAATTCTTGAGGGGTGATAATAGTATTGTGGTTGTGTTTTTTTTTTTAAGAATCCTTATCTTTTAAATATACATGCTGAAAAATTATGGATGAAATGAAATGATGTCTCGCATTTGTTGCAGAATAATGAGGGGGAGGTGATACCAGTAGATGGAGACAGGATCAGCCCTGAGCCGATGGCTGCCGAGGAAGGAGATCCTACGTGGGGTTCATTGTACCTTTGCCTGCTGACTCTCCAGGATAAAAAAACACAAAAACATGCGTATCAGAGTCTTTTTGAAAGGGGGAGGATCCTCTCTGCCTAGCAGGACAATTTACAGAGTTATTATTTTGTTGTTGTTGTTATTACTGCTGTTAAAAAAGAAAAATAGAAAAAGAATTCGTCCTCTCCTCCACGCCGCCCACTCCCTCAAGGGGGCAAACTGTGCTTTGAGTCCCAGAGAACTGGGCTTCCTTTGCAAACGTGGCAGAATCAAAGCCTTTACACAAACAAACAAACAGCTGACCTGTCTGGAGAATGCAGGTGGTCTCCGGGCCTGGGAAGCGGGAAGGCAGGAGAGGTAGACCTACGACCCCCGTGAGGTTCCAATGTCAGGAGGTATGTACTACCGGCGCTCTGCGGTTGGCTGGTGGGCAGTTGGGAGGGAAATGAACTTCCCATTCTCCGTGGTTTGGCTTTCACACAGCCTTCTCTGCTACAGTTTCACTATAGTCTTAACAACCCTCACGTCAACATATTCCCATGATGGATAAAGAAGATGTGGTACATACATACAGTGGGATAGGGCTCAGCCATAAAAAAGAATGAGATAATGCCATGTGCAGCAACATGGATGCAACTAGAGATTATCATACTAAGTGAAATAAGAGAAAGACAAACACCGTATGATATCACTTACATGTGGAATCTAAAATATGACACAAATGAACCTATCTACGAAACAGAAACAGACTCACAGACATAGAGAACAGACTTGTGGTTGCCAAGGGGAAGGAGAGATAGGGGAGGGATCGAGTGGGAGGCTGGGATTAGCAGATGTAAGCTATTATATATAGAGTGGATAAACAACAAGGTCCTACTGTATAGCACAGGGAACTTTATTCAATATCCTGTGATAACCCGTGATGGAAAAGAATATAAAAAAAGAATGTGTGTGTGTGTATATATATATATGTAATTGAATCACTTTGCTGTAGAGAAGAAATTAACACAACATTGTGAATCAACTATACTTCAATAAAAATAAATAATAAATATTCCCTTTAAAAGTCTGTGGAAAAAGCCCCCCCCCCCTTTTTTTTTCTTTCTATTGGCTGTGCCATGCGGCATGCTGGATCTTAGTTCCCTGATCAGGGACCGAACCCACGCCCACTGCAGTGGAAACTCGGAGTCTTAACCACTAGACCGCCAGGGAAGTCTCAAGCCCTATTTTTAAAGAATGTGCTCAGGTGCCCATCGGTTTTTTCACAAGGGTCATTCTAGTTTTCCTGAGAAAGTGACAGGACTTGTCAGGTGGTGATAGGTGGTGATGACAATGATTGAAGTCAGTTTTGATGTTCAATGATTGTCATGTTCTTGGCAAAATTGTTAGATTTTAGAGGTACCATGTAAGTGCCCAGATTCTTGTGTGACACAAGGTCAACTGAGGGCTCTTCCTAACATGACTGGCCAGTAGGGGCTTGGGGCCAGACATGATTTAGAAAAACGAAGTCCTGTTTCAGGTACAAGAGTGTGATGGTTGCCTGTCACACCTGAGAGTCACATATTATCTGTTCCTTCCTTCCTGAATTATTATAAAATGAAGAACCCCCAAACTCTTCCCACTTACCTTTAGACGCAAAATTTTTGTTAATGGCTTACTTTTGGTACCACACTGGCTCATTGAGATCTAGCCCCTTTAATTTCTAATGCAGCCCCAAAACAATGCCAATCAGGCCCTGCCTCAACCCGCTTCCACTCGGATAAGAATGGTGACTGGAACCAAAGATCAAGAGAGTTTAAAAGAAATTCAGGCAATCACGGGGATCAGGATAGCTCACTTAGAATGAGATAAAAGGAGATTTAACAGATTTCACAAGCAAGTAAAAACACTGGAGCTGTCATTGAGTTGGACATAAAATACTTGTAGTATTTTCTAATCCAGGTAAGTCCAGTTTGTCTCAGGGAACCTGAAGGACCACTGAATAGAAAGAACTGGGTGAGAGTCTAAACAGAGGCCCTCAGTGGCACTGGTGGGTAGGGACACAGTAGGATCTGGGATCGCCTGACTCTTTTTTTTTTTTCGGTACGCGGGCCTCTCACTGCTGTGGCCTCTCCCGCCGCGGAGCACAGGCTCCGGACGCGCAGGCCCAGCGGCCATGGCTCACGGGCCCAGTTGCTCCGCGGCATGTGGGATCTTCCCGGACCAGGGCACGAACCCGTGTCCCCTGCATCGGCAGGTGGACTCTCAACAACTGCCCCACCAGGGAAGCCCCGCCTGTGTCTCTTTTGCCGATCTTGCTTCTCTTCCCTGTCTCTAAATGTGGACTACCCCCAAGTTCAGTCCTCAGAGCCCTCCTCTTCCCTACTCATGCTCCCTCCTTAGGCGATCCCGTCCAACCCATGGCTTTAAACATCATCTATCTACTGACTGCTCCAAGCCTAGCCTCTCCCCTGGGCTCCAGGCTTGGACAGTCAACCTGGATGTTTAATTGGCCTCTCAATGTTAACATGACCCCCGCCACACTCTCCATCTTCCCCCTAAACTTTAACTAATGGCACCCAGTCACTCGGGCCAAAACCTTGTAGTCTTCCTTGACACTTCCTTCTCCACTCACATCTAATCCGTCAGGAAATTCTTTTGATTCTGCTTTTCAAATGGATCCCAAATCCAACCACTTCTCACCACATCTACCATTATCACCCAGGTCTGAGACACAGTCTCCCACGTGACAGCCCACTAGCTCATTCCATAGTACTCAATGGCTTCTCTTCATGTTTAGCAAATATCCAGGCCTTTTCCCTGCCCACACAGGGCCTGGGCCCTGCCTACCTCTCCATCCCCAGCTCCTACCGGTCCCTTCACTCAGGCTACCGCAGCCTCGGGGGCCTCCTTGCTGTCCCTTCAGGCTGCCAAACGCTTGGCACTTGATGTCCTCTCTGCAGGGAATGCTCATCCCCAGTACTGCCTCCTGTCTTCCAGGTCTCTGTTCACACGTCACCTCTTTGGACAGCACGTCCACAGCACTCTAGCCATAACAATACCCCATCACTCTCTTACCCCTTATCTTGCTTTGTTTTTCTCCACTACTGCTTATCCCCACATGACAGATATATCTATTGATTTATTGTTGATCTCCCCAAAGAGAATTTAAGTTCCATAAGGGCAGGGACTTCGTTTTGTTTACTAGAGCAGTTCCTAGCATGGAATATCACTAAATAAATGTTTATGAGATGAATGAAGTTAAAATGACATGAAATCCATGCAAAGTCTTTCCATGAAATCCCTGAGGTCACTAGATTAGGAAAACAGCTTTTCTTATTCCCAGAAATCCTGCAAGTATCTGGACCCAATCTCATTATATAATTTTTAAAGATTTAGAATATAGAGAAAATATTTATATTCATCATTCAACAGATATTTACTGATATCTGATCAGTAAATATCAGTTGATACCGTTATCAACTCCTGTGCAGGTAGCCCTTAATGCTCAGAATAACCCTATAAGGTAGATATGGTTACTGGCATTTCATAGCTGGGCAGCAGAGGTACAGACACATCAATGACTTTTCCCAGGTCACATATCCTGTACCTGGCACAGCTGTGATCCAAAAGCAGGCCCATTTTGCACCCTAAGCCATGCTATAATTCTATTTCAGCAGGAGCCTCAAGCCATCCCATTCCGGAACATTCTCTCCCACCCTGGACTGGCAGCAATACTGCCAATACGAGCACAAAAGCCATTTGTGGTTCATCTTATCACTTCCTCTATGAAGTACTCTGTGAGTGCCACCAGCAGAGCTGGCTGCTCTCTGTGCTGATGCCAAAGCACTTCGCTAGCATTGCTGAACAACTATTCCTTGCTATAATTACTTGTCTCGCTGTCTGTCCCATAAGACTGAAATCTCTCAAGGACGAGGACTGTGTCTCCTATTCACCTCGGCACCTCTGGTGCCCAGAACAGTGTCTGGCATGTAGTGGGAATTCAATAAACGTTGACTGAATGAGCAAATGAACTACACTGGGAAACACATTCCCACCCCAAGAAGCGGGTAGTGGAGCAGATGGCCAGTCGGGGCCTCGTGTTCTTGCTTTGGTGAGCGTTCCTCACTTCTCATTTGCATGTTTATTTCCCCAGGTCCTATTTCTTTGCTTGAATATCTGTGACGTCTCCTGCTAACTGCTCTGGGCAACAGTGGCTCTTTCTGACTAATCACCTCCTCCAAGTGAAAATCGTTCAGAAGGAAAGTGTACCTCTTGAGTTCAGCTTCTGCCTGTAGTGCTGGGCTTTGTGGAATCCACTTCACAGCGACCAAGGGGTTCTTCTTTCTGACACAAAACAATCTGTGAGGTTCAAATTTGGTGCCTCCTTGAGCTAATCCAATTCAATTCTTTAGTATACGTGGTCGTGAGACTTTAGAAAGCTCAAGTCATCAACAGAATGCAAATTTCAAAAAAATCAATGAGATTATTTTTTGCCTATGAAATTGGCAAAATTAAAAACAAAAAAAACGCTGATGAGGATTTGGGATATGAGAACAATCTTCCTCTGGGATAGCCTGAAAACACATTAACAATAGGCTTTTAAAAAGGTTCCCAGCTCTTTAAAGTTGACCCGATAGTTCCATTTCTAGGAATATGTTCTAAGCAAATAATTAAATTAAGATTTAACTACCGTGATGTACGTAACAATTTATTATAACAGAGAAAATTTGAAAATTATTTAAATAACCAGGAATAAGGAATTAAATAAATTAAGGTACATCCCAACAATTAGATACTGTTCAGTGATTAAGATTTATATTTTAGGTCAATATACATGAACAGAGAAAGATTGTTCATGAGGTATTAAAGTGTAGATTACATAACAGCATGTGTAATATGAACCTATAACAAATATTCATGGTGTTTATTTATTTCTCCAATAGCAACCTGACTTCTTACTGGAGTGTTTTCTCCCCCTCACTGAGTGTAGCTGTTTGTTGGATGATTCTTAGGATGACCCCCGCCGCCTCAGCTCCCTGGGCTGTCTCTCCCAGGATCCTGACCTGAGTCAGTGCAGGGTCACCCCTGTAGCAGCGGCCCCTGACAGGCTGTGCCAGTCATAAGATGGTTGCTATGCATTGCTCCCCGCTTCTTTGCCTCCGGAATCTTGCTTGGCTCCTGTCTGCCCTGAGCCTGGCTCCCCTGGCTCCTGTGGGCTCTGTGAACACCCCTTCCTCAGCCAAGGTACCAGCCTGTGAATCCCCTTTTGCTTCAGTTAAGCAGTCTTGTTTCTGTCCTTAGAGTCAAAGAACTCCAACTGATGGCTTCCACAGTGATACTCCGAAGAAGTTATATAGCAATACATATTCTTGAGTTTTCTCTTCTTTTTGCTTACTAGTATTTTCCAATTTGCTTTAAAAATACCATAATAATTTCTAGAGGATTTTACATTTTACATTGAAAGGGAGATAACTGATTAGGGTGCAGCAAGAAAATTAGAATTTCTATTTTAATTTATACACTATCTTCAAAATTAGAATGAGAGCTCACCAACATGTAATACGGATGGACATTAACATCATCACTGGATCTGTGTGTGAGGCAATCACATATCAGGAAGGCAGGCAGGTGTCCCAAGGGCAGCATGTGGGTGCCTTCACTCCCACACACACTTTCACCTTGCTTAGTGCAGTGGTCTTACTAATTTTATGGGTGTCAGGTAAACGGACGATTCACAGGTGTTATCTAGTTTTAACAAAACTAGCCCTAATAGGGGCTTCCCTGGTGGCGCAGTGGTTGAGAGTCCGCCTGCCGATGCAGGGGACGCGGGTTCGTGCCCTGGTCTGGGAAGATCCCACATGCCGCGGAGCGGCTGGGCCCGTGAGCCATGGCCGCTGAGCCAGTGCGTCCGGAGCCTCTGCTCCGCAACGGGAGAGGCCACAGCAGTGAGAGGCCCGTGTACAGCAAAAACAACAACAACAACAAAAAACTAGCCCTAATAAACTGATAAGAGGCTAAAATAGTTTCCTACAAAGTAACCTTGAATTGAAAATAATACTAATACTCTAAACAGAAGTGAACTTCAAGAAAATGGCAGAGCTACAATTCTCCTCCAAGGTAAAAACTATGACAGTCTCATCCGATTTCATGAGAAGTAACTAAGAAATATTGTAAATTATCAAGAAGAATGGTTGTAAAATAGATTTTACCTTTACTATCACTAACAATGAACTCTGCCTAAGTAAATAAATATCATGCCTTGAGCAGGTAAACAGGTTCAGAATGGAGCCATCATAATTAGCAAGACATTTAGAAACTAAGCGTTCAGAACACAAAAATAAACCTCGACATTTTTAAAGCTGTACTTAAAGTCAGGTGATACTCAATCCATACTTTAATAATCAGCGATAAATGGTTAGAAGCCTCTTTCAGGATGTCTTACTGAGTAGCTGAAGACTTACTAGGCAAGTACCAAGAGATACTTGGCACTTTGTTCAGTCACTCATAAAACTATGTCCTGAATTTCAGAATGTGCCGCTTTATCTCATCTCTTTCTCCAAAGAACTAGAGTTGGCCCCAAGTTTCAACTTTGTGAATATTTTTTTCAGAAAAATGAAACACCTTTCCTCAAATGAATAAGAGCATTTTCTCCAGGGGGTGAGATGAATAATTCATGTTGCTCTAAAAGCACTATGACTGATAGCAATTTTTTTTGGTTTTTAAAGAAGAAGGATCCAGCAATCTCACTTACCGATATATATCCAAAGGAATTGAAAGTAGGGTCTCAAAAAGATACCTGCACACTCATATTCACAGCAGTACTATTCACAATAGGCAAGAGGTGAAAGCAACTCAAGTGTCCACCAATGGATGAATGCATAAACAAAATGTGGTATGTACAAATAAGGGAATATTATTCAGCTTTTAAAAGGAAGGAGGGGCTTCCCTGGTGGCGCAGTGGTTGAGAGTCCACCTGCCGATGCAGGGGACGTGGGTTCGTGCCCCGGTCTGGGAAGATCCCACGTGCCGCGGAGTGGCTGGGCCCGTGAGCCATGGCCGCTGAGCCTGTGCGACTGGAGCCTGTGCTCCGCGGCGGGAGAGGCCACAACAGTGAGAGGTCCGCGTACCGCAAAAAAAAAAAAAAAAAAAAGGAAGGAAACTCTGTCACATGCTACATCATGGTTGAACCCTGAGGACATTATGCTAAGTGAAACAGGCCAGTCACAGAAGGACAAATACTGCATGATTCCACTTATATGAGATACTCAGAGTAGTCCGACTCATAGAAACAAAGTAGAATGGTGTTGCCAGGAGCTGGGGGCAGGGAGAAAGGGGAGCTGGTTGATGGGTATAGTATTTCAGATTGGTAAGATGAGAAAGTTCTGGAGATCTATTTTACAACAATGTGAATATACTTATTAACGCTACTGAACTGTGCACTTAAATATGGCTGAGATGGTAAATTTTACGCCAGCTGGTTTTTACTACAATTAAAAAAAAGATGACAAACCATCTCCTAAAATCTCCTAATTGCACATTCTAGAAAGAAACGTGACCGCTTATAACTAATAACACCACGATAGCGAATCTCCTGGTATCTCCACCAGTACCTCAGGTGTCTCATCACCTTCACCCCACAGATCATATTATTATCTACCTAGAGTCCCACACTCCTGACTGTCTATACCCAGGCAGCAGGTTGGCCTGTCTGCCTCTCCCTTCCTTCCCACGCTCTCTCTTTCTCCTTTTGCTCCTTCCCTTCCTCTCTCCCTCCCTTGCTGTTTTTCCTGTAAGTAATCATTTCTGTCACGCTTTAATCTTTAAAGAATTTTCACTTTCATTTTCTCATTTACACACCAGCCCTGTAAGGTAGGTGTTCTTTCCACTTTACGAATAAGACGCAGAGACCCAGCAATATTAAACATGTGCACCAATCACCTACGCACCAAGTGGCAGAGCCCAGTTCCAAATCCCACACTCTCACAATATAACACTGCCCCAGACAGTGGTTCTTACACTGTAGCATGCGTAAGGCTCCCCTGGGAATATCTGTGAAAATGTGGGTTCCTGGTCCCACTTCCAGAGAGTCTGTTCTAGGGGTCTGGAATGGGACCCAGGAGTCTGAATTTCTAACAAGCACCCCCCTCCCAGGTGCATCTAAGCAGGTGATAAGTAACCTACACTTTCACTAGGTGCAGGCCTCGGAGACAGCCACACCTGGCACAGGCAGGGCACATGTTACCATGAGGATCTCTGCTTACTTAACCTACCCAGAAGGGGCAATGTAGTGACATGGATCTTCTATAGGGAACTGGCTATATAAACAAGGTACTTTCTTAACTGGAAGCAGTTAGAAAAGGGAAAGAAAGGAAAGCAGGAAGGAAGGAGGGAAAGCCCTAAATGCACCTCATTCCACAGAAAATAATCCTGCCGGTGAAAATCCCAACCAGCCTGTCGTCTCAGACATTCTTCTTAATCTCTTACCATTGGACACTTGGACATTTGGTACGTGCAAAGGGGACTACATCTGCCCTGCTTTTGGAAGGTGGAAGAAGAACTAGAGTTGGGCTCTTTATTTTCCAGACAGAGATGCACAGGAGGGAAGCACCTGATCCAGAGTGAGTCACAAGCAAAGCCTAGGTCAGGGTGCAAGGATCTTCAGACTGCCAGGCCTGCACCCCGGACCCTGAGTCATGCAGCTTCCCCAGCCCAGACGTGTGAGAACGGACCTGTCTTTCCACAGGGCCTGGTATGGCAGGCTTTGCAGAAGCCCAGAGTCATAAGGACAAGCAAACTATCTACACAGGAGACCAAGCACTCTTCTTGCCAGGAAAATGCCATTGTGATTTAAGTTGGATGTTGATGGCTAAGATGAGCGAAAAGAGGTAAAACATGAATCAAAATGGTTGGAGTATAAAGAAAAGTGTTCCTTTGTTTTTGCGGTACGCAGGCCTCTCACTGCTGTGGCCTCTCCCGTTGCGGAGCACAGGCTCCGGATGCACAGGCTCAGCGGCCATGGCTCACGGGCCCAGCCGCTCTGCGGCATGTGGGATCCTCCCGGACCGGGGCACGAACCCGTGTGCCCTGCATCGGCAGGCGGACTCTCAACCACTGCACCACCAGGGAGCCCCCAAGAAAAGTGTTCCTTTTGCAAATATGCTACATTTATTCTGCAGCTAGGAGATAAAGGTGAGACTTCTGTGGGAAGCCTGTTGTACTTTTTCATGGCCTTATAAAAACAAATTTGTGCTAAAGTGAATCATATTCCATAAAGCTAACTCTTATGACTACTGAAGAGATAGTATTTCCTTGAGATGGGGAGTGAAGTTTGACATCAGCCGGAACTTTTGAAAGAATTCTAGAAGGTGAGACCTGGGGGTACCCAATCCTGAGGCATCCTTCCCGAGAAAAGAATATGATATCACCATTTATGAAGCAACTGGGGCTAATTCACCAGCCTGCATTTCTCCGGTATGACCGGGGTCATGCAGGGTAACGGGCTTAGAGAAGACAAGTCACAGCTATACCTTGTGGGCTCCGAACAAGTCCATGCCTGGGCTTATGCGTTGGGCACCAGCACACGCTTTCACGCTACATGTTGGTGCCGGCCGCGGCTGCTAAATGATATGCCTCTGGGTATACTTCCACCTTCAAGGGTGTTCATGTCTCTGGCACCGTCCCTTCCAGCTGCAGTGTGTCGCCTATCGTGAGCCACCTGTCTGCTAAAGCTCTGGGGGTCACCACACCCCCTGCCTCATACTTCTCTGCCCTGGCCTAAGGGCATGTGGCTCGTGTTCATCTCTGGGTGGTGGTTCTAAACAAGCGCGGCTGAGTGAGTGGCACATCAGGCCTCCACTTGGCTCTCACCCCGGCATAATCTCGGGACACTAGTGCAGGAAGAAATGCCTCCCATTACCACACTTCTGTGGTTACTTGTCATAAAACCTTCTATAAATGATGATTCCTCAGCATCATCTTTATTCACTATTTTTCAAATGGGATGAGACCACATATTAATCATTTAAACCAGGACGCTTCTAAGAGGGAGATCTATTAACAACTACACTGGGACAACAAATGTAGGCTGAGACCACTCTGGGTAACCCAAGACACATGGTCACCCTGCTTAGGAAGTAGATGAGCTGCACGAAGACGACACATGAAGCAGAGGCCCAGCCGATGCCAGGTGACACAAAACATGAACAAAAAAGAACTCTTACTGTAGTAAGCCCTGAGCTCTTGAGTTGTTTGGTATCACAGCATAACCTAGCACAAACTGATGAATACAACCCCTTATAGCTGTGACCCATATCGCTGGGTGGCTGGGAGGATTAAATCAGCTAATATATAAAAAGCACTCAGATCAGTGCCCGGCACATAGTGAGCAGTCCCCAGATGTTAGCTATTATTATTAATTATAATAATAACATAGGAGAATGAAGGAACACTCCAAAAACACAGTGAAGTCAAATTTCAAGCAAAGCATGTAATTACTCAGGAATGGCAGGAAAGCCCATCATCTCTCGCTCCCCCTGCACAGCTGTTTGCCCCTTTGGAGGTCCTGAGGCCCTGCCTCCGTCTCTCGGTCTGAGAGCCCACTCCTACCTGTATGTATCTCTACTACTCAGACTCCAGAGAGCATTGTTACAACTGCTTTCTTGTGAATTCCTCTACTCCCTTGACCTTTGGTTGCCTCCATCTCACTCAAATGACAAACCTTAACCCTGAATCAATACAACAATCCATCATTTTTGCTCGTGGGCCCGAGTTACTGAACAAAATCCTCCAGGATTTCTTGAAATTCTTACATGGGCTCTTTCTCAACTCCTTCTCCCATTTCCCACAAGAGATATTTCCAAATTTTACCACTCTCCTCAAGCTCTGTAACCTACCACCGTCCTCTTCACTCAGAAAGCAACTAGAGGCCCTGCATGTGCCCTGTCTGAAATGTGGTTGCTGATTGACTTGCAGGTCTCCCTCACTAAACTGTGATCTCGACTAGTTAGGGACTGATTCACCGTGCAACTCCAGCTCCTAGTACATTAATAATTCTCAGTAAATGTTTCATGAATGAATGAATGAACAATGACAGAGTCTCTTAAGTAGCAGCCCCCTGCATGCCTAGGAGGAAGAATCACAAGCGGCATTAAATGTTTATATGTATATATAGGCACATGTAGTGCTGAAGCATCTTTAAATAGAGATCACTGTGTGTGTGTGTGTGTATGAAAGAATGATACAGGTTATGGAAGATTATTCATTTTCCTTTATCTCACTTTCCCCTTTGCTTTTCCATTGTGATTCTTTGTGCTCAGATAACTTTATCCCGCTCTTTCAACAGCTGTATCTCCTGCACCCCATAACATTTTCTCAATTTTCTTACTCAGTATTCAGGACAATATTCTCATGACAGGTATTCTGAATAGGTTAAGAATTCTAAAGACCACAAGAGAATTGCCACTTCCTTACATTACCGATTTCCAATCAGTCTTCTTTGCTCAAGGTTCAATTATCTCAACTCCTTTTAGCTATTCCATAAATGGCAGGTAACATGCTAGATCAGCAAATTTAAATTTTTATGCTAAGTTACTGTCATCTCAAATGAGATTTATAATTGGCACTCGTAAGAAATTAATTATTAATATCCGCTTCAATGACTTTCCTTCCACATTCTGATTGCTGAAGTGCTCGCTGTTTTAAAAAGAAGCTGTCATCACATTACTACTCATTTTCAATTTATGGTCATTCTGCCCCAACCCAAGATCTTTACATGCAAAACTTTGGGTCATTCGAATCATTCTTCATTTTTGTCAGCTTAATTAATTTGAAAGTAACCTGGGTTTTATTGTAGAAAATTAGTAACAATCCATGGATAATGTTAAATATTTTAAGAATAGTTTTAAAATAATTAGCAGTTTGTCATTCCATAGGGCTAGACATACTAAATAAATTTGTGTTTTACACTGTTATGATCACCTTTAAAAAACAAAATATCTTGCAATAGTTGTCACAAGGCATTAATTAGCAGTATGTAGGAATTATAAAATAAAATGTGAAATTAACAAGGACAAGCAATTCTTAAAATGATCTTTCAATTAGAAATGAAGTCTGTAGAGTGTTTAATTTTCATCTATCACCATCATTGTTATATAGTCCTTGTAATGAATTGAATTCGATTCTGGATCAATTGCAGCAGACAACATTTCTTCCATTTCCTCCTGAGAAAAAGGCTCACCTGGGAGGAACAAGAAGGGAAACTCATCATTTACAATCCTCTGATTTTTTTTTTCTCTTTCCACTAGCCCACTTAACTGCCGTGGAGCCCCACCATCCCCCATTGTGTCTGTAGTTACTCTCCCTGGGGCCATAAAGCCAGCACATCGTGACAGTCCAGAGGTTCAAAGAGCATGCTGTTGGACCCCTGGCAAATTCTGGAGTTATTTTACCTTGCAGGTATCGTATCTCAAGCAACCTATAGAATCAATCGTTTCAGCCAAAACAGCAGGAGGACATGAAAACATCATAAATAAGGTTGTTTATTTACTTAAATGAAAACCACTAAAATCGCCAAAGGATTAACCTGAAGTCATAGTTTTACAGGGAGTCTAATCATTATATTTAGTAAGGGTATGAAGAAAGGATTAACTGGTTGCTATGCAGAAATGCTGAAGAAGAGATAACAGAGGTTTAAGCTATAACAATATCTATGAATATTCTCTAACCAGGGTACGTCAATTTAGTGATCCAGCTGCACGCAGTGACAGATGCATTCATCAGCCAGTTCAAAACAGTCCTCTTTGTTATAGTTTGGCCCAGTGCTGCTGTCAAATGAAACCACAAGCTGGATAGAAAATCTGTGGGCTTTAGCTGGATTCAGGTAATAGCTGAAGACCATCTTGGATATTGGTTTCACCAAGATGAAAAGCAAATTCAGGAAGAACATTGGAAACACTGTCATCTATTTAAGACAGAACTTTGTGCTAACATTAAACAAAAATACAGAAGCATCCAAATCGCCAGCTCACCCCTAAAGAGCCTTAATCCAAGCAGGTAAATTTCTAAGTTTGTCACCTGCCACTACAAACAACGTTTTCTAGGTGGAATTCAGTTAATAATACAGAAATTATTCAAGTGGGGATTTTTATGACAATGATGATAGTATTACCAAACAATGGGAACGTGCTTGAGTTCTTCTGAAATCATGTTTACGTCTTAAGGAAAGAAAGAATACCTAAGATGCCTAAAAAGACAATTTCTTTTTCTTTTTCATTTTATGTATTCATTTATTTAATTTTTTAGCTGCATTGGGTCTTCGCTGCTGCACACGGGTTTTCTCTAGTTGCTGAGAGCGGGGACTACTCTTTGTGGCGGCGCGTGGGCTTCTCATTGTGGTGGCTTCTCTTGTTGCAGAGCACGGGCTCTAGGCGCCCGGGCTTCAGCAGTTGTGGCTCGTAGGCTCAGTAGTTGTGGCTCGCGGGCTCTAGAGTGCAGGTCAGTAGTTGTGGCACACAGGCTTAGTTGCTCCACGGCATGTGGGATCTTCCCGGACCAGGGCTCAAACCCGTGTCCCCTGCATTGGCAGGTGGATTCTTAACCACCGTGCCACCAGGGAAGCCCCAAAAGACAATTTCTGAATCTTTCTTATAACCTGATTGTTAAATACTAAATCCACTGGCAATGAACTTTGCTGGGCATGTAAGTCCTCATGAGAATACTGACAATAAACATTTATTGAGAACTACCGTGTGCCAGGCACTGATCTTAGTGCTTCACAGATATTAACTAAGTTAATCTCCCAACCACCTCATGAGAGGTAAGAACTATTATCCCCACTTACAGCTGAGGACACCAGCACACAAAGAAAACAGGCAGGCAGCCCCAGCCAGTGGGTGGTGGAACTGGGTCTGCATGCCAGCAGTCCAACTCAAGGTCCAGGAACCACACTTGACTGCTTGGAACAAGGTTTAGCTCACAGTGAAATATGGAAGGTGGGCTTCCCTGGTGGCACAGTGGTTGAGAGTCCGCCTGCCGATGCAGGGGACACGGGTTCGTGCCCCGGTCCAGGAAGATCCCACATGCTGCGGAGCGGCTGGGCCCGTGAGCCATGGCCGCTGAGCCTGCGCGTCCGGAGCCTGTGCTCCGCAATGGGAGAGGCCACAGCAGTGAGAGGCCCGCGTACCACAAAAAAACAAAACAAAACAAAACAAAAACGGAAGGTGGTCACTGCTTCCTCAGGCAAGGAAAGAGATACGTAGTATTTGATTAAGGATGGGAGGAAAATAGCTTAAGGATTAAAAGCACAAGCTTGGGAGCCAGACTGCCTGGGTTCAAATGCTCTACTGTCTCATTAGCTTTAAGATCCCAGGCAAGTCACTTAACCTCTCTGTGTCTCAGTTTTCCTGTCTGTAAAACGCAGATGATAATAATATTACCTATCTCATAGGCTTGTTATGAGAATTAAATGTTATTATTTGAATAGCACTTAGAACATTGCCTGGCACATAGGCAGCGATATGTGTTTGTTCGAAAAGTTTTCTTCAAGATCTTCCCCGCTGCTAAATGCTGTCTGACACCATACACATACCTGGACACATGCGGACTTCTATCTTGCAGGAACTTGATTCTATGTGATTTATTATGTTCACCATACAACATCCTGGGCATTTAGAATGCATATTCTCAAAGTGATTAGTATTCTGTGGACACTGTGAAAAGTTGCACTGTCTCTGTATCCACTGCAGTCTGTTTCTGATTGCTCTATTTCAGTCAGTAGCATTACCGTAATACCCGTCGTCCAGGCCAAAGCCTTGTTACTTTTGACTCAGCTCCCATCTTTGTCCCCGGCACTCTGTTACTCATCATGACCTGTGGATCCTTCTGTAGACAGTCCTATTGTATCAATCCCTTCTTTCCATTCCCATTGCCACTGCCAGATACAGCCCTTCAAAATGCTGAACTAGCCTCCTAACTGGTCTCCCCAGTCTCTCCTCTTTCTCGATCATCTCACAAACCTACCAGCACCAGATTAACCTTCCCACCATCTCTCTTGCATTGTGTGATTCACCTGCTCAGAACGCTACAACGCTTCTCCATTGCCCGTAGGATGAATCCTCCTGAGCCCCGGCCTCCGCAATCTAATCCCAGTCAATCGACCTAGATTCATTTCCTACCGTTTGCCAACAAGACCCTCTGGGCCCTGTCTTCTCACAGGCTCCCGAAATATCGTGCTCGTTCCCACCTCCCAGTTTTTGTTCATACTTTCTATCAATCTATGTCTCCCCCTAATCAGCCCCTTCACCCATTCTACATTCATCTCCTCACTCATTCGTTAATTCAACCAATATTTGCGGAGACTTACTATGCGTGGGAGGTGCTACAATGCGGAAGATTTTACCCCTGCTCTCAATAAACACCCAGGTAATTCTACCATCTTAACAAACCTATTTTCTCTTTAAGTCTTCCCAGACCAAGCTTTCCAGGCTGGTCCAGCCCACATTGATCTTCTGATACTCACTTTTTTCTACTGTCTTATATTTTGAATTGTTTTATACGTTGGTTTTATTTCCTCCAGTAAGACTATAATTTCCTTGAGAAAGGGAGCTGATTTTAGTATCATTACCTCTCGCTGTGCTTAGTATCCCTCACCTACACAGTGGGCATGTCATACTAATGACATTGAACTGTTTTGGTTGTTTTGACGAAATCCATGTTGCCTAATATAACCTAGGATTTACTTCCCTTAAAGTAATTCCTAGGTTGGTGCTTTGAAACATAACACTTCCATCAAAGTTAACCCCTAAGATAATTTTAACAAGGTCATGGGTTCTTGGACGGCAGTTATGACGATCATGCCACTCTTACTCTCACCCCCTGTATTCTCACCTAATGGTGGATCAGGTCAAAAATGGTCCAATCAGTGGCACGTGGAGATGCAGTCTTAATCTTCCTGACTCAAAGTTCCCTGCACTCCTGATTGTCTCAAGTGATTAGCAACTCTGAATCATTCAGGACTCATCTATGAACTAGTGAACTGAACAGAGATGGAGCTCTAACTTTATATAGGAAGAGGGGAAGCGACCAATATGAGAATGGCTTCAAAAGAATGTCCATTAGGCTACTGACATTCAGGGAAAACAAATTTACGCATCGGCCTAAGCAGAGGGAATTCCTAAAGGAAATATGTTGGCATACATAGGTGTGCACATATGTGTATGTATGTGTGTGTGCATGCAGGTGTGTACAGTGCAAGTGCAAAGCAGACATATATGGTACCATTGGCATAAAAAACTGAAAATTTTTATGTGAATTCGTATTTATTTGAGGCTGTATTATCCCTAACTTCACCCACTGAAAAGTTTTTATAAAAGAAATTTTTATAGACCCCAATTCAAATCTTCAATCTAGTAACAAGCATTGATTTATAGTGATGGATAGTTCATGTTTTCCTGGTGGCATACCCTTTATTCTGGAAATACTCTAAGTGAATGGAATGACTTCAATTTATAGAAGTATCATTGTACTTTACAACATCCTACAAGGCAATAATCCATCTCCCCTTAACGTACTCTTTGTTCTCTTACCTCCTACAAAATGGAAACCACACCAAAACCAAAATAAGAAGAAGAGTAAGTAACTCCTTTTAACTGGAATGACTGATTTTAAAGTATCCCCTAGAACTTTTGCCTAATTGTTTTTAAATTATTAATCACTTGAATAAGTTACTGTTATAAGGTAAGTAATAAATCACTCTCACCTTCTCCAGTCATATACTTGATCAATTCTTCCTTAGAAAGAAATCCACGTTTAGCTGGATCTAACACCTAAGGGAAAAGAAAAGATAGATAGATATTATAATTTTTGTTTGGTGAATAAATTCTGCATGATGAATTTTTCATGTAAATATAAATATATATAAAATCTGGAATTTACACACCTCAAAAGCTCGATGAAGGGTATCTTCTGGAATTGGTCTATATCTAATTATGCAATAAAAGGAGTAAATGCCACAGTATTTAGCTCAGTCTGTACGTAACAAATGATCACATTAAAAAAAAAAAGCTGCTAACATACTAGGATATTTAATAATACTTTCCTCACTGAAATATTTTTGGATATCTAGATAATAAAGTTGAAAGTACTCCACAGCCACAAGGAATACTTAGTTAAAAATCACTGGCATGTTTGATGTTATCTATTAGCTTTTTCATTATTGTGGAAAATAATCCAAACAAAACTCGTTCCCATTATTATCTCCTCCCAGGTAGATGAAATTACATGCACTAAGACCCTGTGGGATGCATTGGAGGCCAGGAGGCTGGAGCACAGGGAGAAAGGAGGAGAATGTTTTCAGATGATGCTGGAGAGAGAAACAGGGACCAGAACGTGCAGGGAGTTACCATCCATGAAAGTGACTTTGGTTATTTTTGTTTATTTGGGAACAAAATTTCTACAGTAAACCAACTATGGTAAGCTAATGCTACACTTTCTCTAGAAAAATAATTAGGGCTAATTCTTATTATCATTGATAATTCAGAACAGAAGGTAATAAGAATGTTGTTGATTTATGCTTTTTGCAGCTTATTTGCCCTTTAATTACACTTTGCTTATTAGATTAATACTGAAGTGGTTGATACTTCGGAGCACATACCAACCAGCAGTTCAGAAGTATAGAGAAAAATTAGAAGGAAGCTATCCTATGATAAATATTGGTTGAGTATAACATATAAAGTGAAAAAGCCAAGTGTTTTGAGATTAATGCAAGTCCAATCATTACCTTACCTTAACAATTGCACTTATTTTCTTACCTTCTTTCCAGTAGTACTTCAGTCATCACTGGAAGAAATTTTTCAAATCGAATGTATCCAGTGGGTTCTTCTTCCCCCACCTAAACATTCAATAAAAAATAGCCACTTAGGGCTTCCCTGGTGGCGCAGTGGTTGAGAGTCCACCTGCTGATGCAGGGGACGCAGGTTCATGCCCCGGTCCGGGAAGATCCCACGTGTCGCAGAGTGGCTGGGCCCGTAAGCCATGGCCGCTGAGCCTGCGCGTCCGGAGCCTGTGCTCCGCAACGGGAGAGGCCACAGCAGTGAGAGGCCCGCATACCGCAAAAAAAAAAAAACCCAAAAAAACAAAAGCCACTTATTCATTCAACAAATGTATTGAACAACTACTTTTTTCCAAGCACTGTGTCAAGTGCTGGGGATTTGATAGTGAGCATACTTGGGCATGGTCTCCACTGACAGAATTTATATGCTGGTAGCAGAGATATATATCCATCAACAAACAACAAAGCTAAGTGTCTAATTATAAGTTTATGTTAAGTACAATGAAGTAAAGGAGCATAGAATAAAGAAAACTTTTCTGGGCCAAATCATCAGGAAAGGCATTCATGAAGAAATCACACTTGAGGTGATTTATAAAGGAGGGTAGAAGACAATCAGACAAAGACAGCAGGGAAGACAGTCCCAGGTAGATGAAATTACAAGACCCTGTGGGATGCACTGGAGGCCAGGAAGCTTGAGCACAGGGAGAAAGGAGGAGAATGTTTTCAGATGAGGCTGGGGAGAGAAACAGGGACCAGAACGTGCAGGGTGTTACCATCCTTGAAAGTGACTTTGGTTATTATCCTAGGACACTGCTACCCTAAATCACTGAAGGTCTCATAGATGTGTGTCTGAAAGCTCACACTGTTTGTACGTCAGCCAGCTTCTGCTGTAGTCTAAGCAGATATGACAAGGGCTTGGATTAGAGTGGTGGCCATGGAGAGAGAAGTGGGTGCTTTCAAGAAATATTTAAGAAGTAAAACCAATAAAACCTGGCACAGCATCTATTATGTGCAAGGATGAGAAAAAAAGAGGAGTCAAGGACAACTCCCAGGATTCTGACTTGCACAAATGGGATGGAGTAATGTTCTTCCCTGAGATAAGGAACACTGGGTAAGAGACCAGGTTAGGGGACCAATCTCAATGTCAAGGACTAAAATATCTATCGAATCCTTGTAATACTTATTAAATAACCAGATGGCCTGTGGAACGTTGCTATATCACCACTAATTAAGAGAAGACAATACCTAAGAAAGAATTTTTGGTACCCAGCACCATCAGATGAGAATGAGGAAGACTCATGCCCACGAGGTTCAACTTCGATGGTGTGGCTACCAATACGCTATTAATTTTAACTTTCATGTCACGCTATTTATGAGGGGATGTAAATTTTCCACTCCCTTTCAAAAATTCTATTAAAAGGCTCACATATCCCAGTTCAACAGTGGAGATTTTTAAAGATTTATTCTTTGAGCAAAAGATAAGAAATCTATAGGTGCTGCTAAGTGGAACACACTGTCATCAAATGACAACTATTTTTGAATGTTTATACTAGATTCTTACCTAGTATGAGTGAAGCCCTTGGACTCCACTATCGGCAAAAAATGTCATCCATCTAATGACAGAATGACGTGTTTCAGAACTTCTGAGCCCACCAATACATGAACAATTATTTCCAGCTGCCTCTAGATCCAAGGCAAGCAAATTAAGGTTCATATGGCTCCAATGTGCTTGAGTAAGCACTCTGTAACTCCCAACCCCGCAAGCCTCTTAAAAATAAAATGTCCATCTCATGAGACTGCCTCTGGAGGGATAATTTTTAAATTAAAATGATGAGTTTCTATTCTAATTAATCCAGAAATCTGTTCCAGAAGCTAGAGCAATGGTTTGTTTCCCTTTCCCTACCCCCAACAAACCACTGCAGAGCAAACAGTCTTGACCTTGAAAGATCAAAGCTCTTCTTTAATTTTTGAGCATCTTCATTAATCTACAAACTGTTTTTAGTTTTTCTAAAGGGAGTTCAACTCCATAGCACTCTCTCCATCACATGAGAATTCACAAACACATACTATGTCCCTCATAATGCTTCCCCCCCATCGCCACACTCCTGCACAACTTCCACAAGCCCTTGGTGCTCTGAACATGGGTGAAAATGTTGCAGGTCATTCTGGCCTGACAGATCTGTGTAGACCCAAAACTCCACAAAAATAATAAGTTAAAGCAAATCTCCAATAAATCAGGATAGCAGATGAGGCATACATTTTCCTTAGCTTTTTTTTTTTTTTTTAAAGAGGGATAATGAACAAACAGGGGCCTTGGGGTTAAAAAAAGGAAGAAGAAAAAATGTGTAAGTCCATCTTCAACTTAGGCAGATTGTGAAAATCTTTCTATGACTCAACACTGTCCTCTAGAGGCCACAACTAATCTGTTCTTTTGTACTAAAAGACGTACAAGCAATGGCATAAAAACAATACAATTATATGATATTTCTAAGTACAGCATTAATGTACTGTATAATATATACTACTTTCTAGTATAAAAACTTTTTTATTCTTTAAATAAATTTATTTTTGAATAGTTTTAGATTTACAGAAAACTTGCAAAGATAGTAGAGAGTTCCCATATACCCCACCCCACCCCGCCCCAGCTTCCTCGATTGTTTACCCTTTCCTTATTATGGGACAACTACACTTGGTTCATGGTCACAACTAATGAACCAATCCTGACACATTGTTATTTACTAAACTTTATGCTTTATTTGGATTCCACTGGTTTTCTAAAAGGCATTTTAGGGAATTCCTGGCGGTCCAGTGGTTAAGACTCTGTGCTCTCACTGCCGAGGGCCTGGGTCCAATCCCTGGTCAGGGAACTACGATCTTACAAGCTGTGCAGCATGGCCAAAAAGTAAAAATAAAATAAATAAGTTAAGTTTAAAAAACATAAATAAAAAATAAAAGGCATTTAAAAAAAACCTGGTATGTTCCTCTACCATAAAAGAGAAACAAGAAGAGTAGGGTAGAATACCACTCTTGGCAATCTGGAAATGAGTGGGTAGAGGGAGGATAAGAGGTGTTTTTATTATTTTTGGTGCAGGACAAACCAGTTAACTTTATGAGGCCATGAGTAAGACAGGACAAAAACACTACTTTCTAGAAATGTTATGCAATGATGGCTCAATGATTATTTAAATCTACATATTAAAATGTCTTTAAGATTTAATAGAAATATATCAGATATTGAACCATTCTTTATAGTATATTGTATATATACATATATAGATAGGTAGAGTTATGGGTTGAGTTGTATCTTCCCAAAATTCATATGTTGGGGTCCTAACCCCTAGTACCTCGGAATGTGACTTATTTGGAGAGAGGGTACTCCCTGAGGTAATCAAGTTAAAATGAGGTCATTAGGGTGGGCCCTAATCAAATATGACTGACATCATTATAAAAAGGAGAAATTTGGACACACAGACATGCACACAGGGAGAACGTCATGTGAACATGAAGACAAGCCATCTACAAGCCAAGGAGAAAGGCCTGGAACAGATCCTTCTCTCATAGTCAACGGAAGGAACCAACCCTGCCAACAACTTAATTCTGTACTTCTAACCTCCAGAACTGTGAGACAATAAACTTCTGTTGTTTAAGCCACTGTTTGTGGTACTTTGTTACAGCAGTTCTAGCAAACTTTATACACACACACACACAAACACACACACACGCACATTGTTGTGAACCTTACATGAGATATGACATAAAGGTTCTTTGTGAGCCTTGAATTATTATGATTATCATTATTTTTTTTTGATGTTGGGGGTAGGAGTTTATTAATTTATTTATTTTTGCTGTGTTGGGTCTTCGTTTCTGTGCGAGGGCTTTCTCTAGTTGGGGCAAGCAGGGGCCACTCTTCATCGCAGTGCGCGGGCCTCTCACTATCGCAGCCTCTCTTATTGCGGAGCACAGGCTCCAGACGCACAGGCTCAGTAGTTGTGGCTCACGGGCCTAGCTGCTCCGCGGCATGTGGGATCCTCCCAGACCAGGGCTCGAACCCGTGTCCCCTGCATTAGCAGGCAGATTCTCAACCACTGTGCCACCAGGGAAGCCCGATTATCATTATTTTAATCAATAGTGTACACACTTCTGATTCTATATCATGCAATGATACCTCCTCCTAAAAGAATCAATCTCTGGTGCTAAAATTTTAGACACATCCTCCACGACCCACCATATGGACCTAACTTTTTACAGAAGTTTGATCTTGCCTCCTATCTGTAAAATGTCACATGGCATGTGACGTGAATATATTAAACTGCTAGGCTAATATCTTGTCCCTTGAGCCCTGGATCCCTGCCTAGACGACAGGGTATGTGGATTAGCAGCAGTGATGTCTCCACCTTTGCTGTTCCCCTACATGCTTCTTGGACTGATAGGAGAGGGAGAATAATAGACAGCCACCAAACACCTCCCTCCTCTTCAAAAGACAAGAACAAACAAAACAAATGTATCTTGTTACTACAAACATGAATGAGGCAAAGTAAGTTATAATCTAGTCTGTTTCATCTAAGAGAAAGGCTTATGAGCTTGAAAGGAGGTAATAATTAGAAAGTAACCTCAGTAGCATTTATGAATGCAAAGGAAATAAAACCTCTTTGCAGGAAGATCCTCAGCTTAGCCTTCAAGTACCATCCTGTGAATTCATCTTAATAGCCTGCCAGCAGGTGTCCGCCCTGATACACCTGGCTTCTCCTCCTCCAAAGAACTATGGTGGTAGAGGCGACCTGAAGACACTGCTTCCTTGCCACACAAAGGGGCCACCTGCACAAGGCTAGCACAGTGCCTTCAGACAGTCCATAGTCTCTTTGCATCCTTGTGCCCAATACAGAGAAGTCTCAATAAATATGTAAATACTGTGGGATTTTTTTTTTTTTAAAGCAACATTTATCTAAGTCTCAAAGCATGAGGCAAATACTGTTTCTCACTCTACTTTGGCAAAAGTCAATTTTCTTAATCTGTTTTGCTTCTGAGGAAATTTGGGCACAGGGAAGTGAAGTGCCTATCTTGGTCCTCAAAGTCGGTCATGTGTTCTGATGGGATCATAGCCCAGGGTTCTTTCTCCCATTCCCACAGTGAAATCATCAGGCCATCTTTTTTCTCATTAAAGCATTATTTATTTTAATGCTGAACTCACTGATAGGTATAATAAAACACAGTGAAAATTCATTTCTCCCCAGTGACATACAATCAGTCAATAAACTGAACTATTTCATGGTTCAAGAAAGCAAGATAATACCAGTAGTTAAGATGGTTTATAAAGCGCCTACATTTCATCTAGCTCCAGGTCACCAAATATGATACACATATGAGTTTTTAAAACTACTTATAGAAAAAAATATAAAAACAAGGAGATAAGGAGATACTTCAAGTTCGACTTGAATACCACATATACAAATTTGGGCATAAATCATGTTTCAAAACCAAAATACAATTTAGAAAATATTTCTCTACTTTGAATAGAATAAAATAATTTAAAAAATTCATTGGCATTTGCCAATTATATTATCTTTACAAATAAAAAATCTTAAAGCTACCTACTTTAGAAAAATTATTTTCTCCAAACATTCCAGAGGCTATTGTGTAAAAATTGGGATATGTACTTCTTTTGGGTTATAAGTCTCTTTCTTAGTACTGGAAGTATCAAAAAAGACTGAATCATCTTTTGGCTGGACTATCAGAGAGTCTAAGAATCAACAGGTGGCTAAACCATGTAATCAATAAGGTCCTTTCCAACTGTAAGTTTCTATAATTTGAAGTGATGAGGGGAGTTCAGTGGCTGTCAAGCCATTAATTTCCCCATTTTATCCTCAGGTCAGGGTTGGGGTGGGGAGGGTAAGAGGCTCCAGTTACACTAACTGTTTCACACCCTTCAGTTTCATTTTCTCTCCACGGAGGCATTGAGTGTCCCTCCCTACTCCTAGTAGAGCCCTCTCCTATTTGACAGAGGCAGTAAATATTGAAGCAATTACCACTAAGGTAATCCTCTACCCATTTACATAAAAAGCAATTGTTTAAAATTGTGTTGCAATAAGACTGGAGGAAAAGCTCTAACCTGGGTTGAGATTTGGTTAGCACAATAAATATGCAAATACTATATAAACTTTATTAGGTCCAAAGATATATTTAAAATCACATTTATAACAACATGTTAATTCAAAAATATCACTGTTTTTATATTTTATGAAGCAATTTTACTCAAACTGTCTATTTATCTTCAACAACAGACCTGGGTTTTTAAAATATTTATTTAATTTATTTATCTATTTATTTGACTGTGCTAGGTCTTCGTTGTGGCATGTGGGATCTTTGTTGCGGCATGCGGGATCTTTAGATGCAGTACGCGAACACTTAGTTGTGGGATCTAGTTCCTTGACCAGGGATCGAACCCGGGCCCCCTGCATTGGGAACATGGAGTCTTAGCCACTGGACCACAGCGAAGTCCCTAGACTTTCTGTTTCTAAGAGTTTGACTACTTTAGATACCTCATGTAAGTGGAATCATGAAGTATTTGTCTTTTTTGTGACTAGCCTTTTCACATATCATAATATCTCCAAGTTTCATTCATGTTACTGTATATGACAGGATTTCCTTCTTAAAATGTTACTTTTTAAGAATTAGATAATAGTATGGAAAAATCATCTTGATGTAATATTGAGTAAAAAAGGTAAAATATTCTGGTTGTGTTTGAGTGATGGATACAAGAGAGATCACTCCCCTACTTTTTTCTTGTCCAATTTTAATCAGCATGTATTTTTTTAAATAATGAAATTTTTATAATAACATGGAAAATCGTTGTGATATATTAAGGAGAAAGCAAGGTTCAAAACTATATATACCAAACTGTACTATAAGATTACTGTCATGTTAAAACCATGTACAGGAAAATAATATGGGAGGAAGCGCATTGAAATACTAACAAGGATTGTATTAAGGTGATGGATTGGAGGTGTGGCCAAGATGGCAGAGTAGGAAGACCCTAAGCTCACACCTTCCCACAGGCACACCAAAATTACAACTACTTACAAAGCAGCTCCCTATGAGAATTATTTGAAGACTATCAGGAAAGACTTTTCACAACTAAAGATATAAAGAAGTAACCATAACAAGACAGGTAGGAGGGCTGAAGACACTGTATTGCCAGAACCCATACCCCTAGGTAGGTAGCCCACAAATAGGAGGATACTCACAATTGCAGAGGTTCCCCCCAAGGAGCAAAAGGTTCAAGCCCCATGTTGGGCTCCCTAGCTCAGTGGTCCTGCACCAGAAGATGAGTCCCCAGAATGTCTGACTTTGTGTATAAGAGAGCTGGAGGGCTGTAGGAAACAGAGACTCCACTCTTAAAGGGCACACATAAAATCTCACACACTCCGAATCCTAGCACAGAGGCAGTAGTTTGAAAGAAGCCTGGGTCAGACCCACTTGCTAATCTTGGAGAGCCTCCCAAAGAGGCAGGAAGCAGCTGGACCTCCAAGGGATGAAGACACTGGCAGCAGCCATTTCTGGGAGCTTCTTCTACCACAATGACACCAGCACTGGCAAGTGCCATTTGGAATCCTCCCTCTAGCATATTCATGCTGGGGGCTTATCCACCCACCAGTGAGCTGGCAGCAGCCTCTCCCTAACGCCCCTCCCCAGGCCATACAGACAGCCTCGGATGGACCAAGCCCTGCCCTCCAGTGGGCCGGCAGTGGTTGCCTCCCCTCACCAGGCTGCTCAGCCAACCACATGGGAAGCCTACCCCACCCTCCAGCAGGACCACAGCCACTGCAGGAGGCAGGGCCTTGCAGCCAACTGGGCTGGGGACCAGCCCCGCTTACTAGCATGCCCACAGTAGTCAGCCCTGCCACAACAGAAGGGCACACACAGCCCACAGAGGGGGCATATAGCTCTTGTGACCAGAGGGGAGTGTGCTGCTGGGCCCCATGGGACTCTCCTACATAAGGCCACTACTCCAAGATTGGGAAACAAAACTGGCCTACCTAATACATAGAAGTAAACAAAGAGAATTAAGCAAAATGAAGAGACTATAACAAGAGACAAAGAAGGACATTATATAACGATAAAAGGATCAACCCAACAAGAAGATATAACAACTGTAAATATATATTCACCAAACACAGGAGCACCTAAATACATAAAGCAAATATTAACAGACATAAAAAGAGAAATCAACAGTAATACAATAGTAGGGGACATTAACACCCCACTTTTATCAATGGACAGATCATCTAGACAGAAAATCAATAAGGAAATACAGACCTTAAATAACATAAGACCAAATGGACTTAATTGATATTTATAGAGCTTTCCACCCAAAAGCAGCAGAATACATTCTTTTCAAGGGCACATGGAACATTCTCCAGGATAGATCACATGCTAGGCCACAAAACAAGCCTTGGTAAATTTACAAAAATTGAAATCATATCAAGCATCCTTTCCAACCACAATGCTATGAGGCTAGAAATCAATTACAAGAAAAAATCTTCAAAAAAACACAAACATATGGAGGCTAAACAATATGCTACTAATCAACCAGTGGATCACTGAAGAAATCAAAGAGGAATTAAAAAATACCTAGAGACAAATGAAAGTGAAAACATGATGATCCAAAACCTATGGGCTCAGCAAAAGCAGTTCTAAGAGGTAAGTTTATACTGATACAAGGTTACCTTAGGAAACAAGAAAAATCTCAAATAAGCAACCTAACCTTACACCTAAATCAACTAGAGAAAGAAGAACAAACAAAACCCCAAGTTAGTAGAAGGAAAGAAATCATAAAGACCAGAGCAGAAATAAATGAAATAGACTTAAAAAAAAATCAATGAAACTAAAAGCTGGTTCTTTGAAAAGATAAACAAAATTGATAAACCTTTAGCCAGACTTATCAAGAAAAAACGAGAGGGCTTCCCTGGTGGCACAGTGGTTGAGAGTCCGCCTGCTGATGCAGGGGACACGGGTTCGTGCCCCGGTTCCGGGAAGATCCCCATGCCGCGGAGTGGCTGGGCCCGTGAGCCATGGCTGCTGGGCCTGCGCGTCTGGAGCCTGTACTCCGCAACGGGAGAGGCCACAATAGTGAGAGGCCTGCGTACCGCAAAAAAACCCAAAAAACCAACAACAAAAAAGAGAGGGCCCAAATAAATAAAATCAGAAATGAAAGAGAAGTTACAACTGCACACAAATACAAATGATCACGAGAGATTACAGTTTTATACCAATAAAATAAACAATCTAGAAAAAATGGATAAATTCCTAGAAACATACAAGACTGAATCAGGAAGAAATAGAAAATATGAACAGACCAATTACCAGTAATGAAATCGAATCAGTAATTTAAAAACTCCCAACAAACAGAAGTGCAGGATCAGAAGGTTCATGGGTGAATTCTACAAAACATTTAAAGAGGAGTTAACATTTATCCTTCTCAAACTATTCCAAAAAAATTGAATAGAAAGGAACATTCCATGAGGACAGAATCACCCTAATACCATAACCAGACAAAGACACCACAAAAAGAGAAAATCACAGGCCAGTATCACTAATGAACATAGACACAAAAATTCTCAACAAAATGTCAGCAAACCAAATTAACAATACATTAAAAGGATCATACACCATGATCAAGTGGGATTTATCCCAGGGATGCAAGGATGGTTCAATATTTGCAAATCAATTTTCAATTTGATACACCACATTAAAACACTGAAGAATAAAAATCATATCATCATCTCAATAGATGCAGAAAAAGCTTTTGACAAAATTCAACATCCATTTATGATACATACTTTCAATAAAATGGGTATAGAGGGAATATACCTCAACGTAAGAAAGGCCATACATGACAAACCCACAGCTAACATCATACTCAATGGTAAAAAGCTGCAAGTATTTCTTCTGAGATCAGGAACAAGACAAGAATGCCTACCCTTGCCACTTTTATTCGACATAATATTGGAAGTCCTAGCCTCAGCAATCAGAGCAGTGTACACAACATCGCACTGTGCACGATACCACACAATACGTGTACACGTAAAATACTGTCTTGATTACTGCTTCATGTAAATCTTGCAATGAGGTAGTGTAAGTCCAACTTTGCCCTTTCTTGTCAAAATTATTTCAGTTGTTCTAGGTCTTTCACTTTTCCATTCAAATTTTTGAGTCAGCTTGTACATTTCTTCAAAAAAGCTTGCTGTGATTTGGCTGAAAATGTACTGAATCTATAGATCAATCTGAGAAGAACTGCCGTCTTAAAAATATTGAGCTTTCTGATTCACAAACAGGTATCTCTATGCATTTATTTAGATCTTAATTTCCCTCTATAATGTTTGCTGTTTTCAGTGTATATGTCTCACCTTTGTTAAATTTCATTGTTTCACTTTTTATGCTATTGTAAAAGGAACTGCTTGCTTAACTTCATTTTTCTAATTGTTAATTTCTAGTTTATAGAAATATAATTCATTTTGTATGTTGACTTTGTAGCCTGTGACCTGGCTAAATTCATATATTAGTTCTAATGGCTTTTAGTAAATTTCTTAGGATCTTCTAGATGAACAATCATGTTGTTTGAAATAAAGACAGTTTTACTTCTTATTTTCCAAACTGTGTATTTTTTATTGTTTCTTGCCTTGTTGCACTGGCTAAGACTTCAAGTACTATGATGAATAGGAGTGATGAACATAGACATTCCTGATTTTAGGTTAAAAGCATTGAGCTTTCACCACTGAGTAAGATGTTAGCCTTAGGTTTTTTTGTAGATGCCCTCAGCCAGGTTGAGAAGCTTCCTTTTATTCTTAGGTTGCTGGATATTATTATCTTCAATGGGTGTTGAATTTTTTCAGTGTTTTTTTCTGTATTTATTGAAATGATCATATGGTTTATCTACTTCGCCTGTTAATGTAGTAAATTACATTGACTGATGTTAAGCCAACCTTAAATTTCTGGGATAAACGCCACCTGCTCAAGATGTATTACCCTTTTTAACATATTGTTGAAATTGATTTGGTAAAATTTTATTAAGGACTTTTTGCATCTATGTTAATAAGGTCTATAGTTTTCTTTTCTTGTAATATGATTGTCTGGTTTTGGTATCAGAGTAATACTAGCCTCAGAAAATGAGTTGGAAAAGTGTTCTTTCCTATAATATTTTCAGAAGGATTTTTGTATAGAACTGGTACTACTTCTATAAATGTTTGAGAGAATTCACCAGTGAAGTCATCTGAATCTCTAGCTTTCTTTGTGGGAAATTTTTAATTATAAATTTAATTTTGGTAATTGATATGAGACTATTCGAATTCTCCAGTTTTTCTTGGGTCAGTTTTGGTAATTTTTATCTGTCAGGGAATCGGTCCAGTTATCTAAGTTGCCAGATTTATTGCCATAAAGTTTTTCATAATGTTTCCTTATTATCCTCTTAAAATGTTTGAAAGATAATGATAACTCCTCCTTTATCTTTTTTTTTTTTTTACACAGAAGTTACTCTTTAATTTTTGCTTCAAGAAGCAGGGATCAGTAACTACAGATCTCATACTATTAAGAATTTGTAGAAGGGAAATTTCATAATTAAATTGAAAGATTATTTTTAAATTTTTATTGAAGTATAGTTGATTTACAATGTTGTGTTAGTTTCAGGTATATAGAAAAGTGATATATATATATATATATATATATACTCTTTTTCAGATTCTTCTCCATTATAGGTTATTACAAGATATTGAGTATAGCTCCCTGTGCTTTCCTTTAATCTTGACATTGGTAATTTGTATCTTAATGTCCTTAGCTATAAGTTTATCAGTTGTATTTGAAAAGACCAGTATTTTGCTTTCCGTGATTTTCTCTGTTCATCTTGTATTTCACTGATTTCTGCTCTTTATAATTTTCTTCCTTCTATTTATACTGGGTTTACGTTGCTCTTCTTTTTCTGGTTTCTTAAGATGAGAATTTAGATAATTACTTTTAGATCTTTTTGTCTTTTCTAATATAAACACTTAAAGTGCTAAACTGGCCCCTAAGTGCTGCTTTACCTGCATGACACAAAGTTTGACACACTGTATCTTCATTATTGTTCAGGGAAAAATATTTTCTAATTCCCCTTGTGATTTCTTCTTCGATTCGTGAGTTATTTAGAAGTATGCTGCTTAGGGACTTCCCTGGTGGTCCAGTGGTTAAGACTTCACCTTCCAATGCCAGGGATGCAGGTTCGATCCCTGGTCGGGGAGCTAGGATCCCACATGCCTCAGGGCCAAAGGACCAAAACATAAAACAGAAGCAATACTGTAGCACAGTATTGCTTTAAAATTGGTCCACATTAAAAAATCTTAAAAAAAAAAAAAGTATGTTGCTTAATTCCAAGTATTTGAGGATTTCCTAGTGATATTATTCTCAGTTGATCTCTATTTAATTCTTTTTCTTTTGGTATCAGAAAACATATCCTGTATGATTTTAATTTTTAAAAATCTGTTGTGACTTGTTTTACGGCCCAGTACTTAATCTATCTTAATGAACATCGCATGTACACTTGGAAAGAACATGTATTTTGTGGTTGTTGGGGGTACTGTTCTATAAATATCAATTAGGTCAGAATGGTTGATGGTGTTGTTTGTGTCTTCTATATCTTTGCTGATATTTTATGTAGGTGTTCTGTCAATTACTTAGAGAGGGTTACTGAAATCTTCATCTGTGATTGTGGAATTGTCTGTTTCTCCCTCTAATCTGTCCATTTCTGCTTTTTAAAAGTACATTTATGATTTTTAAAACTTCCTGATGAAGTGACCTGCTTTTAAATCACTGTGCAATGTAACAATCTCACCAACATGGTGTTATTTTCCCAACGTCCTTCAGTTCTCCTTTATAATTACTTTAAATTCTCCATAATACCACTTAGGCTTGAACTTTAAAGGATGCAGACCTCTAAATGTCCTTTCCACTCGTACTAAAATGCCATTATCTCCTCCCAGCTCTTGCACACTGAAGATCCTAGATAGCTCTAAATTAATATTAAAGGAAGAATTGTTTAGTAAACTGTATGTATGTTGGCAAAATTTGTATTAACCTTTCTCACAGTTGCTGGGTTTTGTGATATTCCACACAGGCAGAGATTATTTGGGGCAAGTGGCTAACTACAGAATATTAAGTGGAGGGATCAAAGCTGAGTGATTTTTTAAATGATCTATTTCAAGAGATACATCAGATTTCAAGTTGATCTCCAGCAAGTGGAGGGCTGAAAGTTAGTATGCATCAACACTAAAATTCAAGTAAATGACAACTAGAGAACCACACACAGATTTCAATTTTTTACAGAAGAATTTAAAACATAGTCATTATTTCATTTCAGAGCAAATGAGGCAGAAACATCTCAGTTCTGAAACTATGACAGAGCATTTAGCAATATGACATTTACCTCTAGATGTTTACTATTATGTAGCTTTGATTTTCTAAATGTATTTGAATCATACAAATATCTACATGCTTTTTTCCTCTCAGTTATTTGGGAAACTTCAAATAGGGTAGTCACACCCAAAGCTTTTTAAGCATTTGGCTAGAATTTAATCTGAATAAACTGTGTTGTGAGCAACTATAGAAAAACATTTATGGGCTTAAATAGCTCAGTGATCCCTACTGGTCCATAACTGTTCTAAATATCTGTACTTTTCAAAAGTTGTGTCAATGTACCTAAGAAAACTGTAAAGACAAAATAAAACATTGGGACCTGAGCACCTACTGTGGTTAACTACCCAAACCCACGGGGGCATTTTGGTAGAGAGCCACCTACAGAGCAAGCAAATCCAAACATGCACAGAGGGCCCACAAAGTAACAGCTGATTCCTCACAGTTATTAAACTTAATCTTCATAAAAACACTATGGTATTGTTGCATTCCTTTCGCAGATGTAGAACCAGGCTTTGAAAGATTAAGTGGCTCACCAAATGCGACATGGTCATAAGTGGTAGCTATGGGATTTGAACCTAGATCTCCTGACACTAGATGTGGTATTTGCTCTACTTTGCCAGAGAAACCTATAGATCAGGAGTTGGCAACCTTTTTCTGTAAAGGGCCAGATCCTTTAAGCTTTGCAAACCATATGGTCTCTTAACTCTGTTCTTGTAGTAAGTAAACAGTCATAGATAATATGTAAGTAAAGGAGTCTAGCTGTGTTCCAATAAAACTTTATTTACAAAAACAGGTGGTGGACTGGTCCAGGGGTTTTGGCCCAGGGGTTGTGGTTTTCTGATCCCTGCTACAGATTAAAACATACAAGCAAACCATAAAAGAATTAGGCTCTAAAGTTTCTCATCTACTGACTTACAGAGACATTTTCATTACTGCTCCCTTACTCTACTCAATGACACACAATAATTATGATTTCACTGTAAATTCATCTTCCAGTTCCTAGGTCTTCCACAGTGCCAACTTTCCTCTCTCTAACACAAATTCTAGCTTTGATGATGGTCACTTTACGGGAGTGATCAAAACCTTTTTTTTTAAACAGTGAGGACCAATGAAGGAAAACAGATTTTTTTCCCCCTCTGCTCAGTAATAATACCTTTACTGGATCCCAAAATGAAAAAACAATTTCCTGCTTTACTGAATACATTTAAATGCTAATGAAAAATTGGTACTTCTTTTTAGTTATCAAAATGCTAACGTGGAGCAACAGAGTCATCTTTCTAATCTTCCATGTGCTTTAGGATTCAAAACATGTCTTTTTTTTAGATGTTGGGGGTAGGAGTTTATTAATTAATTTATTTATTTTTGGCTGTGCTGGGTCTTCGTTTCTGTGTGAGGGCTTTCTCTAGTTGTAGCAAGCAGGGCCACTCTTCATTGCGGTGCGCGGGCCTCTCACTATTGCGGCCTCTCTTGTTGCGGAGCACAGGCTCCAGATGCGCAGGCTCAGTAGTTGTGGCTCATGGGCCTAGTTGCTCCGCGGCATGTGGGATCCTCCCAGACCAGGGCTCGAACCCATGTCCCCTGCATTAGCAGGCAGATTCTCAACCACTGCGCCACCAGGGAAGCCCAAAACATGTCTTCTTATACATTATTTCATTTATCTTTGAAGCAAACCCTGAAGTAGGTGTCATTATGGAGAAACTGATATTTACAGAGGTTAAGCGACTCACCCAGAGTCACAACTCCTTCTCTTCTGTGTGACACTAAAGAAGCAAGTACTGTGCTGGGTGCAAGGAAGGAGATAAATAAAATCACACTTCCTTGCCTTTCTCCTTATCCTCTTTGTTGATCCCTGGCCTCCACAAAAACCCACATACCTAGATAAGCAATTCTGAAAAGATTCTTCTCCTGATGGTTGCCCAGGTAGTTTATGTCCCCTGCATCGGCAGCCGGACTCTCAACCACTGAGCCACCAGGGAAGCCCGCCTCTGCCCTGTTGAACTGAAAGCTGTATTTGAAAACAGACTGGACACTTTTCTGGAAAACCAAATAGGGCATGAAGCTCTCTGGTCTTGGGCTGTTCATCACCGCTTTATGAGATAATTCCCTCCAGCAACTCATCTACACTATTACAAATAAGCATTTTCAAAATTCAATGTCAAGGTAGTTATTATTTTATTTACTACTGCTTCTGAAAGTTAGTTATATTTCCCCAAATATATTCTGTAGTCTCTACTGCTTCTATCTCCTTTGAGCTGACGTTATTTACTATATTCCTTCATCTGTCAATATTCCCTCTGCATACAGTCAGTCCCCTGTGTCTACTGGCCTTTCTTCAACTAATTACAAAGTGTGTGATATCTAAAGTGAGGTCCTTACTTGATCCATTGCATTACCTGGTCATAAACATTTCTTCAAGATCTGATATTAATTCTTGCAGATCCTGTTGATTTGCTAATTCATACAGCTGTCCTAATGTCTTCACTACGCACATTTGGTAGTTTAGGGCATTTTTCACTTCATGTAAGGGTTTTGTTTTTTTTTTTAATTACAAGAAGATGGAGTCGCGCAGAGAGTCTGCTGAATGGAACTTTCTTAGCCCTACTTACCTCTGCAATGAGATCATGTAGCTCTCCTTCACTAGGGCAGCATCCTAATGACCTGATAATTGTTCCGATCTCTCTGGGGAAAAAAGCAGTCAATTGCTTTAGAATATAAACTCTGAAAAGACAAGCGCTATATTTCTCTAAATTATTTCAGAGCAGATGTAGCATAGCAAACAAAGTCATACAATAAATATTGCCTCAAGAGGATGGAAGGTACTTTCTGAGGAAAGGCAAAGGCAGACAAGTGAACCCAAGAGAGAAGAAAGAAGGATCTGTGTTGTGTTGACTGGCAAGTGCAAGCCCTGCCTGGGCCCAAATCAAAAAGTTCTCGAAAAGGAAAAGAAAGGAGGGAGAAATAAGAAAAAGAAAGGTCAGCCACTTACTGACTGGCTTTAAGTGTTAGTTAATTCTTTTGAGCCTCAGTTTCCACATCTGTAAAATGAGGATGATAATTTCTAATGTGGTGAAGTCTACATTAGTGGCAGAGAACCTAAAAGCATGAGCTCTAGTGGCAGACTGCTAGGGTTCAAACTCCAGCCCTGCAATTTGCTAGACTGGGCAGGTTAATCCCTGTGCACATAATCCTGCCTGGGAGGTAAAACCCAGTACCTCCCTTGAAATCCTCAGAACTGGACTGGGAGGGGCTCAGGGCAAAGAGCCATCGTAACATAAACACAGCTTTTGGCAGAGCAGCCACCCAGTGAATATCAGCTACTCCCCACCCCGCCCCATGGTAATTTAATTCAATTCAACAAATAGCCTAAGGAAAGTAGAATTATATTCAGCACTCCCTGGGTGCTGAGACAGAGGATTTATAATAGATTGTTAAATATTTCCACTTAAAATGATTAAAAGGTTGTGACATTTTGAATGTTAATTTCACAAATATTCACTTAACTAGAATATTTAGCTTCTTTACCATTCTGGCTAATATTGGTGGTGTTATATTTGCTGACTATTTTACTGAGAAAATATTTTAAATAAGAATTTTTAAGTTCTTTACTTAAGGAAGCTGCAGGATGAGTACCAACTTAAGAGGAAAACCTAAAGTCAGTAACTGTGGAAGACAGGATTCTCGATGTTCACTGATTGATCTGAAGGCCAGCTAAACATGTAAGGTCTTCACGCCAACTCTATTTCACAACTCCCTGAGCACCTTAGGCTCAACACCTCTGCACAGCTTTTCCTGCCCACAGCCCTCATTGAGGCAGAATCTGAACATGGTGCTACTACTACACACCCCAAATATCTTATGAGATTATACTTTCTCTCTAGAAGCCCCTAAAGATGACCCATGAAACTGGCCAACACCAATGTAGTAATGTTCTTGTAACATCAGACGGGGCTACTGCATACATTAGAACAAACAGTTAATGAGGCAGGGGCAAAAAATATAATTTGAGAAGTATTCACAGATTTATCCCCTCCGTAACCTCCTAGGCCTTCTGTTCTTCGAATCAGAGAACTGCTTCAACTCCAGACGCAGAAGGACAAGAATAAAGGCTTCCTTAATTCACAGAAACAAAGGGAGGGTAAGGAAGGGAGATGGGAAAGGCCTGAACGCCCTTGCAGGTTAGAAATCTCGGGGAGGTGGGATGGGGAAAAAGAGAAATTTCAGGCCTGAGACGTGCAGTACCGTAGCTACAACCTCCATCTGGCTATGGGGCACTAGCAATGTGACTAATCCAGACTGAAATGGGCTCTAAGTAAAAAAATATACATGGACTTCAAAAACTTAGTGTGAAAAAATTGTAAAATATCTCATTAAAAATTTTTAATCGATTACATGTGGAAATCATAATATTTTAGACATATCAGTTAAATAAAACATATTGTTAAAATGCCCTTTCTTTTACTTCTTTAAAATATGGTTACTAGAAAATTTTAAATTAGATGTGTAATACTCCTTTGATGGTACTTTTCTAGGCAACAGCTGCCATCATGTTCACACTTTGCAAAGACAAGTACAGTACATAAAGAGAACATTAGAATTACAGTGTGTTGTGTCAGCAACATAGTCAATCCCCTCCTTCTGCTGCTCTGAGAAACTTTCAACCTTATTTCTTTATTTATTGGCCGCACCTCGCAGCATGTGGGATTTTAGTTCCCCGACCAGGGGTTGAACCTGTGCCCCCTGCAGTGGAAGCGTGGAGTCTTAAACCACTGGACCACCAGGGAAGTCCCTCAACCATACTTAAATGAAGTCCTTTGTCGCTGACCCAGGTCTCATGTCTTCTGCCAACATCTATGAAACAGTAACAGACTAACTTACTAGCTTTCAAGGGGGATAAAAGCAAACCATAGACTTGACATGTATAAGGATGCACAGGAGAAAATCTGGGCTGGAAGCACAGATCTGGTAACAAAACCACGGGAGCAGAAGAGCTCCTCTAGTAAGAGTATCCCGGCTGGAAGAGATGACGAGCCAGGAAGAGCTCAGAGGAGTACCTACACTGACACAATGGTCTAGTCCCCACACTAGACACAGGGAAGAGGAGCCAGGGGGTAAGAGCAGAAATTCAGGACAGGGTGGTGTCATGGAAGCTAAGGAAAGAGATGGAAAAATTGAGTCTTCTTTGGTCTCAAATGCTGCTGGGAGGTCGAGTAAGACAAGTTCTGAGAAATATCCACTGGATTTAGTGAAGAAGGAAATCAGTTCTGATTTTTTTGTTTTTGTTTGTTTTGTTTCTGATTTTTTTGTTTTTTTTTTTTGCGGTACGTGGGCCTCTCAACGTTGTGGCCTCTCCCGTTGCGGAACAACAGGCTCCGGATGTGCAGGTTCAGCGGCCATGGCTCACGGGCGCAGCCGTTCCGCGGCATGTGGGATCTTCCCGGACCAGGGCACAAACCCGTGTCCCCTGCATCGGCAGGCGGACTCTCAACCACTGCACCACCAGGGAAGCCCAGTTCTGATTTTTGATCAAGGATGTTTCACTTGAAAGTGGGGGAGAAATCAGATTGCACTGGGTTGAGGTAGATGGATCTATAAAGTGAAGGGGAAGAAGAGATGTCTGGAGGGGGACATGGTGTCAAGGAAGATTTTTTTTTAATTTAAGACCAGAAAAAGGTGAGCATGTTTTAATACCAATGGGAATGAGCCAGTGCAAAGTAGAAGGCTGATGAGGGCACCGTCGACTGAGCAGGTGGGCTTCCAGAGGAGGTGGGAAGGGCTGGGCCAGGTGCTTAGTGCTGTGTCCACACAGCCATCCGATCTGAGGTCCTGCCACCAGCAAGTTGCTACCTGTGAGAGGGTGGCAGGATCCTCCTCGCAGCCTTAGAAAATTTTACTCTATCCCTCTTTCTACCTCCCTTTGAAGAACCTATCACCATCTTCTGTTCTTCTGAGTGCATCTAGCTGGATTGTCACACTCTGCCTATGCAGACCACAGAAAACAAAGCCTAATGATGTCCTCTAAGCATCAAGAAACTTCCTTCTCTCTAGTCCTGAAACACAAAGGCCTGATGATATAAGAGAAAAGGGCAAAGACCCTTCAGCTGATGAGTCCACAGTGGCCTAAAGAACAATACAAAACTCAAGAGCTCACCTGCACACAACCAACAGGTCTGCTAGCTCACCCACCCTGCCTCCTGTGGAAAGCTAACCTCTTCCTCTGTGCTCCGGGGCTCTGGAAGCTGAACTTGGCACAGAGGAAGGCGATGCTACCCGCCCCCCGCCTTCAGTCCTCGACATCTCAGCAGTACAGTGATCTTCCTTCTCCTTGTTTATCCTAAAGACTGCAACAGCCTTGGGATCCCGGGGCAACATGAGAGAGAAGAAGGAGAAGCCAACGAACGCCTAATGTTGACCTTTTCCTCATCTTGGCACATGGGAAAATGGAATTTGATTAGATTTAGAAAAATACAGAAATGTGACACATCTTTGTCCTCTACTTCATATCTGTAAGCCTAGTTTGTGGCTGGGAGTGGGATATGAAGGCCTGCCTCACTTCTGTGTGGAAAGGCAAGGTCCTCTGCCAAGAGTGAACGGGGAGGCACGGGCTCTTATCTGCCACTCACCACCACGACCTGCCTCTCTAGGCACCCGTTTTCCAGATGGCGAGCCCGGCCCTCGCTCTCACACTCTAAAGCCTGTGCTTCACCGGCTCTGCTGCATATTCTCTGTGTGCCTCTCCAGAACCCCTCTCCATTCTTCCCCTGCTCCACTCCCTGAGGGCCTAACCTCCTACTGCACCGGCTCCCTTGGCCCCAGGCTTCCGGTTGCAGCTGTCCAACTCAAGGCAGAGCATTGCAGGTTTCCGTTGCTGGGTCACATGCTGCCCAAGACATAGGGGCTTAAACAACGAGTTTTTATTTTTCAAAATTCTGTGGGTTGGCTGGACGGTTCCTCCACTGGTTTCCCCTGGGCTCACTCACACAGCTGTGTTTAGCAATTAATTAACCTACACATATGGTTGTTCAATATTCTATAGTCAACCATTCGAAATTACCATTACCACCATCCTGGATTCTGGGCCCCTTAACTTCCATCCTGCCTGCTCTAATGATCCATAACCCTGAGCATCTCTAACTTTTACTTTCCTGTTCCTGCAAAGCACTGCTGGAAGAAAATAATTAACAAAAAACAAAACAACCACAGCCCACTACAAATTCATGCTATCCAGCATCAAGTGTCCTGGACGTCGCCTGACAATCCTTTCTTTCATCTCCTTTTGATTCCCTAGAAAACGCCTCCCAAAACAGCTCTTCTGAGGCCTCTCTTGCCTCAAGCTCCAAAGCACTGACTCCCTTAATCTCAGCAGAAAACCCTGTCACCTCCTTCACTGAACAGATGAAAACTGCTAAGGCTGGCACCATCACCAACCCTCCGACCACCTGCTCAGTCAGCTCAGGCTGCTCTAACAACACACCACAGACTAGGTGGCTTAAACCACAAACATTTATTTCTCATAGTTCTGGAGGCTTGAAGTCTGAGATTGAGGCACCAGCAGATTCGGGGTCTGGTGACCGCCCTCTTCCAGGCTTGCAGACAACCACCTTCTTGCTGTGTCCTCACAGGGTAGGAGGAGAGGAGAGCAGGCTCTGGTCTCCCTCTTCTTCTGGGGGCCCTGATCCCATCATGGGGGCTCCACTCTCATGACCTCACCTAAACCTAATCACCTCCCAAAGGCCCCACCTCCAAATGCCATCACATTGGGGGTTAGGGCCTCGACATATGAATATGAATTTGAGAAGGACTCAAACATCCAGTTCATACCACCACCGTCCCAGGCACTTCCCTCACACCACTTCAGAAGTATGTACATACCCCCTTCCTTACGCTCTCAACCTTGAAGGGATACAAAGTGCTCTTCCTAACAAAGCTAACCCCTCTCAGTTTTTCTTAGTTCCAGTCTTGACTCTTATTCTTGACACACCTGCCTCTCTCAGCATTTCACTCTTTTCCTTTATTAGATGCTTCCTCTTTTGCTGTAAAACGTTCACATATCTTCCTTATCCTGAAAAAATTTCTGATAGGTGCCCTACCACCTCCAACCATTCTATTTCTCAGCTTCCTTTTGCTATCACAATACTTCTTCTAAATTACTTATCTTGCAACTGTCGATTCCATTTCCCACTCATCCACTGCACACCTAACCCCTCTGCAAAATCCTGCCATCACTGGGTCTCAACCCATCAATCAGTCCATGTCTCTCTCTCGCTCCCATGTTCCCTTCCTTATCTTCATCTGACGCTCTCTTCTTCCTATAGCCCCCTTAAGTGCCCCCTGCCCAGTACATATAAGTACATATATCCCCCCTGCAAATAAGTACATCTTATTTGCAAGATGATCTCTACTGTTAAAAATATTACAGAAGGCTAAGAGAATAAGAAGTATCTTAGATTTGGACAAAAAGAAGACCACTGGTATCTTAATAACAGCACTTCCAGAGGAGAGAGGAAGAGAACTGCTCCCCCCGCCGCCCCCAAGAGTGCTAGTGGTAAGAAAATCTAGACCACAAGTACAGAATACACAGTTGAGGAGGATGCCTACTGAAGAGAATGCATGTCATACCTAACGGCACAGCTCCACAGCACTCACTCCATGCCAGGCACATTCTAGCACAGTGCATATATCAACTCATTTAATCCTCATCTCACTATGAGGTAGGTACTACTATTATCTCCATTTTACAGATGAAGAAATTAAATCCCAAAGGCGTTAAAGAACTTGCCTGAGGTCACATATAGCCAATATGTTCAAGCAATGACCTCCTCAGGACTAGGGAAATCTCGGCAGCTGTGGAGAAGTCTGACAAGAGGGCTAAGTAGAGAATGGGGATGAGAACAGAAACACAATCTCTCATGATGTGAGAAAACTAGATTAATTAGCTTTCTGGCTTAGGAATGGACATCTCCTCTAAGACTCCTAGAAAAAACAGACTTCACATCTCACTCACCTCCCTTATACCACGATCATGATTCGTACGGATGTGAAAAAAATACTTCCTCACAACAGCTCTGTGTGGTAGGTACTGCTGTTTCACAAATGAGGAAAACTGAACCACAAAAACATCAGGTACATTTCCCAAGATCCTAGTAAATAGTGGAAATGGGATTCAGACACACACAAGTTAGAATCTATACTCTTAACCCCTGTACACTGCTGTCTCTCATAAATCTTAACTGAGCATTTAGTTAGGCTTAAAGGAGAACTTCTTGACTATAACAAGGTGCTTCTAAAGAAAGCTGTGGATATGCCACCCTATGAGAGCCTTGAAGATAGATCCAGGGATCACAAACTGATGACACAAAGAACAAATGTGGCCCTCAGATAAGGCTTTGTTTAGCATAGCATTGGTTTGCTTCTTTGTTTAGAGGGGACATACATAAATATCATGAGAACTGTCCTACACTTCTGATTCACACACTTATATTACAGGCCCGCTCTACGTAGGAATCTGTGTTTATCACTCCTGGAAAATATCAACTTTGTACTGGTTAGGAATTTACCTGCAAGAAGCAGGGGAAGGAGCCAAATGGCTTCTTAAAGTTCTCCCCATGTGGTCTGACTCTAAGATTATTTTTAAAAACACAGACACACAAAACCTGTGGCTTATAAAAGAGAATGCTTTTGTTCTCAGAGGATACACACCAGAGTATTTAAGGGAAAAGGTCCCAGTGCCTACAACTTACTCTCAAAGAGTCCAGCAAAAGGAAAATAATAATAAAATGCACAAATACATACATATAAATATATACATGTACATACATATTAATATATATGTACATATATATGGAGAAAGTGCACACAATCAAAAGCAAGTGTGGCAAAATGTTAAAAATTGGTGAATCTAAGTGAAAGTACACAAGGGTTCAGCGTACCATTTACTATTCGTCCATAAGCCTGAAGTTTTTTAAACTTCATTTCATTCTCATAATCAAAACCAAAGTAGTAAGAAATTCTGCCTTGTATAAACTATTCATAAAACAATTTGTTCTTTCATGTTATACTATTTTTACCATTTTGGCTTGAAAAGCTGATTATTAAGGATGTCTTCGCCCTCAGTTTCACAATAAAATACATTAGTTACAACATTTTTCCTCATTATTTTAGAATTTAATATTGAAAACTTAGCGAGATGATAGATCTAAAATATTCTGTTTCATGAAGTACAAGTAGAGGTGAAGCTGGATACCAGTCTACCATTCTTTCAGGTAAAAGAAAAACATATGAAAAGGATGGAGCCCTTTTCATCCCTCGACCAAACAATAAGGCAGCACGGGGAACTGTTCCTGCTGCTGCAGGAAAAGGCCTGGGGTTTTTTTTTTGTTTTTTTTTAACATCTTTATTGGAGTATAACTGATTTACAATTGTGTGTTAGTTTCTGCTGTACCACAAAGTGAATCAGCTATACGTATACATATATCCCCATATCCCCTCCCTCTTGCGTCTCCTTCCCACCCTCCCTATCCCACCCCTCTAGGTGGACACAGAGCACCGAGCTGATCTCCCTGTGCTATGTGGCTGCTTCCCACTAGCTATCTATTTTATGTTTGGTAGTGTATATATGTCCATGCCACTCTCTCACTTCATCCCAGCTTCCCCTTCCCCCTCCCCGTGTCCTCAAGTCTATTCTCTACATCTGTGTCTTTATTCCTGTCCTGCCCCTTGTGAGTGACCCTAACAAGCACTGGGCTCAAGCTCTCTAAAGATGCGTAGCACATCCCAGCAGAACAGTCAGATCAGCCTCTGACCCATAAGGCAGCTCAATGGGAGGTGGCTTTCTGTGGCCATTGGTTGACTGCACCGCCCTGTAAAGGCCACAGAGAGGGTGATGGAGAAGAAAATAATGCAAAGGCAAGTGAGGTGGAGAAGGGAGGTGATGTTTAAACACTCATAGCCCCTTCCTCTCTTGTGTGCTCTTTCTTCAAATGATACCGGATGAGGTATCATATTTCAAGAGGCCTCCAGGGTTCCTAAATAGAGTCCTCGAGAGGACTGTAAAGGGAAATGACAGCAGAAGCAAAGGTAACTCGGAGCTTCTTTTTTTCTCGCAGGTCCTGAGGCACCAAAGACCAAATGATCCCCTGGGCTCCTCTCACATTATAATCCTAGTGCCAAGAACACAGGACGCAGCAGAAGGGTCAGGTGGGCTCTGAAGAACTCAAGATGGATCTGGGTGGGGCTGAGACCTTGGCCATTCTGAAGAAAACCATATTGTGAACATTCAGCCCCATGTGTTGTAAGGCTCCTAAAGGTGAGCTAAGAAAAAAAGAGAAATGCAAGAAAGAACAGAGGCCAGAAAAAGACCAGACCATTAATTTTTTAGGAAGAGAGAGGTCTGAAAAGGAAGAGATCTAAAAAGGAAAACGTAAGAAAACACTGAAAGAGGTGAAAATATAGTTTTAGGAGGCAAGAAATAGAAATGTCAACGCTTAATGAAAATAAAAGAAAGAAGTTCAGAAATAAGAGGAAATAAGATAGTTGACAGGAACTAGAAAATGAAATAAAAATATGAAATAAGAAAGTAATTGATAGAATTATATATAATATTAAGGCTGATTAACCTATTTAACTTCTACTGAATAAGATTTTGAATCAAGTGAATTGATTGAATTTTTTTTTTTTCTTTTTTGCGGTATGCGGGCCTCTCACTGTCGTGGCCTCTTCTGCTGCGGAGCACAGGCTCCGGATGTGCAGGCTCAGCGGCCATGGCTCACGGGCCCAGCCGCTCCGTGGCATGTGGGATCTTCCCGGACCGGGACACGAACCTGTGTCCCCTGCATCGGTAGGCGGACTTGCAACCACTGCGCCACCAGGGAAGCCCAAAAATTATTTTAAACTAACCTTTTAAAATAATTTTAATATTATTAAAATTATTAAAGTACTTGAAATTATTAAAGTCACCTTTAAAAAAACTATTTAAAAAACATATTGACGTCAAAGTAGTAAAATAAAATTAAAAGTTTTTAAATTTTAGTAATTTCTTCTAAAGTCTTTCTGTCAGGCTTTTGGAAGAGTAGAGAGAGAGAGAAGGCATAAACAAACTCATTTGTGTACAGGAGTGTGCATGTGGTCAACTGGTTTCCTCAGGAGGAAAAGCCCTGATCAGGAGCGTTTGCATCTCTATTGGTCAGTTTAAAGATGCCAATCTGACGTCACTCAAGGCGGAGCTGGGAAGAGATGCACAATAGCACACCATCACATGGTACCCTCACCATACAGCAGACATATGTCATCTCCAGAGCGTAAATAAGACAAAAACGTAGTAGAGTAATTAGGAAGTGGTAAGTTTTGAGTATTTGTTACTTTTGTTATTTTTCACTGGTAATAAAAATATTTATTTTACATTTTACATAGAACAACTTGGAAAAGTATAGAATGCTTTATAAGTTTGTGTGTCACCCTCGTGCAGGAGCCACACTAATTTCTCCATACCATTCCAATTTTAGCCTAAGTGCTGCCCACGCGAGCACATTTGCTTTTAGTGTCGTTTACTTGTAAGTTTATATAACTTATTTTTTATGAGTTAGGTTTTGACAGTGGCTTGCAGGATTCCTGAAAACTTACTCATCAGTTCTTGTGAGCTGGTACAAGTCAACATGATTTCACTCCAGCACACCACTGATCCTGTGAGTCCCAACCACGTCATTCAACAGGTCAAGTGACTTCTGCCCTGCCATTTCTAGACAGATGCATCTCCTGAACAACCAGTGCGGTTAGGACCAACTCACTTGCGTTCTACCATATACACAAACCAGAAACGAATACAACCTATGTAAAAAAAAACAAAAAACTTTTTCTTTTGGAAAAAAAATTTTCTTCCTTTTAAATCAATTTCATGGACTTTTTTCAGTGAAGTCCGATTTTAAGGACTTCAAGTGAAACAACTGATTTTCATTTTCTCTGAAAGCCCTACCAAAATTGAGGTGTTGGTAATTTTTTTTTAATTCCATGAGGGACTTCCCTGGTGGCGCAGAGGTTAAGAATCCGCCTGCCAAGGCAGGGGACACGGGTCTGAGCCCTGGTCCAGGAAGATCCCACATTCCGTGGAGCAATTAAGCCCGTGCGCCACAACTACTGAGCCTGCACTCTAGATCCTGTGAGCCACAACTACTGAATCCCCCGCCTAGAGTCCGTGCTCCACAACAAGAGAAACCACTTCAATGAGAAGCCCGCCCACACAACGAAGAGTAGCCCCCTCTCGCCACAACTAGAGAAAGCCCGTGCACAGCAACGAAGACCCAACGCAGCTGAAAAAATAAATACATTTATAAAAAATAAAGTCCTTATAATCTGCAGAGACACTTCTTTTATCAGAGTAGATTTCTCTTACATTGATAAGAACTGCAAACTAACTCCAAAAGCCTTTTTGGTTAAATACTGGTTTAACTTTGGTTAAGAATTTGTTTCCATAGCTGCACTATATACAGAGTAGTAGATATGGAGGTGAAATCATTTCACAACAAATGAGTCACAATAAGGTTGTCCAATAGTGGCATCATCATTTAATTTACATACGGCAATTGGACCACTTTAAAATGTTTGGCCAGGGGCAGGCTGGCTCTTGGTAGGCTGCGTTTTGGTGAGTGCAGTATCATGTTCCTGACACAAGGTGGAGCCAGTGGCATTGAGCTAGGTTGTGAGTCTTCAGCTTAAGGGCAGTCTAAGGTCAAAAAGACCACAAAGTGAAAACCTGATTCAGGATAACTGCAATTCTAAGGGAGAAGAGAATAGGCAAAATACTGTACCTCCTCTATGAAATAGCTGATACTAGGCTAAGTATGAGAAAATGTTTAAAGCAATTCAAAAATGTATAAGAAGGAACAAAGAAGGATTTGAAAATGATTTTTATTTATTCAATAAATATTTTTGAACACTACTGTCAGGTAGAATAGAAAACAAAACAAAGACCTTGGCCTCGTGGAAGGCATTTTTTCACAGACTAAGCTTATTCTGGCAAAGCCATGCCATGAAGCTGGAATAATGCCTCATCTCCTTATTTAACAGAACTACTCTGTTCAAAGAAAGGCCTCGGGACTTCCCTGGCAGTCCAGTGGTTAAGACTTCGCGCAGCACCGTTTGCAATAGCCAAGACATGGAAACAACCTAAACGTCCAACGACAGATGAATGGATAAAGAAGATGTGATACATTTATACAATAGAATACTACTCAGTCATAAAAAGAATGAAATAATGCCATTTGCAGTAACACGGATGGACTTAGAGATTATCATAGTAAGCAAAGGAAGTCAGAAAGACAAATACCATATGATATCACTTATATGTGGAATCTAAAATATGACACAAATGAACTTATCTATGAAACAGACTCACAGACATAGAGAACAGACTTGTGGTTGCCAAGGCGGAGGGGGGTGGAGGAGGAATGGATGGGAGTTTGGGATTAGCGGATGCAAACTATTATATATAGAATGGATAAACGACAAGGTCCTACTACATAGCACAGGGAACTATATTCAATATCCTATGATAAACCATAATAGAAAAGCATACGAAAAAGAATGTATATATGTATAACTGAATCACTTTACTGTGAATAAAATACTTGAATTAAAAAAAAAAAAAAAGACTCTGTGCTTCCACTGCAGGGGGCACAGGTTCGATCCTTGGTCAGGAACTAAGATCAGGCATGCCGCACAGCACAGCCAAAAAAAAGAGAAAAAAGAAAAGGCCTCTTTCTCCAAAGTTCCCTATAATAAGTGAGGATCATTCTTCCACTGCTAAAATATGCTTTCTGAAAATCTTCTGTTATTTCTTATAGTTTCGTATGAGCTACAGTTCACAGCCTCCAAATGAGGAACTCTGGATCTACTGTGTATTCATAAAAAAAAAGGTCTATAAAATATTGGACATTATATAGAGAGAAACAATAAATAAATAAGTTAATGACATCTTTACTTTTACATCTGCTATGGCTCAGACACTGCCCTAAGCACTGTGGTTACTGTCATGAATTAAATAGACTAGGTCCCTGCTCTAACCATGGAACTCACAATCCGGTAGGAGAAAGTACACACACACACACACACACACACACACACACACACACACACACACACACAAATAAGTATGAGATAATTTTAGGCAGTGATAAATACTATCAAGAAATCACAGACTTCCCTGGTGGCGCAGTGGTGAAGAATCCACCTGCCAATGCAGGGACACAGGTTCGAGCCCTGGTCTGGAAAATTCCCACATGCCATGGAGCAACTAAACCCTTGCGCCACAACTACTGAGCCTGCGCTCTAGAGCCCGCAAGCCACGACTACTGAGCCCATGTGCCACAACTATTGAAGCCCGCACACCCAGAGCCCATGCTCTGCAACAAGAGAAGCCACCACAATGAGAAGCCTGCGTGCGGCAGCGAAGACCCAATGCAGCCATAAATAAATAAATTTATTAAAAGAAAAAAATCACCATCGCCACCACCACCACCATCATCATCACCATCATCATTATCATAACTGTATTAGTTTACTAGGGCTGCCATAACACAAGACCATGACTGGGTGGCTTAAAGAACAGAAATTTATTTTCTCATAGTTCTGGAGGTTAGAAGTCCAAGATCAAGGTGCTGGCCGGTTTAGTTTCCTCTGAGGCCTCTCTCCTTGCCTCGCATATACCTGTCCTCTTGCTGTGTCCTCACATGGTCTTTCCTCTGTGTGCCTGCATCCCTGGTATCTCTCTGTGTGTTCAAATTTTTTCTTGTAAGGCCACAAATCAGATTAGATTAGGGCCTGCCCTAATGCACGCATTTCAACTTAATCACTTCTTTAAAGACCTTATCTCCAAATAAGATTATATCCTGAGGTGCTGGGCACTGGAGACATAACTTGTGGGGGAACACAATTCAGCCCATAGCAAGAATAATAATTATTACTATACTCCTACTCTCACCATCATTCTCTGACCACCATTCTTGCCTGGACTGCTGCCATAGGCCTCAGGTAGTCATTCGGCTTCCGCTCTTACCAATCACCTCAACGCGTTCTCCTCACAGCAGCCAGAACAACCTTCTAAAAGTGAAAACCACAGCACGCATCTCCTCTGCTTAAGGCCCTCCAGTGGCTCTCCAATGCACTGATAATCTAAACTCACTTTCATGACCTACAAGGCTCCACTTAATTTGGTCCCTGCTGACCTTTCTGACTTGATCTTATACCACTCTCCTCACAGCTACACTGCTTTTTTTTTCGGTTTTCTCCAACACACAAACCCCTTCTCTTCATAGGGCCTTCATATTTGCTCTCCCCCAGTTCATCACATGGCTGTCTCCTAATCTTAAAGATCTTAACTCAAAAATTATCTCCAGGGCTTCCCTGGTGGCGCAGTGGTTGAAAGTCCGCCTGCCGATGCAGGGGGCGCGGGTTCGTGCCCCCGTCCGGGAAGATCCCACATCCCGCGGAGCGGCTGGGCCCGTGAGCCATGGCCGCTGAGCCTGCGCGTCCGGAGCCTGTGCTCTGCAACGGGAGAGGCCACAACAGTGAGAGGCCCGTGTACCGCAAAAAAAAAAAAATACAGGAGCCAGCTTGAAGGGGCTCCATAGTTAAATCTATGATAATTTCAGCATCAAAACAAACAGAACAGGGCTTCACTGGTGGCGCAGTGGTTAAGAATCCACCTGCCAATGCAGAGGACATGGGTTTGAGCCCTGGTCTGGGAAGATCCCACATGCCGCGGAGCGGCTGGGCCCGTGAGCCATGGCCGCTGCGCCTGCGCGTCCGGAGCCTGTGCTCCACAGCGGGAGAGGCCGCAGCAGTGAGAGGCCCGCGTATTAACAACAACAACAAACAAAACAAGGCAGAGGCCTGAAGGGAAAAAAAACTACCTGGGCAACCATCAGGAGAAGAATCTTTTCAGAATTGCTTATCTAAGTATGTGGGTTTTTGTGGAGGCCAGGGATCAACAAAGAGGATAAGGAGAAAGGCAAGGAAGTGTGATTTTATTTATCTCCTTCCTTGCACCCAGCACAGTACTTGCTTCTTTAGTGTCACACAGAAGAGAAGGAGTTGTGACTCTGGGTGAGTCGCTTAACCTCTGTAAATATCAGTTTCTCCATAATGACACCTACTTCAGGGTTTGCTTCAAAGATAAATGAAATAATGTATAAGAAGACATGTTTTGGGCTTCCCTGGTGGCGCAGTGGTTGAGAATCTGCCTGCTAATGCAGGGGACATGGGTTCGAGCCCTGGTCTGGGAGGATCCCACATGCCGCGGAGCAACTAGGCCCATGAGCCACAACTACTGAGCCTGCGCATCTGGAGCCTGTGCTCCGCAAAGGGAGAGGCCACAACATTGAGAGGCCCGCGTAACATAGAAAAAAAAAAAAAAAAAAATTACCTCCAGAGAAACTCTCCCTGACCAGAATGTTTAAACTGTTCCATCCCACCTAATCACCCCTCTTTCTCTAATACATCATCCTATTTTTAATTTATAGCACATTTTATTACCTCATCCTGTTATAGCACTTATTACTATGTGAAATTATATCTATTTATCTGTTTGCTTGTATACTGTCTGTCTCTTCTTTCTAAAATACAAGTTCCATAAGGACAGAAGCCTTTCACTGCTGTATTTCAACACTCAGAAGGAGCTCACGCCTAATAGGGACTCAGTAAATATATGCTGAATAATAAATGAATACTTTTCTATACATTCACTCATTTAATTCTCACATCAATCCATATTATAATACCCACTTTAAAAATAAGGAAACTGGAACTCAGAGAAGTCACTTGACCCACCCTATAGGAACATGACTAGTATGGAGCAGAACTGGAAGCTGGTCCCCAACCTCTGACTCCTGAGATTCTGTCTCTCAGCATTCTTTGCAATAACACCTTCTTAGAACAAATCATGGTGGTTAGTGTAATTTGGGATGAAAAGTAGTGACAGAGAAAAAGACTCAGATGCAGATCTGAATCACTATGCCTTCTGCATTTTTCTCATGGATGTTTTGGTTATAACAAGGGTTTAATAAATGTTTACTAAATTAATTGACTAAAACATTTTTCATTGTTGTAAAAGGGCTAAATAATTCCAAATTCAACATGGCCAAATGGCTGCTCACTGCCCAAACAAAGGAAACAAATAAAAAGCTTAAGAGATAACACTGAAACACCATTGGGCAAACACTACAGTAATCATTGTTATGGATAAAATCAACCAATGGATGCTAAAATTAGTGGGCAAATATTGAGGAGAAATAGGATGTTTGCATGGCCTTGAAATATCTCCCCAGGATATTTACTAAATACAAAGGGGAAAATAACAACCTTATAGTGGGGAAAATCTGGCAGACACTACCTTAACCAAGAGAGCAAGGTTAACATCAGCACTGAGATATATCAACATCAAGTACCCCAGCCATGGTGCTCTGAGAAAAATACAAAATCATTTCTATGGTATTTCTCGCCAAAAACGCATTACTTCAGTCTATGCATGACAAAACATCTGACATACCCAAACTGAGGGACATTCTACAAAATCACTGAGCAATACTTTTCACAAGTATCAAGGTCATGAAAGACAGAAAGATTGAAGAACTGTCACAGAATGGACGACCTAAAGAGATACAATAACCAAATACAACATAGGATTCTGCACTGGATCCTGGAAGAGAGAAAGGAGATTAGTAGAAAAGCTGGTACAAATCAGTAAGATCTATAGGTGGAGTTCATGGTTTTGAACAAATGTTAATTTCTTGATTTTGATAACTGTGCTATGGTTATATAAGATATGACCATGAGAAGAAGCTGGTTGAAGGATACACAGGAATACTCTGTACTATTTTTGCATTTCTGTAACTCTAAAATTAATTTCAAAATAAAATGTTTTTAAAAACATCAAAAAGATTAAATTTTAAAATAATGGCATACTAAGTTCCTTTTTTCTCTATGGGCAAACAATGGAGATTTCTGGATAATCGGACATTTTTAAAGAGTTACCACTTTTACATATTAGGGATATTAGCCATTTGCAATATAACATTCTCTCAAGTTGTCATTTATCTCTTGATTTTTCAATGTGTTTTTAGCTTGAAAAAAAAACTTTTAAGCAGAATGTGTCAATCTTTTTACTTCTGGATTTTATTTTGAGTCATTTTCTCTACGCCAAGTTCATAAAGGAATTCATCCACATATTTTTTTAATACTTGTAAGATTTTATGTTTTACACTTAGATTTTTGTTGCATATAGACTTTACCTTGGTATACAACCTGAAGGACAGACCTAATTTTATATGTTTTTAAATGGCTATCTAGTTGTTAAGTCTATCTTTTCCCCACTTACTGGAGATGTCACCTATATCATGTATTACCTTTCCACTGGCACTTGGGACTATTTCTGAATTTTCTGTTCTATTTCATTGGTCTGTTATGCCATACTCTTTTAATTGTAAAGGATTTGTAATATGTTTTAATATCAAATAAAGCTAAATTTACCTCTTTGCTCTTCTTTATCTGCATTTTCTTGGCCATTCTACTTATCCATTTTTTCATATGAACATTAAATTCACTTGTCTTGCTCCAGAAAAGAATTTGTTGGTATTTTAACTGTGTTTATTATATTAAGCTTATAAGTTGATTTAGGACTACTTGACATATTTGTGATTTCAAGTATTCCTATCCAAAAACACGGTACATCTTTCCATTTGTTCAAGTCTATTTTTATATATTTTTCAGGTTTTCCTAATGTAGCACTGTATTTTTTTGTTATATTTATGTCTATACATTTTAACTTTTTTGGTGCTATTGTAAATGGGTCTTACCTTTCATTATATCACATAACTGGTCATTATTGGTATAAATGAAATCTTTTGCTTTCTGTATATTAAATTCATTTCCTACAACTTCATTAAACTTTCTTTTTCTGTGCAGTAATTTTTCCACTGATTTTTTGGGTTTTCTAGATATTTCATGATTTCATATCTGCAAATAGAGACAGTTCTCTTTCTTCTACCTTTTCTACATTCTACCATTTTGTGTCCAATACTTACGCCTCTGTTATTACTTGTCTAACTGCTGGCTAAGATAAAGCCTCTAATACTAAATAATAATGGGGAATATGGATATTCTTATGTTGTTCCCGAATTTAATGGAAATGCTGATTGTGTGTCCTCATTAAGTAAGAAACTGGATTTTAGGCTGAGATATACATATTTCATGTTACAGAACTATTTCCTCAAAATCTATTTCATTGCGTGTGATGGCTAATTTTATGTGTCAACTTGATTGGGCTTAAGGGATGCCCAGTTGGCTGGTAAAACATTATTTCTGAGTGCATCTGTCAGGGTGTCTCCAGAATCTAGCATTTGAGTTTGTAGACCTAGTAAAGAAGATTGCCCTCCCCAACTTAAGTGGGCATCATTCAATCTGTTGAGGTCCTGAATAGAACAAAAAAGCAGAGGAAGGGCAAATTTGTTCTCTTTGCTTGAGCTGAGACATGCATCTTCTCCTGTCCTTGAACAACCATCCCCTGGTCCTCAGGCCTTCAGGCTCAGAATGAATTACACCACTGGCTTTTTGATTCTCCAGCTTGCAGATGGCAGATCATGGGACTTCCTGGCCTACATAATTACATGAGCCAATTCCTAAAATAAATCTCTTCTCTTTCTCTTTCCTTCTCTCTCTCTGTATTTTAAAGATATACATGTCTTTAAAATGATGAATGTGTGCTGAAGTCTGTCAAATGCCTCTTAAGTAACTATAAATATGATCCTACGCTATTTCTTCTCAGGTCTACTAATATGATGAAATACATTAATACACTCCCCAACACAGAACTATTCTTTCATTCCTGATATAAATCCCATTTTGCTTTAATATGCTATTGCATTTTGTTGCAAGTATTTTATTTATAATTCTTGTATAGATGTTCATAAGTAAGACTGCTTTGTAGGGTTTTTTAATTCAATCTTTATTAAGTTTTAGGTATCAATATGATAGTCACTTCAGTAAAAGAACTTGAAAGTTTTTCTTCTTATTTTCCAGAAGAGATTAAGTACCATTGGGAGTAAAATATTTTTAGGTTTGAAAAAATTATATGAAACCATCTGGATTTAAGCCTTTTTATGAAAGAGGTCTTTTTTAAAAAATTTATTTATTTTATTTATTTTTATTTTTGGCTGCATTGTATCTTTGTTGCTGTGCGCAGGCTTTCTCTAGTTGTGGCAAGTGGAGGCTACTCTTGGTTGCGGTGTGTGGGCTTCTCACTGCAGTGGCTTCTCTTATTGCGGAGCACAGGCTCTAGGCATGCGGGCTTCAGTAGTTGTGGCACGCAGGCTTAGTTGCTCTGCGGCATGTGGGATCTTCCCAGACCAGGGCTTGAACCCGTGTCCCTGCATTGGCGATTCTTAACCACTGCGCCACCAAGGAAGCCCTGAAAGACCTCTTTGAAAACTTGCCTACTGATTCTATGTAATTTAGTGTGTTTAGATTTTCTACCATTACTGGGATCAGTTTCTCTGTTTGTTTTGTTTCACTTTTTATTTTCGTCAATTGACTTTTTTTAAAGTGTATAATTCAGTGGTTTTCAGTGTATTCACAATGGTGAGCAGCCATTACCACTACTAATCCTAGAACATTTTCATCACCTCCAAAAGTATCCCCATACCTGTTAGCAGTCACTTCTCATTCTCCTCTCCCCATACCTCCTCGCCATCATTAATCTACTGTCTGTCTCTATGGACTTGCCTATTATGGACATTTCATATAAGTGTCATACAATATATGGCCTTTTTTGTCTGGCTTCTTTCACTTAGCATAATGCTTTCAAGGTTCATCCATGCTGTAGCATGTATCAGTACTTCATTCACTTTTTATGGCTGAATAATATCCATTATGTGGATATACCACATTTCCTTATCCATTCATCAGTTGATGGAAATTTGAATTGTTTCTACTTTGAGAGTATTATGAATAAAGCTGTTATGAACATTCATACACAAGTTTTTATGTGGACATATTTTTTCATTTCTCTTGGGTATATACTTAGGAATGAAATTCCTGGGTCATATGGTAACTCTATGTTTGTATTTTTGAAGAACTACAAATCTGTTTTCTAAAGTGGCGGCACCATTTTAGATTCCCACCAGGAGAGCATGAGGGTTGCAATTTCTCCACATCCTCACCAACATTTGTTACTTTACTTTTTAAAATTATCCTAGTAGATCTGAAGTAGTATTTCATTGTGGTTTTGACTTCCAGTTCCCTAACAACTAACGATGTTTGGCACATATTTATGTGTGTATTAGCCATTAAATGTGTTCTTTGTAGAGATACCTATTCAAATCTTCTACCGACTTTATAAATGGGTTATTTGTATTTTTATTGAGATATAGGAGTTCTTATATATTCTGGATGCTGGACCCTTATCAGATATATAATTTGCAAATATCTTCTCCCATTCTGTGGTTGTCTTTTTGTTTTCTTTATGGTGTCCACTGAAGCACAGAAGTTTTGAATTCTGATGAAATCCAACTTACCTATTTTTTCTCCCTTGGCTGTTTATGCGTCACGTGTCATATCTAAGAAACTACTTCCTAATCCTTGGTCACAAAGATTTACACCTATATTTTCTTCCAAGCGTTTATGTTTCTTCCTCTATTTTGAGTTAAGTTTTGTATATGGTATGCTTCATTCATTTGCATGTGGATATCCAGTTGTACCAGCACCATATGTTGCAAAGCCTATACTTTCTCCACTGAATTGACCTGCCAACTTTGTTGAAGATCAATTGACCATAAATGTAAGGGTTTATTTCTAGACTCTCAACTCTGTTCCACTGATCTACATGTCTAGCCTTATGCCATATGCCAGTATCACAGAGTCTTTATTACTGTAGCTTTGAAGTAGATTTTGAAATAAGAAGTGTGAGATCAACTTCTTTTTCAAGATTGTTTTTGGCTATTCTAGGTCCCTTGCAATTCCATATGAATTTTAGGATCAGCCTGTCAATTACTGAAAGAAAAAAAAAGGCAGCTGGGATTTTGATAGGGATTGTGTTGAATCTGGTGATTAATTTGGGGAGTATTGTCATCTTGACAATATTAAGTGTTCCAATCCAGGTACACAAGACTAGGATAAGCTTTGACAAATTATATTTAACTAGAAAGTTGCCTTTTTCAGCTAGATTTTCAAATTTGCTTATAAAGTTGTACAAACCACTCTCTTATGATATTTTAAAACTTCCTCTGTTTTGATGGTTATTTCCACAAAGTCATCTGTGCATTTGTGCCTCCTTTAAAAAAAAAATTGCCATTGGTTTATCTTTTATTTAGCCTTTTACCAAAAAACAGTTTTTCATTTTATTTATTAGTTCCTACTATTTCCCTGATTTCCAGCCCCGTTAATTCTGTTTTTATCTTCTCTCATTCCTCCCTTTTGCTTTCTCTCAGTTTACCCTTTTTCCCTAGCTTTTTGAGTTGAATGTCGTATTCATTTTTTTATGCCTTTATTTTTCTTGATATAGGCATTTAATGAGTTTTGATTTGGTTATATCACATAGATTCTGATGTCATTTCCATTTTCATATCTCATTTCCATTATAGTTATTTTCAAGAAGTTTTCTATTTCATGGTCCTAAAATTTCCCCTTTGACCTAAGAATTGTGTATAGACTTTAAATTTTTTCCAGGTTGAGCTCCAAATTTGGGTGTGAATGAGATCTCCCAGGAAAGGGTGTAAAGTAAAAAGATGGACAGAGATGAAACTCTGGTGGACATTAATAAGCCAAATAGAGGGATAGTTGTCCCCAAAAGGATCTAAGAAGAAGAGTCGAGTTGGAGATGTTGGATGAAAACAAAAGGTGATGTCATGGAAAACAAGGGACAAGACAATTGGTGACCTCAGGGAACACAGTTAGAATGGGAATGGGGGTGGTAGATAGAAGTCAAATTACAAACTGCATGTTGAAGAATGAACAGAGTGAAGGTTATCACTAAAGCAAACTCCTTTTTTTATTAAGATTCTTAGTTATGAAGAGAAAGAACGAACATCAGCTGGGGTGGGGGTTACTGGGTAGAAGTTTTAACTGTTGTTTTTATTTGTTTTATATGGGAGACATTTGTGCCGTGGGGTAGTTTACAATAATAATGGAGGCTTTTCCATCCATAATTCTTTGTACCCTTCCCCCCCAACCTAGGCAGCTAGGGCATTCCAAGTTCACTGCCTCAGGGAGAGGATAACTCAGCAGAATACAGAGTTCAGGGTGAATGCCAAAGAAAGCTTAGTTATGGAAAGGAATCATTACTTGTGAGGGTGTGGCTAAGGCACTTACACTATCCATGCCTGCCCCTGTGGAGGCAACCTTGTTTCTGCCTGGCTTTAGGCTCTGTGCTCAGGAGAGCCACCAGGCCTTGTTAGCTTGGAGACCTCTCAGCGCCAGCCCTAGGCTGCTCTTTCGCTTGCAGTCCTAACAATCGGGGCTTATTATGGACAGCTCTGTAAGGCCACCGCACAGACACGGTCATCCGAAAATTTTCCCAAGCTCTAATTAAGATTCCTTTGAGCACAGTGTGGGAATCCCTCTTGCTCCTTATACCCTTGTCTATACCTGCTACTGTGAGACTTTGTAGCACTGAAATTTGGTCTTCAAGTCTCTGGTTCAAATCTGCTCATTTTTCTGTGGGTTTTTAGCGTCCCAGGTTTGTAGCTCCCCAGGTGATTCTAATGTGCACCCCGCACTAGGAACTACTGCTGTAGTCCACATGCCAACCTACCCACCATCCTGTAGCTAATTTCCTTTCTAAAAACCCGAGTCTAGTCTTATCAATTCTCTACATTTATGGATTTATCTTGCCTACATAACTGAATCCAGTCTCCTTAGGGCAGCGAACACTCACTCACTCTCTGGCCCCTAAGCCACCTTTACACATGCATTTCCTAATAACTCCTCACAACTAGTTACATACCTTCTGCTGTACATAGACAGACAAGGCTGTACACGTTACAGAACCTAAATATTACACAGGTTTGTCTTTAGTAAGTTTATAACTTAGGAGAGACAAGACTATAAGCTTTCAGTTAAAAATATAAATACTTCTAGAGTTAAATTAGCAAAGGAAAGCCTAAAATGAGCTCTCAAGGTTAGAAACTATTACAAAATGCACCAATAGTTTTCAGAAAAAAGTAGACATTTGAGTGCCACTTCTCAGTAATTCAAAAACTAAAATAGAAGAAGGCAATGGGTTAGGAGCTGGTGTGGCTACCACGCCTTTAAATAAACCAAGAGCTGCCTTGAATTACAGTGCTGACGGCCTGGCTTCTGGCCTGGTTTCATTACTGCATTATACAGTGGCACCTCTAAACACTTGTTTCTGAATCCTTCAAAGACAAAAATAATGCGTTCCCATGCTCCTTGGGACCCTGCTACTGTAACCGAATCTTCTCCCTTTCATAGCCACCTGAATAGAACCCACACCTGTCCAGTCTTTCTCACCTCCCCCCAGGGAAAGCACAGATTTGGACATCTTGCCTTATTATCTCTGTAGATGAAATGGATGCACTCTCTGTCATTCACTCTATCTAGAATACATAGAACACTCAACTTCACTGCTGCAGTTGACTACAGTTTAGACAAAGTTACTTGCTCTGTGTTCAAGGTGGAACCACTAGTTACGCCTACTGCCCTCCAAATAAATTTGGGGCAATTTCAAACAATGTATCTGTTATCCATAACTTGTGATTTGTGGAAGAAGTCTTAAAGGGAGACATTCTTCATGTCATGCTTGACTGGAGTAGCAAAACAATGATGGCTCTTCTTCTCTACCCCAGCAGCCCCCTCTGAAGGGGCCACTCCACCAACCAACTTCATTCAGCCTCGGATATAGCTTAGTAAGATACCTCGGGGCCCCAAAGCCTTCCTTGAGTTCCTGTGAAGAAAATTCAGTGAGGACAATCTGTGAGGATAATGGTCGCTGTTATAACAAACACCAACATCCGGTGGCATGATACTATTGTCACAGAAGTGGCTTATATTAAATTCAAAATGAGTTTTCCTGATCAATAGATGGCTTTCCTCCAAAAAATCATTCAGGGACCCAGCTCCTTCTATCTTCTGGTTCTATCATTTTCAATACATGACTTCCAACGTCACTCTGCTTGCCTGTATCAAGCTAGAAGGGGGGAATAGCCTGAAAGATCACACGTGGAGGTTTTTATGGATCAGGCCTAGAAGTGGCACACATCACTTCCACCTACATCCCATTGGCCAAAACTCAGTCATAATTCCCAGCCCCCCCTGTATCTGCAAGAGATTCCAGGAATTATAGTTTAGTCCATGTTCAGGAAGAGAGCAAACAGAATTAGACCACCCAATCTCCACCACAGTCAACCAAAATGACATGAACCACTAACAGTATCAGGGAAAGGGGGTGTTAAGAAACCAGGGAGTTTATCAGAGTTCCAAGTGGCCTAGAAATTGGGTTAGCTTATACCACCTCATCAGGATTTGGGGGCCACCATACCAGACAGGCAATAAGGTACCTGACAGATCCACAGTCTTCTGGAGAGTTTCTTAGTGTATATATTGTTATGTCTTGTACCATTTGATCTGCCTCCTTAGGCACAGCTGCTTTAAGCAGAGATGGCTACTTAACCAAAAAATGATCTCTCTCTCTATAGGCCTACAAAAGAGAGGCCTATGAAGTTGTCTACTGTAAGAGCACTGCTCAACAAAAGCACTCTCTACTCAATATTGACAAATAGCCAAAGCGGACTTTTCTCTCTTCTTCCTTGGGAGTTTTAAAGGAAGAAAAACAGAGAGAGATACAGATGAAAGAGAGATGGAAGAGGAATAACAGAGAGAGAGAAAACAGCAGAACGAGAAGGCATCAGAAGCCATGAGTAAGAAGAAGCAAAGGGACAGGAGACACACAGCAGAGGTTAAATTAGTCAGTAGCAAAGTAGGAAGAAGAATCTGGAAGACAGGGAATAGAAGTATATGAGTAAACAAAGGGGAAAGGTGTGGGGGGCACTAAATTAGGAGTTGGGGATTAACATATACACACTACTATATATAAAATAATCAACAAGGACCTACTGCATAGCACAGGGGACTCTACTCGATATTCTGTAATAACTTATATGGGAAAAGAATCTGAAAAAGAATAGATACATGTATATGTATAACTGAATCACTTTGCTGAAACTAGCACCTGAAACTAACATAACGTTGTAAATCAACTATACTCCAGTATAAAATAAAAATTTAAAAAAGAAGTGTATGAGTCAAATCACCAGCATGTTAGGCTACCAGAAGTGGAGTTGAAGTGGAGTCACAAAGCGACTGCTGAAACACTAGCGCCCTGTGTTCCCTTAACAGCAACAAATACCGCTTAAGTGAGCTAAGAGGCTTGAATGCACTGCAGTTTTTCGCTTATTCCTTATGATTTAAGAAATAATTACTTCTTATATCACTTATTTCCAAATAGATCCTTAAAATACCCTTCAGTAACTAAGAAAACTTAAAAGATTATCTGGTCCCAGGCAACCTGAAAGAGTGCAACCAACAAAATGATGACAGGGAGCCAGATTTCCAAACATGCCTGTGGCTATCTGAGCAGACAGTAATGCTTCTTGGGTGTGTCCCCTCTAACTTTCAAAGCTAATGAAGATACTACCATGAACTGTCCTTTGTTATGCATTTGTATCAAGTCTTCCACATTTAATAATGCTGACAGTTTTCAAATGGAAACCAATATTTTATTTCGATGTTAAAGAGAACAGGTTGAGGCCACAGAAGTACGAACTTGGAAGCCACAGAGGGTACACACCCAGAGGCCACAGGAATTATATGCCCAGAGGCCCCAGGAAGTACACTCCCTGAGACCACCAATACTCAGAGAGCCTCTGGCTCCCAATTTTTGTAGACACACAGCAAACCCTGCACCTGATCTAGATAATAACAATAAGTACAACAGACAGATACCTACAATCCAGAGTCAAGAAAAGCTGACCTCCAGAGATAAAATACAAAAAGAGTCTTTCTAAAAACAGGCAATTGAGTACCCTGAACAGGACAGCCCGAACCCAAGTGCTATTTTTATGTCACAATGCCATCATATTAATCAACTTCCATCTATAAAGCCTGAGACATAGTTTAGTGGGATACCTAGAATCCCACACCCTTTCTGATGCCCTCCAATACATTTATGCACTCAGCCTAAGATTAACTGGAGAACTACATCCATTCCAGACTCCTGAATGCCACTGAGAAGCCATAAAAATAAACTTCAGCATAGGTTTGACCCCATCCCATGAGAACATTATCATACTATGAATGTAACTGTATGAGTTAAAAAAAAAATGGGGAGGCAAGAAAATAATATATATGCATTCCCTTGTATATGCATAGCATATTTCTGCGGTAATCCCTAGAAACTAGTACTTTCATTGTTAGTATAGTTTGGAGGGGTTTTGAATGGCTGGTGGAAGGGGCTTAGAGGGACTTTTCTCTGTACTTTGTTCTCTTTGAATTTTTAACCATGTGAATATATTATCTATTCAAAAATATTTTTCAAAACAAATTTTAACTCCCTTTCCTGATCATTCTCTTCATATCCTGTAACTGTTTAAGATCCACTGCTCTCCCTCAAAGCTTACTTTCTCCTTTAACATCTTGAATAAACTCTTCTTTCAGTCTCACAGAGTGAGTTTCTGTCTTTGTTCAGACTGCTATAACAACATACCACAAACTGAGTGCTTATAAACAACATATATTTATTTCTCACAGTTGGAGGCTAGGAAGTTCAAGATCATGGCACAGGCAGATTTGGTATCTGGTGAGAATCTGCTTCCTAGTTAGCCATCTTTTTGCTGTAACCTCACATGGTGGAAGGGATGAACTAGTTCTCTGGTCTCTTTTATACGGCACTAATCCCAATCATGAGGGCTCCACCTTCATGACGTAATCACCTCCCAAAGGCCCCACTTCCAAACACTATCACACTGGGGCGTAGGATTTCAACATATGAAACTTGGGCAAACACAAACATTCAGACCATAGCAGTTTCTTATTTATCCTCTCCACCATCCTACTGTCAAAATTTAATTATGTAGATCAAAATACTCTACCTCCCAGCAACAATAATAAAAATCTTCCTCTTTAGGAAAAGGTAAAAAATAACTTGGGCTTACAGGATTTATTTTTTGGCATTCTAGGAAAGGGATAAAATCTTTGAACAATTCCACATGAATAATTTTAGCCTTGATACAATGGTAATGTAATATCACAAATAACCCAAATTTCCAAAATTAGGAGATATATCAAACTATGAAATGCCTTGTAGCCATTAAAAATAATAATATAAATTTATAAAATGTCATTTAGATACAAAGTATTCAAGTATAAGCAAATGTTTTAAAGATGAAAGAACTCTTGGGATTAACATATACACACTACTATATATAAAATAGATAATCAACAAGCACCTACTGTATAGCACAGGGAACTCTACTCAATACTCTGTAATACCTATATGGGAAAAGAATCTGAAAAAGAATAGATATATGTATAACTGATCACTTTGCTGTACACCTGAAACTAACATAACATTGTAAATCAACTATACTCCAATATAAAATAAAAATTTAAAAAACAAAATAAAGATGAAAGAACTCAGGGAAAAATACCTATGAGCACTTTCTGAAAAAAAAAACAAAAACAAATAAGAGAATCTAGACAACAGAAATAAATCAAAGAATTCAAGGATGGAGGAGGAAACGGTGGTTAGCAGAAATTCCATTGAACTGTGGGAAAAATATACTAAAAGATGGCATGATACTAAAGTATGAACATTCTACCTTGTCAATGTAAAAATATTAATAATAACATACCTAAGATAAACTGAGGGTTGGGGGGGGGCCTGAGGGAGAAAAAGTAGAAGGAATTTTGAAAGTACTAACACCCTCATCTTCTACAGCAGGAAGTCAACTGATACTTTTATATTTGAAATGGGTAGTTCTTTTAAAAAACACAGTGACTACAACCTCTTAATGTTTTTCTTGTTATCTTTTCTGAATTTAACATAAATAATGTCTCTCATGGCTAACAAACATTTGAGGTTACACAATTTCTTCAATTTAAATTAATTTTTTTCTTGTGTTACATTCAAGTAAAATTAATAATTTTATTTTTAAAGATCATGATTATTGTGATCTTATTTTTATAGGAATAGTCTCTTCATTTATTTAATGTTTTATTGGTGATCTACTACATGCCAAACACAGTTCTAGGTGCTGAAATACAGCAGTGAACAAAACGACAGAAACCCCTGTCCTTGTGGAGATTATACGCTAGACTTTTTTCTTCCATAATTTCTTTCTTTTTCCTTCCCTCCCTTTCCTCCTTCCTTCTTTCTTACTAACTCCTCACCCTTTTATCCATTTATCCTATTACACATGGATAAAAAAGATCTAGAATAATAGTTCTCTGACATTAATAACTGTTATTTCAAGAGGTGGAATTCGGGATAATTTTTTTAAACTTTCTTTAAGTGATTCTTTAATCACAGTTCATCAGAAGGACTATTACAAGCAAACCAATTTTTTACAAAGCGACTTCAAAGTGATATGGTGAAATAAGATATAAACCACTCTTTAAAAATATTTATTGTTATGTATAATTGTGAACTATTTCAGAGAAAAGTACAGAAAAAAAATATTACAGGGAATTCCCTGGCGGTGCAGTGGTTAGGACTCCACACTTTCATTGCCAAGGTCCTGGGTTCAATCCCAGGTCGGAGAACTAAGATTCCACAAGCCACTCGGTGCACCCCCACCCCCCCAAAAAAAATTACAGACGGTCTTATATCCAATACCAAGATTTAACAGAAGTTAACATTTTACCACATTTATTTGCTTCAGATTTTGTTCCCTAACAATAAAACATTGCAGAAACAACTATAATTCCACTCTTCATCCCTCTCCCTCCATCTTCAGGTGCAACCACTATTCTAAGGATAATGTTTATCACTCTCATGCATGTATTTGTCTTCATAAACAATAGACTATCACTTTGTACATTTAAAATTTACATTATGCGGTTATCATAACGTTCACTTCCTTCTGCTATTTTTTAAACTCAACATTATTATTATTTTTATATTTTGCAGTACGCGGGCCTCTCACTGTTGTGGCCTCTCCTGTTGCGGAGCACAGGCTCCGGATGCGCAGGCTCAGTGGCCATGGCTCATGGGCCCAGCCGCTCAGCAGCATGTGGGATCTTCCCGGACCAGGGCACGAACCCGTGTCCCCTGCATCGGCAGGCGGACTCTCAACCACTGCGCCACCAGGGAAGCCCTCTAGTGTACTTTTATTGCTAGAATCAAAGATGAAAAGAACATAGATTATAAAAAACTAGATATGTTTGTGAACAAGATTAGAGCTACTTTCAAATTAAATTTATCAGCTACATGGAAAAATTAGCTTCCTTACTCCTTTTTTTTTTGGTTGCGCTGTGCAGCTTGAAGAATCTCAGTTCCCCAACCAGGGACTGAACCTGGGCCATGGCAGTGAAAGCACCAAATCCTAACCACTGGACCACCAGGAAACTCTCAAGCTTGCTTACTTTAGGGGTATTCCTTGTGGAGTGGGTTTTATTTTTTACCAAACTAGCTTTATTCAGGGTAACTTAAATTTATTCTATTAAAACTACTCTAATGACTTTTGTTTCCAAAAATTAAATCCATACTCACAAGGTGTGTCATATGATTAATTTTTCTAAAATTTCTGAATACATGAAAGTAGAAATAGTCAAAAAATAGGTGGCATACATTTCACAGCCTAAGGCTAAGATCTTTCATGTATTAAAAGGTAAATCACTAAATGGAAAAATGGGGAAAGGTCATGAACTGCCAGTTCAAACAAAGGAAAATACAAATTGTCTTTAGACATGAAAAAATATGTCTATAATTAGGGAAATGAAAATTAACACTGAGTTTCTAATTTTCACATATCAGATTGGCAAAAGTCCTAAAGTTTGATAATTAAGCTTCAAGAGGGAGTGGGGAAATAGGCATGCTTGTATAATGATGTGAGAGAATATAGGGTCAAGATAGCAACACCTACCAAAAATATTCATGCAAGTTGACATATTTCCAAGAATTTATCCTAGAGAAAAAGTCTCAATTTTGCAAAATGACATGCATACTCAGATATTCTTTGCAACATGGACTGTTATAGCAAAAGCCTAGAAACAACCTAAATATCCATCAAGGGTAGATGAATTCAATATATTATGGTTCATCCATACAATGAAATGAGGAAGCTCTTTATGTACTAATAAAGAATAGTCACCAAAAAAAAAAAAAAAGAATAGTCACCAAAATATACTTATAGGTGAAAAAAGCAAAGTGCATAGTGATTTATATAATATCTCACCACTTATGGTAAAAATACACACACATCCTGCAACTCAATGTCAAAAAACCAAACAATCCAGTTTAAAAATGGGAAAAGGACTTGAGTAGACATTTCTCCAAAGAAGATGTACAAATGGCCAATAAGTACATGAAAATATGTTCAATATCATAATCATTAGGGAAATGCAAATCAGAACCACAAGATTCCATTTTATACCCATTGGGATGGTTATTTTAAAAAACAAAATGTATTGGCAAGGATGTGGAGAAACTGGAGCCTTGTGCTTCGCTGGTGGGAATGTAAAATGGAACAGCCACTGTGGAAAACAGTACAGTGGTTTCTCAAAAAATTAAACATAGAACTACCACATGATCTAGCAATTCGACATCTGGTTACACAACCAAAGAATTAAAAGTAGGGACTTGAAAAGACAGCTGTACATCAGTGCTCACGGCAACATTATTCAAATAGCCAAAAGGTGGAAACAACCCAAATGTCCATGGACAGATGGATGGATAAACAAAATGTGTTATATACACACAGTGGAATATTATTCAGCCTTAAGGGATGGAATTCTGATACATGCTACAACATGGATGAACCTTGAAAACATTATGCTAAGTCAAATAAACCAGACACAAAAGGACAAATACTGTATGATTCCACTTACATGAGGTACCTAGTATACTCAAACTCATAAAGATAGAAAGTAGAATGGTGGTTGCCAGGAGCTTAGGAGAGGGGAGACTGGGGAGTTATTGTTTAAAGGGTATGGAGTTTCAGTTTGGGAAAATAAAGTTCTGGAGATGGATGGAAATAATGTGAATGTACTCAATACCCTGAACTATACACTTAAAAATGGTTAAAATGGTGGGCTTCCCTGGTGGCGCAGTGGTTGAGAGTCCGCCTGCTGATGCAGGGGACACGGGTTCGTGCCCCGGTCCGGGAAGATCCCACATGCCGCGGAGCGGCTAGGCCCGTGAGAGAGCCTGTGCTCCGCGATGGGAGAGGCCACAACAGTGAGAGGCCCCCGTACCGCCAAAAAAAAAAAAAAATGGTTAAAATGGTAAATTTTATGTTATGTATATTTACCACAATAAAAAATACATACATACATACAAACACTTGTACTTGCATGGACTATCTCTGGAAGAATTAGAGAAACATAATAAATCTTGCCTTTAGAAAAGGGAACCAGATAGCTAAGTGAAGAGATTTACCTATCACTATATATTTTTTGTACCTTTAGAATTTTACCCCATGTGTATATATTATCTATTCAAAAATTTAATTTTCAATCACACTTATTGATTGAAATCTAAACATAGAGCAGGAAAATGTATATAAGTCAAATGTATTATGGTCTATGTTTTGTATGAGGCAAAATAAAAATGCCCCTAATTAATGCTACTGAAAACTTGCCTCAATGTTTTTCAAGATGCAACCTTCAAAAACTACTTAACAAGGAAAATGGAAAATAAAATGAACTGCTTCAGAACTTAAAAGATCAAAACAGGACACCCAGACATAAGTAAAAAGTTCTTATGAGACTAAAATATAACATTGCTAATCCAGATTAAATAGAGGAAAGTCAAATCTAAATTATGTACTTCAAGAATATAAAGTAGAGGGCTTCCCTGGTGGCGCAGTGGTTGAGAGTCCGCCTGTTGATGCAGGGGACACGGGTTCGTGCCCCCGTCCAGGAAGATCCCACATGCCGCGGAGCGGCTGGGCCCGTGAGCCATGGCCGCTGAGCCTGCGCATCCAGAGCCTGTGCTCCGCAACGGGAGAGACCACAGCAGTGAGAGGCCCGCGTACCGAAAAAAAAAAAGAATATAAAGTAGAATAATAATACTAGCTAATATTGTTCTAAGCTTTAAATCCCAAACTAATTCGTTCCAAGTTAATATTGTTCTAAGAGCTTTAAAAATGTCCACTGACAACAGCTGTTCTCAAACTTTTTGGTCTCAGAACCCCTTTTACACGCTTAAAAATTATTCAGACCCACAAAGAGCTTTTGTTTGTGTGAGTTATATTTATCTATATTTACCATACTAAAAAGTACACCTCAAAGTTTAAAAATATTTATTTACTAATTCATTTAGAAATAATGATAAACCCATTATATGCCTACACAAATAAAAATTTTATGAAAAATAACTGTATTTTCCAAAACAAAAAATAAATTTAATTAGAAAAATGGCACTGTTTTACATGTTTGCAAATCTCTTTAAGATCTGGCTTAACAGAAGGCAGCTGGATTCTCATATCTGGTTCTGCATTCAATCTGTTACAATATCACACATGTAGCTTTTGAAAAACTCCAATATACACTTGTGAAAAATGAGAATGAAAATAGCAAATACTGTCTTAGATTTTTTATGAAAATAGTTTTGATTTCACAGACCCCTGAAAGAGTCCTGTGGATACACAGGGGTATACAAACCATTTTGAGAACTACTTACTTATATCAATCCTATGTGGCAAATGTAAAAACTGAGGCACAGAGAGAATAAATCAATTACAGTCACAAAGCTAGGAATAAACCCAGGAAGTCTGATTCCAATCCCCAGGGTTGCCCCTCAGAGCCAGGAGGAAAGCAACAGGGGCCCATTTCATAATGTTTTACATAATGATTTAAAAAAAACCCACTGGCTGCCTGGCAGTCACAATACCAGACCTCCACTCCACCTAATGTGCTAAAATTTCAAATTAAATCTTTTAATTCATGCCAAGCAGAGGTAAGGGGTGCTGGTCTGCCCTTCAAGGGAAACAGCATCACTTGAAGGATCAAGCACATTAGGGCAGGAATAGCCAAATGCCCTGGAAGCTTCTCAAGGAACAGCTGTCTCCTCCAAACCGAGCTATTATGTCTGTCTCTGGAACTCTTACCCCATTCAGACCCCTCCTTACACCATTCAATCTACACAGAATACTGCCTTCAATTCTTAATTAAAATGTTCAAAAAGAAGAGTAATAAAGAGACTAGTTCTATCAGATAGTAAAGCATACTATAAATTGATAGCAATTAATATAGGATTGTCCTAGTATATATGATCAGGAGGTAAGGCAATAGATCAGAACACATAGCCTCAATTAGACTCAATTATAGAAAATGCAGTACATTATAAAGTGGATCTAATAATTCAAGAAGTAAATAAACTGAACTGTTTAGCAATTTGAAAAAAAATCTATTTAGACCTTCACTTTTAATCATATGCCAAAATAAATTCTAGCTAGATGAACTGTTTTTACAAATAGAGGAGCCTGCTGAGGCTGGGCAAGGCAGGACCAGACCTTATTCAGCACTGCATTCCCAGGCCTCTTCCAGGGCTGCGGCACAGCTGCCCCAAAGAGAAGAAACTAATTTGAGTTTCCACTCTGTGGCTAGTCTATTATTCGATCTTGGGCAAGTCATTGTGCTTCTTGATCCTTAATTTCCGATTTATAAAGAGTGGATAGCAATGATACCTGCAGCATGAGAACACTCACTGTAAACGTGAAAGTGCTATACAAGTTAGCAGAAGGAGTATAGAAACTGCGTTCACCCGTGTTCCTACCACTCAGATATGCTTAGCATTAATATTTTAGTGCTAAAAACAATGCCAATTTTCTTAGTAATTTTATTTTATAAAGTAGACATTTTAAGAACATACACTTTTCCTTGGGACCTCAGTACAATTATTTTAATTCTGAATGGGTAAAAGATGCAACCCCTAAACATGTTTATTTCCCCTGAATTGGCCCTTCTATCAAAAAAAGGCCTGGGGCTTCCCTGGTGGTGCAGCAGTTGAGAATTTGCCTGCTAATGCAGGGGACACGGGTTCGAGCCCTGGTCTGGGAGGATCCCACATGCCACGGAGCAGCTGGGCCTGTGAGCCACAACTACTGAGCCTGAACTTTGCAACAAGAGAGGCCGCGACAGTAAGAGGCCCACACACCACGATGAAGAGTGGCCCCCGCTTGCCACAACTAGAGAAAGCCCTCACACAGAAACGAAGACCCAACACAGCAAAAAAAAAAAAAAAAAAAAAAAGGCCTGGCATCACTGCTCTAAGGGATTTGGGAAACTTTCTCTTCACTGCTACTTTCAGGAAGCCTCAAAGCAGGAGATGAGCCCATGAAATCCATGAAGGTTGGGGTGGAGGGGAGCAGGGAGGGAAGGAGCGACACAGCCCATCAAGACACTGAATTAGAGAAACGCTGACATGACCTTGAGCAAACTATTTACCTTCTCCTAGTCTCCAAAAACTGGAGATGCCAACCCTTACTGTACCAATAAAAAGACTAAAATGAGGTAATGTACACAAAAACCCTTAGCACCCAACTATAGGTAGACATCAGAGAGCAAGGCTTGAGTAAATGCTGGTTTCCCTTCTCTGTTCCCCCTCTCTTTCATAAAGCTATCCTGGTTCTTCTTGCACTTCCCTGACTTCTCTGACAATACCTCTCCTCTCCTTCTCCAGGAGAACCCTTCCGCTCCAGTGAGAGGTCTGAGGTAAAGGCACGTGCCATCCATATATTTATTCAAACTGCAGGCAAGAGTCGCAAGCTCCCCACCCCATCCCAAACCCTATCAACCACCACTACTGTCCCACCCAGTTTCCCGCTAGGATACTCACACTGCGGAGTGTCATTCACAATGCATGCAGCGAGGCTGGCACCACTTCGAGCTGTGCAGTGCTCAGCCCTGCACTTTACCCTCACACTTCCCTGACAATGGCTGAGCCAAGCCTCCCACAAGGCCAACTACAGTTGCAGTGCTGGAAGTTAACTCCACTCTCTACTTTATCCACTGCAGTAAAGCCCATAAACATAGTTGAGGTACCAAACAAAACTTTGTAAGGTGTTACTATAAAGTAATGAAACTGACTGCACTTATCACTCTCCTTTCCTGTAATCACACCTTGTACCTTCAGGTGTGAGAAACTAAGGAATACATATACAGTCAGCCCTCCGTATCCGTGGGTTCCACATCCAAAGATTCAACCATCCACAGATCTAAAATACTGGGAGAAAAAACCCCAGAAAGTTCCAAAAGCAAAATCTGAATTTGCCACATGCCACAGGCAACTATTTACATAGCATTTACACTGTATTAGGTACTATAGGTAATCAGAGGTGATTTAAAATATATGGGAGGGACTTCCTGGTGGCGCAGTGGTTAAGAGTCTGCCTGCCACTGCAGGGGACACAGGTTCGCACCCTGGTCCGGGAAGATCCCACATGCTGCGGAGCAACTATGCCCAAGTGCCACAACTACAGAGCCCGCGCTCTAGAGCCCGTGAGCCACAACTACTGAGCCCACACGCCACAACTACTGAAGCCCGTGCACCTACAGCGCGTGCTCTGCAACAAGAGAAGCCACCACAATGAGAAGCCCATGCACCACAACAAAGAGTAGCCCCCGCTCACCACAACTAGAGAAAGCCCGCGTGCAGCAACGAAGACCCAATGCAGCCATAAACAAACAAATAAATTTATATATAAAAAAATAAAATATACAGAAGGATGTAGGTAGGTAATATGCAAATTCTATGCCACTTTTTATAAGGGGTTTGAGCATCCCTAGATTTTGATATCCTCGATGGGTGAGGGGTTGGGGGTGAGTCAGGGAGGAGTCGGGGTGTGCCTTGGAACCAATCCCTTGTAGATACCGAGGGACGACCGTAGCTACAATTTGTCATACATAAAACCTCCTATTGTTCATTCAGTTTAGCTCAAATTTAAAGCACTTAGTCCTGGGAGTTCCCTGGCAGTCCAGTGGTTATGACTCTGCGCTTTCACTGCCGAGGGGCTGGGTTCAATCCCTGGTCGGGCAACTAAGATCCCACAAGCCACGCGGCGAGCAAAAAAAAGCACTTAGTCACTTCCAACTGTTTTGTTGGCCTCTGTACTACTAGTTTCTGACTCTTGAGATTGTGATCCCATCAAATACTCCTCATTCAGCTTGGTCTCCTGGAACAATGGTTTCATTGCCTTTCTTTGATGTACATATGTGGCATAGATTCTACAGCTTCTGCTTTATGCATGTATAATCTCCTCTACCTTTTGCCTCTTCTTTTTTCACAATATTCTTTGTCTCCTGTCCTCCATTCTAGATCTACCAGTATTCGTGTCTTTTTCTCATCTTTTTATTGTTTTGGTTCTTTTGGTTATTTTACTCAAGGAGTGTATCATATTTAAGTATTATTAATCCTTTTTTGTAATATCATGTTCATAGCTTGATTATACATACCTATGTATTTTATTTTTTATTTTTTAAAATTTATTTATTTAATTTATTTATTTTTGGCTGTGTTGGGTCTTCATTGCTGCGTGTGGGCTTTCTCTAGTTGCAGTGAGCAGGGGCTAGTCTTCCTTGCAGTGTGTGTGCTTCTCACTGCAGTGGCTTCTCTTGTTGCAGAGCATGGGCTCTAGGCACGTGGGCTTCAGTAATGTGGCTCACGGGCTCTAAGAGCACAGGCTCAGTAGTTGTGGCACACAGGCTTAGCTGCTCCGCAGCATGTGGGATCTTCCCGGACCAGGGATCAAACCCGTGTCCCTTTCAATGGCAGGTGGATCCTTAACCACTGAGCCACCAGGGAAGTCCCCATACCTATGTATTTTAAAAGCAAATTCTATTCATTCACTCAACAAATATATACTGAGTGCCAACTATGTGTCTAGTACTAAAGCTATAGTAGAGTTAGCCTCATTCACAGAATTTAGTCTGTAGGTTAGAACAGGCAATGTGGATATATATTCCTTCCACCAGATTATGAAGAATAATAAACAGTATAGATCCGAAGCAACAGATAGAAAAGACCTTTTACAGGGTACAGAAAAATAAGTACTTTAAATAGCATAATAAGTCCAAAGAAAGTAAAAAGAAGAGAATGAACCCTCCTCTACTTTACAAGTTGTATCAGCAATTTAGAATTAGAAGAAAACATTTCCAAACCTCACATCCACTGTATTATTTGACTCATGGTCAAATACTTCAAAAGCGTCTTTGATTTTTTTGTGAAATTCTGCTACTGCTATCTCTGTAAAAGAAAAAGTAAATAAAAATTACTTTTTAAACTTTAACTTCAAAACAAAAATTTCAATAACTAGAAAATCTAGGAAGGAAGAACATGGCAGAACTCCTTCCTAATATTTTTTATTGGCGGGGTGGGGAGAGGCTCTGTAGGAGAATGTCTTTACGCTTAGGAGAGGCATGCTGAATTCTTTAAGAGTGAAATGTTATGATGTTTGCAATTTACCTTTCTCCCCCCTTCCCAATATTCTGTTTTTTTTTTTTTTTTCAGTACGCGGGCCTCTCACTGCCGTGGCCTCCCCCATTGCGGAGCACAGGCTCCGGACGCGCAGGCTCAGCGGCCATAGCTCACGGGCCCAGCCGCTCCGCGGCATGTGGGATCCTCCCGGACCGGGGCACGAACCCGTGTCCCCTGCATCGGCAGGCGGACTCTCAACCACTGCGCCACCCGGGAAGCCCCCCAATATTCTTAATGTATCATTTGGCATGTTTAACTTCCTCTAGAGATCTCAAAGAACGGAGTTTTTAAAAAAACTTTTTTACTGAGGCATAATACACAAACAAGAAAGTACCAAAGGTGCACTGATCTCAAGTATACAGCTTACTGAGTTTTTATATATGTATATAGTCATAGAGCTGAACTACCACCCAGATCAAGATATAGAACATTTCCAGCACCAGCCTATCTTCCATCTCAGTTTGGGTAGATCCTAGCCTGAGAAGCAGAAGGAATCCAGTGCCACAGATATTGTGTTTCTCTAGTGTGTCCACCTGTCTTGCTTTACTCTATGCTTGAGGAGGATGGAAATTGGGGAGTGGGAGGCATACAAAAGCAACATGTTACACTCGCTCAAAAAACTTTCAAACTAGTTTTGAAACTAAAACTTACTTAGATGAAACAATTAAAACGTCATTTATTCAGTAAATATTGATTTGAGTACCTACTATGTACTACACACTATTCTAAGTGCTACAGTTAGAGCAAGGAACAAAATAGACAAAAATTCCTGCCTCTGTGGAGCTATTTTGTGCGTGGTGGGGGAGATACATAAGCTTATACACACTTGGTAAAATATACAGTAAGTCAAATGGTGCTAGAAAAAATAAAGCAGGGAAGGGACAAGGGTGCTGGCAATGTGGGTAGGGGAGAATGGGATGGGATGGTGGTTTGGGAAGGCCTACCTAAGTGATAAGGTGACATCTGCACAGACCAGAAGGAGGAGAAAGAGCCAGCCTTGTGAATATCAGCAGGAAGAGTTTTTAGCCAGAGAGAACAAGAAAGGCAGAATGGTAGGAAATAAGGTCAGAAAGGTATGAGTTTGGGGGTGGGGACAGATTCTATAAGGGTTCTGCAGGCTACTTTAAGGACGGTGTCTTGTGCTTTGAAAGAGGTGAGAAACCACTGGAGGGTTCTAAGCAGCGAAGTGACATGGTCTGGCTTCTGTTCACTTTGGCTATTATGTTAAGAATACCCTGGAAAGGAACAAGGGTGGAAGAAAAGAGACCAGTTAGGAGGATATTGCTATATTCTTTTTATTTTTGGTATGCGGGCCTCTCACTGTTGTGGCCTCTCGCGTTGCGGAGCACAGGCTCCGAACGCGCAGGCTCCGCGGCCATGGCTCACGGGCCCAGCCGCTCCGCGGCATGGGGGATCTTCCCGGACCGGGGCACGCACCCGCGTCCCCTGCATCGGCAGGCGGACTCTCAACCACTGCGCCACCAGGGAAGCCCTGCTATATTCTAGATGAGAGAATATTGTACTTACTATTTGAAAAACAAATAGCTTTTCTAGAAAAAGTGGAAAGGGAGAGATTAAGTATGAGTTTAGATAATTATTTAAATTATAAATATATTCCCTTTACCCTAACATAACCACTAACATTTTGCTGTATTTTCCTTTCTTCGTACACAACCTTTTATAACTACCATTCATTCTCCTAACTACTTCACTGAAATGTTTTATTTTTCCAGGTTGCAACATAACCTTCAATTCTGAACAGTACCAAAGGAATGTAACAATTTATTTATAGTGTTAATTTTTCTTTATTATAATAAATAACATGGCAGCAAACTTCTACTAGCTTAATAAGCAAGTAAATGTTATCTCATTATTTAAATTTACAGCTCTTTGCTTACAAGTAAGTCTAAATAATGATCCTTTATGCTTGTTTACCACCTCTATTTTCTATGTTATGAATTGTCTGTTCATGTTCTCTGCTCATCCCTACTGCGATCTTCTGTTTTTTCTTAACAATTTGTATGAGCTCTTTAAATAATAAAGACTTAACCCTATGTCATGATTACTGAAAACAATTTTCCAGGTCAGTTGTTTTCATTTGTTTTCCTAAAATGAAAAGAGTTCCATCTCCTTTATGATCACCAAAATCACACATGATTCCTGAAGAAAAAAAAAAGGAAAGAAGTTTAGACTAAGTAAAAACCACTTCAAATCCTACCAAGCAGAGTTAACTACTCTTAATGTTGTCCTCTAATCTAATTTTTCACTCAACAATAAACTGTGAGCATCTTTTTATTCTCAAAAAAAATTTATTACATTATCATTTTTAGTGGCTGATATTCCATTATAGAACTTTATCATAATTTATTAAACCAACTCCCTAATTGTAGACATTTAGGTAGTTCCCAATTTTTTTGTTTTTACAGTAATTCTTGAGTGAACCATTCTTCCCAATTCGTCTTTGTGCATTTGTCTTATTATCTCGCTGAAATACCATGAGCTGAATTTGTGTTAGATATTGGGAAGGCTCTTATTAGTCTTAATAGTACCGTGGGAAAATCTCACTGGTTATAATACTGCCATTGCACAAAGCTGATGTTTGATTTTTAAATTTAAGATTATTTTTTAAGTACATTATCTTTTATTTTAGTCACATCTGTTAACATTTCTTCTTATCCTTTAAAGTTTAGAAACATATCCTTTGAAAGGACCACCAAAAGAGGGAGAAAATCATCCTTTTTCTATAGGTTTGGTGAATACTCAATTCTATTTTCTTCTACAATTTAAAAATACACTTACTCTTAAATCCATCTGAAAGTTATTTTGTCATGATTCAAAGTGAAAGATTAATTTCTAATCTTATTTTAGTAATTTCTAATTTACCAATAAGCACTTGAGTTCTTTCCTCCTACTTTATAATGTGTTATAATCCTTTATGTGATGGAGACTAGTTCTATTGATTGTCTATTCTATCAATTCCATTCTGAATTGCATTTCTAGTCTTACACCATTACCATTCTATTTTACTTATTACCACTGCTATTGGTCTTCTTTTTAGGAATGTTCTTTAATATTCTCACCCATGTATTCTTCCAAATGAAATTTAGAAATCCAAATAAAATTTAGAAATTCCAAATAAAACACCATTGGGAGTTTTATTGCTATTGCAATGAAGCTATATGCCGAGAAAGAATTAACATTTTAAAATAGTTTTGGGACTTCCCTGGTGGTGCAGTGGTTAAGAATCTGCCTGCCAATGCAGGGGACATGGGTTCGAACCCTGGTCCAGGAAGATCTCACATGCCATGGAGCAACTAAGCCTGTGCACCACAACTACTGAGCCTGCGCTCTGAAGCCCACATGCCACAACTACTGAGCCCGCGTGCCACAACTGCTGAAGCCTGAGCGCCTGGAGCCTGTGCTCTGCAGCAGGAGAGGCCACTGTGGTGGGAGCCCCGTGCACCACAGCAAAGAGTAGCCCCCGCTCGCCACAACTAGAGAAATCCTGCGCGCAGCAGCAAAGACCCAACACATCCAAAAATTAAAATAAATAAAAAATTTAAAAGTCTTTGAGATATTCTAAAGAAACTTGTTAACTTTAATGCAGCATTTTCCAAATTTACTGGATCATGGAATCTCCTTTTTCCAATTGTCATCTGTCAGGAATAAATAATGCTTTAATTGACATTTGGAACTTCCCTAACTCAGGAATCCTCACCCACTGGACACAGGTATGATGTGAATGGATCACAGGGGCATCCGAAAATACTGATGCTCTCATTTCTCAGTGTGGCCAGGTCAAGGTTGGGCAGCAAAACACAACTATTCCAGGGCTTCCTAGCAGGAGGCTCAAAGCAGTACAGGATCTGATGGCAAGCCCCTTGGTCACACAGGTGGCAAGCACAGCAAATGCTATCAGGTACCCACTGCTCCACACTTGCCATGAAGGTGATCTACCACGTGGGCTCCTATTTCAGAAGCCAGAAATCAAATGCACCACTGCTTACCATGGACAAGGAATCCATGGAGCCACTGGAATAGTTCGTGTTCCACATGCCCATGGAACATAATATACAATCCAGTGTTGAGACTGAGGAGGCTTGTGGCTCTAAGAAACAGCCCCCAATCCTTATCTTCACATATATTGGCTAATTCTATCCCTGTGCAGCTGATGGGCCCTTTTAGTATCAGCCAAGCCTGCATCATGGCTCTAAGAACACATACATGTTATATAAATTAAATCTTCACCATTATTTTTAAATAACTGATATGAGAAAGTTCAACTGGATTAAAAAACCATTTGCATTATATCACAAAATTTTCTAAGTTATATTTATTAATTAAAGGAGGAGTTTTTGACAGAAACAAACTCACAGACATAGAGAACAAACTAGTAACTAGTGGTTATCAGTGGGGAGAGGGAAAAGGTGAGGGGTGAGACAGGGCTATGAGATTGAGAGACACAAACTACTATGTATAAAATAAATAAGCAACAAGGATATATTATACAGCACAGGGAAATATGCCACTATTTTGTAATAACTTTAAATGGAGTATAATCCATAAACACTGAATCACTATGTTGTACACCTAAAACTAATGTAATATTTTAAATCAACTACACTTCAATTTAAAAAGGATACATTTTTGAGATTATAAATATAATTTCAACTGTTTTAAATTTTTTAGTGGTTGAGAAAAATACTTTTACATGTTTACATAAAGTTTCCCATTGGTAATAAACTATCAAAAATTGAGGAGCGGGCTTCCCTGGTGGCGCAGTGGTTGAGAATCTGCCTGCTAATACAGGGGACACGGGTTCGAGCCCTGGTCTGGGAAGATCCCACATGCCGCGGAGCAACTAGGCCCGTGAGCCACAACTACTGAGCCTGCACATCTGGAGCCTGTGCGACGCAACAAGAGAGGCCACGATAGTGAGAGGCCCGTGCACCGCGATGAAGAGTGGCCCCCGCCTGCCACAATTAGAGAAAGCCCTCGCACAGAAATGAAGACCCAACACAGCAAAAATAAATAAATTAATTAACTCCTACCCCCAACATCTTCTTAAAAAAAAAAAAAAATTGAGGAGCTTGGGATTCCTTGGTGGCGCAGTGGTTGAGAGTCCGCCTGCCGATGTAGGGGACACGGGTTCGTGCCCTGGTCTGGGAGGATCCCACATGCCGCGCAGCGGTTGGGCTCGTGAGCCATTGCCGCTGAGCCGGCATGTCCAGAGCCTGTGCTCTGCAACGGGAGAGGCCACAACAGTGAGAGGCCCGCATACCGAAAAAAAAATTGAGGAGCTTATATTTAAAAATTTGATCAGGAATTGAAAACAGTCATCCTTCGAATCCACAGGGAGATTGGTTCCAGGAGCCATGGATACCAAAATCCGAGGACACTCAAGTTCCTTATATAAAATGGCATAGTGTTTGCATTTAACCTACACACATCCTCCCATATATGCTAAATCACCTCTAGATTACTTATAATATCTAATACAATGTAAATGCTATATAAGTAGTTGCTGGGCACACTGCAAATTCAAGTTTGAATCTGAAATTGAAAGCTTCGTGTTGTAAACATCTCTATACCCATCACCTGTATCAAACTATGACTAATATTTTGCTGTTTTTTGCTTCTTCCCTATGTCTCTGTCTCTAAGTAAATTGCAGACATTACAATTATTCATCCCTAAATACTTCAACACGCATCTCCTAAAAATAAGGACATCCTCCTATGTAACCCCAATATAATTATGACATCCTTAAAAATTAACAAAAATTCACTAAAATCATCTAGTATCTATTCAATATATAAATTTCTAAATTGTACCATAATGTCTTTTTTATAGTTATTTTTTCAACTTACACTCTAATTAAAGTTTCTGTACTACATTTGGTTTTAACATTTTTTGGTCTCTTTTAAACTACCACAGTCCTTCATCCTTCCCTAGTCTCCTATCCCCCTATGAAATTAGCCTGTGGAAGAGACCAGGCTATGCAATGTCTTATAAAATGTCCTACATTCTGGACTTGTCTGATAGCAGTTCTTGTTTCACCTTCATGTTAAAAAACTACTTCTCCATTAAGTTTCATTCCTTCAGGACATATCACCTGCTACGCCTTCTCACTGCTGTCTTTTACTGATTCTCTGATCACTTTCCTCCAAATTTATCACCCCAACTAATTCAGTTTCCAACAACCCATCCTCACAGTTCTATTTGATCATCAACACCTTTTGATTCCACTTATTAAATCTTTTAAAATCTGTCTCCCTCCTTCCATTTCCACTGCCACTGCTTAAGTTTAGACCTTCATCACTTCTGAACTGGATTAACACAGTCACTTCCTGTCGTTTTGCCTTTAGTCTCCTTTCCCTCCGTTCCCATTCCATCCTTCAAACCATAGTCCGCATTTTGATAGAATGATCTTTCTAAAACAAAACTTTGCTCATATGACTTCCTGGTTTAAAATCTTTGAATGGCTCCCAAGGTCTTTAAAAAAAAAAAAACATTCAGTCTCCTTAATCAGGTACACAAATCCCTTTACAACCTTGCCCCCTTTTTATCGCAAAAATGCCATTTCTCAGCATTGAGGCTCCCAAGGTCTTTAAAAAAAAAAAAAACATTCAGTCTCCTTAATCAGGTACACAAATCCCTTTACAACCTTGCCCCCTTTTTATCGCAAAAATGCCATTTCTCAGCACGTTCCCATACAGATTCTCCACCTTGAAAATCTTTGTAGTTTTTCAATTAATATGCTTTTTCATTGTCATTGTGATTGATAGTCCATCTGTATCGAACAGTCCTCTCCTTTTTCTGGGCTAATTCTATTCATCATTCAAGGCAGTTTAAGAGTAACACACACCTTTCTGAAGGCTACCCTCATCCTCTTTTTCGACTAGGTACCCTCCTATGTAATCATGTAGCATCCATGGATATCTCTATTATAATATTATATCAAACTATGTTGTAATCAGTGGTTTACTTATTTGTCTCCCCTTCCATACTTGTAAACACCTTGAGAACAACTTTGACACTGCCTGGAACATACTAAAATCTCAACAAATGCTTACTAAATAGTTACTAATTGCATGTGAGATAATCCATATCCCATTTGTTATGACAATTCACAATTTCCCTTTTTGGTGTTTTGTTGGGTATTAACAGAATTATATTTATTTCCTTCATATAATGAAACTAGGTAACGTTTAAGTTTTTTTCTATGTTATAGAACAATTTGTGTAACAAGAGAATTATCTGTTGGGTAAGAAATTGGCAAGGAAAGAATTAAGGTAGTATAACAAAATGACAGACAGTAAAATGCAGTGGTTGACAAATTCAGCAATATACTAAAAGGATAACACATCATGACCAAGTGGGATTTATTCCAGGGAAACAAGATTGGTTCAACATACAAAAATCAATCAAAGTTACATACCACTTTAATAGAATGAAGGCAGAAAAGCCACGTGATTAGGACAATTGATATAGAAAAAGCATTTGACAAAATTCAACACCCTTTCATGATAATATTCAGAAAACTAGGAACAGAAGGAAACTTCCTCAACATGATAAAGGCCTTATATGAAAAACCCACAGCTAATATCATTTTCAATGCTGAAAGACAAAGCTTTTCCTGTAAGATCAGAAATAAGACAAAGATGCTCTCTTTTACCTCTTCTATTCAACATAGTATTGGATGTTCTAGCCAGAGGATCTGGGCAAGAAAAAAAAATAAAAGGCATACAAGTTGGAAAGGAAGAAGTAAAATCATCTCCGTTCACAGATGATATAATCTTATATGTAGAAAACCGTGAGTCTGCCAAAAAAACCAACAAAACGTGATAGAGCTAATAAACACATTCAGCAAAGTTGCAGGATATAAAATCAACACACAAAAATCAGTCACATTTCAATAAATATTTCAATACAATAAAAACAAACAATCTGAAAAGGAGTTTTTAAAATTCCATTTGTAATATCACAAAAATATCAACCCCAAAAATACATAAGTTGGACGTCATCAAAATTAAAACTTACGTGAAATCAAAGGACACTACCAAGAGTGAAAAGACAACCCACAGAATGAGAGAAAACATTTGCAAAGCATATATCTGATAAGGAATTAATATCCAGAATATATAAGAACTCCTATAACTAAACAACAGAAAAACCAACCCAATTAAAAAATATGAAAATTTTGAATAGTCATTTCTCAAAAGAAGTTATACAAATAGCTTATTAGTACCTGAAAAAATGCTCAACATCACTAGTCATCAAATGCAAATCAGAACAAGGAGATAATACTTCATGCTCATTAGGATGTCTATTATAAAAACAGAAAATAACAAGTCTTGGTGAGGATGTGGAAAACCTGGAACTGTTGTGTATTGCTGATGGAAGTATAAAATGGTACAGCTAGGGACTTCCCTGGTGGCACAGTGGTTAAGAATCCGCCTGCCAATGCAGGGGACATGGGTTCGATCCCTGGTCCGGGAAGATCCCACATGCCGGAGCAACTAAGCCCGTGCACCACAACTACTGAGTCTACGCTCTAGAGCCCACAAGCCACAACTACTGAAGCCCGCATGCTGCAACTACTGAAGACCGCATGCCTAGAGCCTGTGCTCTGCAACAAGAGAAGCCACCACAGTGAGAAGCCTATGCACCACAACGAAGAGTAGCCCCCACTCTCCACAACTAGAGAAAGCCCGCGTGCAGCCAAAAAAAAAAAAAAAAAGTTACAGTTGCTGTTGTGGAAGACAGTACAGTAGTTCCTCAAAAAATTAAAATCTAATTACCATACAACCCAGCAATTCCACTTCTGGGTATACATCCAAAAGAATTGAAAGCAGTGTCTCAGCAGGTATCTGTACACCAATGTTCATAGCAGCATTATCCACAGTAGTCCAAAGGTGTAAACGACCCAAATATCCATTGACAGATAGATGCATAAGTGAAATGTGGCATATATATACAAGTGGAATATCACTCAGCTTGAAATGAAACTATGACACATGCTACAACATGGATGAACTTTGAAGATGTTATGCTACGTGATATAAGCCAGACCCAAAAGAACAAATACTGTATGATTCCAATGATATGAGGAACCCAGAATAGTCAACTCATAAAAACAGAAAGTAGAATGGTGGTTGCCAGGAGCTGGGAGGAATGGAGAGTTACTGTCAAATGGGTACAAAGTTTTTGCTTGGAATGATGAAAAGTTCTGGAAATGGAGAGTAGTGATAGTTGCACAGCACTCTAAATGTACTTAATGTCACTGAATTGTGCATTTTTAAATGGTTAGAATGGTTTTTAAAAAATCCTAAAAATCAAAGTTAGAAAGAAAAAAGAAGCAACCATTCTAATGAAATTGTTCTAAAATTGATAGTGGTAATGGGTGCACATATCTGTGAATATATTAAAAACAAGTGAATTGTATACTTCAAAAGCATGAACTGCATGGTATGTGAATTATATCTTAATAAAGCTGCTATTAAAAAAAGACGGAAGGGATATTATAATTCTTACACTCACAGGGAAGATAATTATGTAAGTAAACATTTCTCTTATTCTAATAAATAATGTGTGTATTTTTTTAAGTTACTAAAATATTAAAATATATATATGCTAATTAATGCAACTTTTAACAATTTTGTGAAGGCAGCCCATTTTATTTCTTCCTTCACAATCTAAACTTCCTCTTCTTGTATCATTCCATTAGCTAGCTGTCCGTCTATTTGGCCTGCTGTAACAAAGTATCACAGATTTGGTATTTTATAAATAACAGAAGCTTATTTCTCACAATTCTGGAGGCTGAAAGCCTGAAATCAGGGTGTCAGCATGGTTCAGTGAGGGCTCTCTTTCAGGGTGCAGACTTATCATTGTAGCTTCACACGGTGGAAGGTGCTAGGGGGCTCTGTGGGATCTTTTTTATAAGAGCACTAATCCCATACATGAGTGACCTAATCACTTGCCAAAGGTCCCAACTACTAATACTATCACTTTTGGGAATTAGGATTTCAACATATGAATCTGGTGGGGGACACAAAAATTCAGACCATAGCACTAGCAGTTACAGTATCTTGTTGAAAAGGTATGGTGAGATGGGACATCCTTGCCTGGTTTCTGATCTTACTGGGAAAGCTTCAAGTTTCTCACCATCAAGTCTGATGTTAGCTGTAGATGTTCTTTATCAAGTGGAGGAAGTTCCCCTCTATTCCTAGTTTACTGAGAGTTTTAAACATGAATGGGTGTAGGATTTTGTCAAATGCTTTTTCTGCATCTATTGATATGAATGTGATTGTTCTTTTTTAGTCTGTTGATGTGATGAATTACATTAATTGACTTTTGAATGTTGAAGTGCCTTGCATACCTGGGATAAATCCCACTTAGTTGTGGTGTATAATTCTTTTTATATATTGTTGGATTCGATTTGTTAATATTTTGTTGAGGATTTTCCCATCTATGTCCATGAGAGATACTAGTCTGTAGTTTTCTTCCCTTATGATGTCTTTATCTGGTTTTGGTATTAGGGTAATACTGACCTCATAGAATGAGTTAAGAAGTATTCCCTCTGTTTCTATTCTCTGAAAGAGATTATAGAGAAGTGGTATAATTTCTTCCTTAAATGTTTGGTAGAATTCACCAGTGAACCCATCTGGGCCTAGTGCTTTCTGTTTTGGAAGGTTATTAATTATTGATTCAATTTCTTTAATAGATATAGGCCCATTCAGATTGTCTACTTCTTCTTGTCTAAGAGACAAAAAGTAAAACGGTGGTTGCAGGGGCGGGGAGGATTACGGGAGGGATTGCGGGGTGGGCATTGGAGATGGGGAGATATTGTCTAATGGATAAAAGTTTCTGTTCGGTATGACGAAAAAGTTCTGGGGATGGACAGTCATGATGGCTGCACAGCAATGTGAATGTACTTAATGTCACTGAACTGTATGTACACTTAAAAATGGCTGTGAAAAATTTCATGTTACATATATTTTTGTCACGATAAAAAAATAATAGCATCATCTTCATAAGTTTGGTTAATGATTCCATTCATTAAAATGTGTATTTAGATTAATGCCTGATCCATATTAAGGGCTATATATGTATTAGATACTAATTGTTGTGGTTGAATCTGGGCTTAAAGAAATTTCTGCTTCAAAATATTGTATCACAGGATCAAGACTCTTCAAACTGATGAAGCTAACATGAATGAAGTCTTATGGAGGAAAACAATTTATTTAAAACCTTCAAATAGTCTATTATTTAAATAGATTAAAATAAGGCAAGGTTGGCTTTTTTTAATACAATTACTCTGACAGACTCCAACAGTCATATTGGTAGCTGACAATGTTACCTGAAAGAGTAAACCCAGAGCTCAAGAAGAAAATAGCACCTATGGTATTTCAAAACAAGTAAGAAAAACATATCTTAAATAGAGTAGACACCACAGTAAATAACAGACTTCATTCTAATTTAAATGTCTTTTTGGTTATAAAATTAAAGGGCATACATATTTTAGAGACTAAAATGGGTTTAACAATTCTAATACTCCTTCTGAATACTATTATCCAAGGTTCCAGGTAGTTAAGCCAACCAACAAGCTGAAATGAAAGCATCACTTTCCCTTTCTTGCCCTTTTCTGACTAGTGATCTTTTTTTTTTAAGTATCCCTGACTTCTTTTATTTATTTAGATTCTGCATCTTGAAAATAAAAAAGCCAGACTATGTATATTACTGCCAAAATATAAGATCTGGCCTCATCATATAGGGCTAAAATACCATGGTAACAAGTCAGAAAGCTATTAAACTATTTTCATGTTAACAGCCTAATGGAAGCTTTAAAAAGTTTTACTGTTGTCAGAAAAAATATATTTAAACTATTCAAATTAAATGAAAGTACAACAATGTGTCTTTGCAACAATGGATGTGAATGTTTGCCAAAAATATTTGGCAACTTACATTGTTCAAATCAATATTTCAAAACAACAATGGAAATAATGTCTCTGATTTTAAAATATTTTATGGAAAAATAACTTTTATCAGGAAAAAATCTTTAGGATTATTAGAATATAACAAATGAGGTACTTAAGGAAATGATTGTTTTAAGAAATAGATTTTTTTACCTATAAGTTTACTAAAATTAAATGTAATGTGATCAAGTGTGTTATCACGAATTTTTAAAAATATCTTGGTAATCAAAGTACTTCTCTCTAAAATTTGTGTATATGTAACATTATTGTAAGTTGGTACTAATTTAACTTAAGTTGGCCCATCATGTGTTCATTAGTTATTAACACACCAGATTAAGATTTTAGGCAAATTTTTGAGAAACTTCCATGAAGTGTTTGGCTGATGACATACTTAGGTCATTAGAGGGAAAAAAAATCAATTAAAAACCTCAGAATGTAGAATGGAAAGAAAATTTAGAAGTCATGCAGCCCTTTCAACTAATGGGAAAATTCCCTCTGAAATGTGTTTATGTTGTCATGGATCAGGGTTTATTGCTCTCAACTGTCGACTAATCACTTATTTTTGTTTTTGTTTTTATGAAGTATTGCATTGACCAAGGCTACCATTAATGAAAAATGTGTTTACGTAGGTCTTAAAAAAGAAACAAAAAAAGATCCATATACAGTCCTCCTTCATAAGGCACAAAGTCTCATTTAAACTTAACTCTTTATTAGTCATATCAATAGAAAAGTAAAGTCATAATTCATAAATGTGCTCTGGAAATAACAAATCTCTTGCTATGGAATATGTTTAAACTATAACTTTAACATATGTCAAAAAGTGCTTGGGAATTCCCTGGCAGTCCAGTGGTTAGCACTTGGCACTTTCACTGTCGTGGCCCGGGTTTGATCCCTGGTTGAGAACTAAGATCCCCTGTGTGGCACAGCCAGGAAAAAAAAAAAAAAAAGCTTGGTTGATAATCCAAGTAATTCTGTCTATTTAATTCATGGTTACATCTAATTCAATATCATAAACGTTATCTCAAAAATTAAATAAAGCTAAAATATAATATGTAACTTTTCAGTAAGGTATATGCAATTTTGTGAAGCTTGGGGAAAATATTAGGAAGAATATATTTAATTTCACAGAAATGTCATGTTCAGCAGGTGTTCTAAAAAATGTTACTTTTTATAGAGTGCCCATTTAGCAAAATATGGAATGACCATATGTGGAAATAAGCAGTTTTACAAGACGGTCAGATGATGAAATAATATCAGAAATACTAGTTAACAAGCACATTTTTATAACAGAACAACTGTAATATATGTCAGAGCATCTTATGTATTTTTAAATATATTGTATACTGATGGAAGGTTTATCTATTTTGATAAAATAAGAAGCTTAGCAGTATTTTTAAGAGTGTCAACAAACAGGAATACTTTTTTCAATTGTTGTGTACCCTCCATTTCCCATGAATTCTTAATACTAATTAACTGTGCTTTTAAAAATCATATCCTTGCTCTTCCCACCATCTTTCCATGCCGCCATAATGGTGCATATGAATGTCCTGACTGATGCTCTCAAGAGTATCGACAATGCCGAAAAGAGAGGCAAACAACAGGTTCTTATTAGGTCGTGCTCCAAAGTCATCGTCAGGTTCCTAACTGTGGTGATGAAGCATGGTTACATTGGCGAATTTGAAATCATCGATGATCACAGGGCTGGGAAAATTGTTGTGAACCTCACAGGCAGGCTAAGTGTGATCAGCCCCAGGTTTGATGCGCAACTCAAAGATCTAGAAAAATGGCAGAATAACCTGCTCCCATCCCGTCAGTTTGGTTTCAGTGTACTGACAACCTCAGCTGGCATCATGGACCATGAAGAAGCAAGACGAAAACACACAGGAGGGAAAATCCTTGGATTCTTTTTCTAGGGATGTAATACATACATGCAAATAAAATGCCTCAGAGAACAACAAAAAATCATATCCTTTATGTTAACTTTGGTCAATTATTTTTCTCTTCCTTAAAAAGTAATTCAAAGTAACAAGAAACAAAATTGTACTACAGTTTCAGAAAAGAAACTAAAAAGCATAAGGAAAAGTTCAAGTTTTTGCTCCTTTACTTCCTTATAATTGGATATAACTAGAAGAGAGATTGCAAGGTGGGGACAAACTCGACATTATTAAGGGTCGTTTTTACTAAGACGTACTAAAGGAATTTGGATTTTATTCTAAGGGCAATAGGTATCAAGTTAGGATTTATAAAGTACGGAGTATCAGACTAGATTTATAATCAAGGAAGATCACTCTTGCTGCTAGAAGGAAAACTCAACTGGAAGCAAATAAATGGTTAGAAGATTCATACAGTGATCCAGAGAATAGATGATGAATGTATCCTCACTGCACCCTATGTTTCCCCAAAACTTTGTAATTGTTTGACTGTTCCCCCCCGCCCCCGCCGCCCCGGGACGCTGACCCCCATTAGACTGTAAATTCAGTAGAGTCAGAGGCTTCATCTGTCCTCATCACGTTTATAACCCCAGGCCATAGCACAAAGCAGACACATAGTGGATACTTAGTGCTCAATAAAAGCTGTTATATGAATGATTAGATGATTAAAAAAAAGAATAACCACATAAATGCTAAACTTAATGCAAATACCCAATAAGCATTGCATTCTATAGCTCAGAGAAGCTTCTAGCCTTTCTCTCCTAATCACCTGTGACTACAGATATACACCACCATATTTAGCCTTTCTCTCCTAATCACCTGTGACTACAGATATACACCACCATATTTAGCCACATTTGAGAACTTAAATACAGTGATTATATAATTCTTGAAAGAATGAAGAAGATGATGGGAAAGAAACAGTAGTTCAGATAATTTCAGATGGTGCTTCCAGAATAAGCTAGTTACTAACTGGAGGCTTAGAGTGAAAAGGGTAAAGGAGAGCCCATGTTTGCTTCATTCATTAGTTTATTCATTTACTCAACAAATATTGGTTGAACATCCCTTATATACTAGGCACTGTATTCATATTTATAAATAATGTAGTCCATACACTCTGGACGCACTACTCAGATCCCATCTTTGCCAAGGTAGTATGTAACCTTGCACAAGTTACTTAACCTGTCTGTGCCCTAGTCCTCAATCTGTACAATGGAGCTAATGAGAGTTACCTATTCCATAGAGCCAGCATGGGCATTAAATGCTTTATGTAAAGTGCTGGGCACATAGTAAGCACTCGAAAACATAAGCTATTTTTATTCTGTTACATTGGGAATTTGTAACCTGGGGATTGCCTTTATTTTGTATCCTAAAATGTGAAATATGGAACATTTTAGCTTCATTTGCAGGATGGGTATGGAGAATAGGTTTGAACAAATTTTATACATGTAGTATATATCAGATCCAAGGGTTTTATATACATGATTTTATCTAAAAGCTAGAGCTTTGGAATCAGAGAGAACTGGCTTGAATCCACAAGGTCATACTAGCTACAGCAAAGTACCAGATTTCCCTAAGGCTCAGTTTCCTCATATATAAAGTGGGGGCGATGGTGATGATCATGATGACGATGACGACAACTACCTTGCAACACTGCTGTGAGGATTAAAGGGAACAATGTATATAGAAACTCTGGCACATGAGAGTGCTTCGTAGGTGTGAGCTGTTATAATTATTTCCCACAAAAATCATCTGAATTAGGCATTAATATCCTTATGTAAACGATGATGTTACTGAGGCTTAAAAAAGTTAAATAAGTGACTTGAGGACAAATATCTAGTAAATGAGAAATTAAAGATTCAAGCCTAAGTCTGTATGGCTTCAAAGATTCTATTCTTTTAGCTACATTACTCTTCTTCTCATTGCTTTTAAAAACTTGCTTACGTTACAAATAAATATTATCATATACAAAAGTTGGCATTTAAGATTGATATATCTGTAATTCTGCATAATAGGAAGCTTTGAATCTTTGAAATTTTTTATGTGTAAGTTTTATAATGCTTGTAAGAGGTGTAAAAAAAAGACAACAAATTGTATAATTTTACATTAATATATGGCACAATGAAATAGGACTTAGGGGTCCTAAGTTTTTGTTTCCTACTGAAGATAACTGTTCCAACTGTGACCAGTTTTATAGCCTACTTTTTTAACATCTTTATTGGAGGATAATTGCTTTACAATGGTGTGTTAGTTTCTGCTGTATAACAAAGTGAATCAGCTGTACATATACATACATCCCCATATCTCCTCCCTCTTGCGTATTGCCTCCCACCCTCCCTATCCCACCACTCTACGTGGTCACAAAGCACTGAGCTGATCTCCCTGTGCTATGTGGCTGCTTCCCACTAGCTATTTTACATTTGGTAGTGTATATATGTCCATGCCACTCTCTCACTTCGTCCCAGCTTACCCTTCCCCCTCCCCATGTCCTCAAGTCCATTCTCTTATGTCTGTGTCTTCATTCCTGTCCTGCACTTAGGTCCATTTTTTTTTCTTAGATTCCATATATATGTGTTAGCATACGGTATTTGTTTTTCTCTTTCTGACTTACTTCACTCTGTATGACAGTCTCTAGGTCCATCCACCTCACTCACTACAAATAACTCAATTTCATTTCTTCTTATGGCTGAGTAATATTCCACTGTATATATGTGCCACATCTTCTTTATCCATTCATCTGTCAATGGACACTTAGATTGCTTCCATGTCCTGGCTATTGTAAATAGAGTATAGCCTATTTTTAACATAGTTTCAGGTCATGTACATACTACAATGGGGGTTCTAGCCAGACATGAAAGATTGCAAGCAAGTTTTATTTTATTATATTTCTGTTTACCCAGCTTCAGGGAACATTTCATAACAACAAGAAGAAAGCAAGCAAACAAAAAAAAATACAGTAAAAACTTAACCCAAAATACTATTTATTTTTTGGCTACGCCACAGTGGCACCCCCGGCACTGAAAGCACCCAGTCCTAACCACTGGTCCACCAGGGAATTCCCAACCCAAAATTTTAAAAAACAGAATTAGGTTGGTTTTCATTCTTTAATAGAGACAACTTAGTAGGGAATAAAGCAATGAAAAGAAAATTAGAATGAATAGAAAAACTAAAATGAGGAAAATACAGCTTGAATAGAAAACATATAGAAAATGGAAGGATTATAGAAAATATATAAAGGGACTTAGTGCTTCTTAGTTTAGTAAAATGCAACAATATGGAAGGGTCTCACATGATTATGATCCAAACCAAAGTCAAACTGAATCGTTTTTTTTTTTTTTCGCCACACCATGTGCCTTGCAGTATCTTAGTTCCCCACCCAGGGACGGAACCCAGGGCCCTGGCAGTGAAAGTGCAAGGTCCTAAACACTGGACCACTAGGGAATTCCCCCCTATATAATTTTAAATTCTAATATGTCATGATAAACTAAACTTCTCATAATATACTTGTCATGCCTTTAGCAGAAGAATTTGTTTTCAAGATATACAGAACTACAAATTTATGAATTATTACAAAAATACTTCGTGATTTAATGTATTAATTACACACTCTCAGTGCCTGAAGACGTCATGCTATGGACTAGCACATCTATTTGTTTAAGCCCTCTCTCACCCAAGTGACAGTCCTATATTTCTACTACACATCTCACCTCCTGAAACTCAACCTATCCAAAACCAAACTGATTTTCCACCAGAACTTCTATCCATCTAAAGATGGAAGGCCCTATGAATTATAATTGCCTGTGGGCCATTTGTTCATACCACCAGTTCTTAAACAGGCTAGTGTGATTTCTCCACTACTGGCCAATTCTCTCTACTCCTTTACTTTTTGTTTTTTATAACATCTTTATTGGAGTATAATCACTTTACAATGGTGTGTTAGTTTCTGCTTTATAACAAAGTGAATCAGCTATACATATACATATATCCCCATATCCCCTCCCTCTTGCGTCTCCTTCCTACCCTCCCTATCCCACCCCTCTAGGTGGTCACAAAGCACCAAGCTGATCTCCCTGTGCTATGTGGCTGCTTCTCACTATCTATTTTACATCTGGTAGTATATATAAGTCCATGCCACTCTCTCACTTCCTCTCAGCTTACCCTTCCCCCTCCCCATGTCCTCAAGTCCATTCTCTATGTCTGTGTCTTTACTTCTGTCCTGCCTTTACATTCTTCAGAACCTTTTTTATTTTTTTAGATTCCGTATATATGTGTTAGCATATGGTATTTGTTTTTCTCTTTCTGACTTCACTCTGCATGACAAACTCTCGGTCCATCCATCTCACTACAAATAACTCAATTATGTTTCCTTTTATTGCTGAGTAATATTCCATTGTATATATGTGTTAGCATATGGTATTTGTTTTTCTCTTTCTGACTTCACTCTGCATGACAAACTCTCGGTCCATCCATCTCACTACAAATAACTCAATTATGTTTCCTTTTATTGCTGAGTAATATTCCATTGTATATATGTGGCACATCTTTGTTACCCATTCATCTGTCCATGGAAACTTAGGCTGCTTCCATGTCCTGGCTGTTGTAAGTAGGGCTGCAATGAACATGACTCTTTTGGTTTTCTCAGGATATATGCCCAGTAGTGGGATTGCTGGGTCGTATGGTAGTTTTAGCTTCAGTTTTTTAGGAACCTCCATACTGTTCTCCATAGTGGCTGTATAAATTTACATTACCAACAACAGTGCAAGAGGGTTTCCTTTTCTCCACACCCTCTCCAGCTTTATTGTTTTAGATTTTTTGATGATGACCATTCTGACTGGTGTGACACCTCATTGTAGTTTTGATTTGCATTTCTCTAATGATTACTGATGTTGAGGATCCTTTCATGTGTTTGTTGGCAACCTGTATATCTTCTTTAGAAAATGTCTATTTAGGTCTTCTGCTCATTTTTGGATTGGGTTGTTTGTTTTTTTGATATTGAGCTGCATGAGCTGCTTGTAAATTTTGGAGATTAATCCTTTGTCAGTTGCTTCACTTGCAAATATTTTCTCCCATTCTGAGGGTTGTCTTTTGGTCTTGTTTATGGTTCCCTTTGCTGTGCAAAAGGTCTGAAGTTTCATTAGGTCCCATTTGTTTGTTTTTGTTTCCATTTCTCTAGGAGGTGGGTCAAACAGGATCTTGCTGTGATTTATGTCATAGAGTGTTCTGCCTATGTTTTCCTCTAAGAGTTTTATAGTGTCTGGCTTTACATTTAGGTCTTTAATCCATTCTGAGTTTATTTTTGTGTATGGTGTTAGGGAGTGTTGTAATTTCATTCTTCTACATGCAGCTGTCCAGTTTTCCCAACACCACTTAATGAAGAGGCTGTCTTTTCTCCATTGTATATTCTTGCCACCTTTATCAAAGATAAGGTGACCCTATGTGCATGGGTTGATCTCTGGGCTTTCTATCCTGTTCCACTGATCAATATTTCTGCTTTTATGCTGGTACCTTACTGCCTTGATTACTGTAGCTCTGTAGTATAGTCTGAAGTCTGGGAGCCTGATTCCTCCAGCTCCATTTTTTATCTCAAGACTGCTTTGGCTATTCTGGGCCTTCTGTGTTTCCATACAAATTGTGAAATTTTTTGTTCTAGTTCTGTGAAAAATGCCATTGGTAGTTTCATAGGGATTGCATTTAATCTGTAGATTGCTTTCGGTAGTAGTCATTTTCACCATGTTAATTCTTCCAATCCAAGAACATGGTATATCTCTCCATCTGTTTGTATCATCTTTAGTTTCTTTCATCAGTGTCTTATAGTTTTCTGCATACAGGTCTTTTGTCTCCTTAGGTAGGTTTATTCCTAGGTATTTTATTCTTTTTGTTGCAGTGGTAAGTGGAAGTGTTTCCTTAATTTCTCTTTCAGATTTTTCATCATTTTTTATAGGAATGCAAGACATTTCTGTGCATTAATTTTGTTCCTGCTACTTTATCAAATTCATTGATTAGCTCTGGTGGTTTTCTGGTTGCATCTTTAGGAATCTCTATGTATAATATCATGTCATCTGCAAACAGTGACAGCTTTACTTCTATTCCGATTTGGATTCATTTTATTACTTTTTCTTCTCTGATTGCTGTGGCTAAAACTTCCAAAACTATGTTGAATAACAGTGGTGAGAGTGGGCTTGTCTTGTTTCTGATCTTAGAGGAAATGGTTTCAGTTTTTCACCATTGAGAATGAAGTTGGCTGTGGGTTTGTCATATATGGTCTTTATTATGTTGAGGTAAGTTTCGTCTATGCCTACTTTCTGAAGGATTTTTATCATAAATGGCTGTTGAATTTTGTTGAAAGCTTTTTCTGCATCTGTTGAGATGATCATACGGTTTTTCTCCTTCAATTTGTTAATATGGTTTATCACATTGATTCGTTTGAGTATACTGAAGAATCCTTGCATTCCTGGGATAAACCCCACTTGATTATAGTGTATGATCCTTTTAATATGTTGTTGGATTCTGTGTGCTAGTATTTTGTTGAGGATTTTTGCATCTATGTTCATCAGTGATATTGGCCTGTAGTCTTCTTTCTTTGTGACATCTTTGTCTGGTTTTGATATCATGATGATGGTGGCCTTGCAGAATGAGTTTGGAAGTGTTCCTCCCTCTGCTATATTTTGGAAGAGTTTGAGAAGGACAGGTGTTAGCTCTTCTCTAAATGTTTGATAGAATTCGCCTGTGAAGCCATCTGGTCCTGGGCTTTTGTTTGTTGGAAGATTTTTAATCACAGTCTCAATTTCAGTGCTTGTGATTGGTCTGTTCATATTTTCTATTTCTTCCTGGTTCAGTCTTGGAAGGTTGTGCTTTTCTAAGAATTTGTCCATTTCTTCCAGGTTGTCCATTTTATTGGCATATAGTTGCTTGTAGTATTCTCTCATGATCCTTTCTTTTATGCAGTGTCAGTTGTTACTTCTGCTTTTTCATTTCTAGTTCTGTTGATTCGAGTCTTCTCCCTTTTTTTCTTGATGAGTTTGCCTAATGGTTTATCAATTTTGTTTATCCTCTCAAAGAACCACCTTTTAGTATTATTGATCTTTGCTATCGTTTCCTTCATTTCTATTTCATTTATTTCTGATCTGATTTTTATGATTTCTTTCCTTCTGCTAATTTTGTTTTTTGTTTGTTCTTCTTTCTCTAATTGCTTTAGGTGTAAGGTTAGGTTGTTTATTTGAGATGTTTCTTGTTTCTTGAAGTAGGAGTATACTGTTATAGACTTCCCTCTTAGAACTGCTTTTGCTGCATCCCATAGGTTTTGGGTCATCATGTTTTCACTGTCATTTGATTCTATGTATTTTTTGTTTTCCTCTTTGATTTCTTCAGTGATCTCTTGGTTATTAAGTAGTATATTAAGTAGTATATTGCCATGGAGGCATATAGCCTCCATGTGTTTGTATTTTTTACAGATTTTTTTCCTGTAATTGATATCTAGTCTCATAGCATTGTGGTCAGAAAAGATACTTGATATGATATCAATTTTCTTAAATTTACCAAGGCTTCATTTGTGACCCAAGATATGATCTATCCTGGGGACTGTTCCATGGGCACTTGGGAATAAGTGGAATGTCCTATAAATATCAATTAAGTCCATCTTGTTTAATGTATCATTTAAAGCTTGTGTTTCCTTATTTATTTTCATTTTGGATTATCTGTCCATTGGTGAAAGCAAGATGTTAAAGTCACCTACTATGATTGTGTTACTGTCGACTTCCCCTTTTATGGCTGTTAGCATTTGCCTTATGTATTCAGGTGCTCCTATGTTGGGTGCATAAATATTTACAATTGTTATATCTTCTTCTTCGATTGATCCCTTGATCATTTTGTAGTGTCCTTCTTTGTCTCCTGTAACAGTCTTTATTTTAAAGTCTATTTTGTCAGATATGAGAATTGCTACCCCAGCTTTCTTTTGATTTCCATTTGCATGGAATATCTTTTTCCATCCCCTCACTTTCAGTCGGTATGTGTGCCTAGGTCTGAAGTGGGTCTCCTGTAGATAGCATATATACAGGTCTTGTTTTTGTATCCATTCAGCCAGTCGCTGTCTTTTGGTGGGAGCATTTAATCCATTTACATTTAAGGTAATTATCGATATGTATGTTCCTATTACCATTTTCTTAATTGTTTTGGGTTTGTTATTGTAGGTCTTTTCCTTTTCTTGTGTTTCCTGCCTAGAGAATTTCCTTTAGCATTTGTTGTAAAGCTGGTTTTGTGGTGCTGAATTCTCTTAGCTTTTGCTTGTCTGTAAAAGTTTTAATTTCTCTGTCGAATCTGAATTAGATCCTAGCTGGGTAGAGTACTCTTGCTTGTAGGTGTTTCCCTTTCATCACTTTAAATATGTCCTGCCACCCACCTCTGTCTTGCAGAGTTTCTGCTGAACGATCAGCTGCTAACCTTATGGGGATTCCCTTGTATGTTATTTGTTGTTTTTCCCTTGCTGCTTTTAATATTTTTTCTTCATGTTTAAGTTTTGATAGTTTGATTAATATGTTTTGGCTTGTTTCTCCTTGGATTTATCCCATATGGGACTCTGCACTTTCTGGACTTGATTAACTATTTCCTTTCCCATATTAGGGAAGTTTTCAACCATAATCTCTTCAAATATTTTCTCAGTCCCTTTCTTTTTCTTTTCATCTTCTGGGACCGGTATAATTCGAATGTTGGTGCATTTAATGTTGTCCCAGAAGTTTCTAAGACTGTCCTCAATTCTTTTCATTCTTTTTTTCTTTATTCTGCTCTGAGGTTATTTCTACTATTTTATCTTCCAGATCACTTATCCATTCTTCTACCTCATTTATTCTGCTATTGATTCCTTCTAGAGAATTTTTAATTTCATTTATTGTGTTGTTCATCATTGTTTGTTTGCTCTTTAGTTCTTCTAGGTCCCTGTTAAACATTTCTTGTATTTTCTCCATTCTATTTCCAAGATTTTGGATATCTTCACTGTCATTACTCTGAATTCTGCTTCAGGTAGACTGCCTATTTCCTCTTCATTGTTTGGTCTGGTGGGTTTTTACCTTGCTCCTTCATCTGCTGTGTGTTTCTCTGTCTTCTCATTTTGCTTAACTTACTGTGTTTGGGGTCTCCTTCACACAGGTTGCAGGTTCATAGTTCCCTTTGTTTTTGGTGTCTGCCCCCAGGAGCTAAGGTTGGTTTTTGTGGGTTGTATAGGCTTCCTGGTGGAGGGGACTAGTTCCTGTGTTCTGATGGATGAGGCTGGATCTTGTCTTTCTGGTGGGCAGGGCCACATCCAGTGGTGTGCTTTGGGGTGTCTGTGACTTTATTATGATTTTAGGCAGCCTCTCTGCTAATGGGTGGGGTTGTGTTCCTGCCTTGCTAGTTGTTTGGCATAGGGTGTCCAGCACTGTAGCTTGCTGGTCATTGAGTGGAGCTGGGTCTTAGCGTTGAGATGGAGATCTCTGGGAAAGGTTTCGCCATTTGATATTATGTGGAGCCAAGAGGTCTCTGGTGGACCAGTGTCCTGAACTTGGCTCTCTCACCTCAGAGGCACAGGCCTGACACCTGGCCTGAACACCAAGACCCTGTCAGCCACACGGCTCAGAAGAAAAGGGAGAAAGGAAGCAAGGGAGGGAGGGGAGGGAGAAAATAAAATAAAATAAAGTTATTAAAATAAAAATTTTTTTTTTAAGTATTAATAATAGAAAAATTTTTAAAAAGAAAGAAAGAAGACAGCAACCAAACCAAAAAACAAATCCACCAATGATAACAAGCACTAAAAACTATACTTAAGGGCTTCTCTGGTGGCGCAGTGGTTGAGAGTCCGCCTGCTGATGCAGGGGACATGGGTTCATGCCCCAATCTGGGAAGAACTCACACGCCGTGGAGTGGCTGGGCCCGTGAGCCATGGCCGCTGAGCCTGCGCGTCTGGAACCTGTGCTCCGTAACGGGAAAGACCACAACAGTGAGAGGCCCGTGTACCA
>NW_020172144.1:999670-1029032 GCF_003031525.2 Neophocaena asiaeorientalis asiaeorientalis
CCGATCTGAGCCTGTGCTCCGTAACGGGAAAGACCACAACAGTGAGAGGCCCGTGTACCAAAACAAAAAACAAACAAACAAAAAAAAAACTATACTTAAAAAAACAAAAAAAACAGACAGTCAGAACCCTAAGACAAATGGTAAAAGCAAAGCTATACAGACAAAATCACACAAAGAAGCAGAACCAATTACATGCAGAAAGCAAACCCCAAGTCTACAGTTGCTCCCAAAGTCCACCGGTCTCAATTTTGGGGTGATTCATTGTCTATTCAGGTATTCCACAGTTGCAGGGTACATCAAGTTGACTGTGGAGATTTAATCTGCTGCTCCTCAGGCTGTTGGGAGAGATCTCCCTTTCTCTTCTTTGTCTGCACAGCTCCTGGGGTTCAGCATTGGATTTGGCCCCGCCTCTGCTTGTAGGTCATCTGAGGGTGTCTGTTCCCGCCCAGACAGGACGGGGTTAAAGGAGCTGCTGATTAGGGGGCTCTGGTTCACTCCGGCCGTGGGGGAGGGAGGGGTACAGAAAGTGGGGCAAGTCTGCGGCGGCAGAGGCCAGCATTATGTTCCAACAGCTTGAGGCACACCGTGTGTTCTCCCGGCGAAGTTGTCCCTGGATCACAGGACCCTGGCAGTGGCAGGCTGCACAGGTTCCCAGGAGGGGAGGTGTGGATAGTGACGTGTGCTTGCACAAAGGCTTCTTGGTGGCTGCAGCAGCAGCCCTAGCATTTCATGCCCATCTCTGGTGTCCGTGCTGATAGCCACAGCTCGCGCCCGTCTCTGGAGCTCGTTTAGGCGGTGCTCTGAATCCCCTCTCATCGTACACCCCAAAATAATGGTCTCCTGCCTCTTAGGCAGTTCCAGACTTTTTCCCGGACTCCCTCCTGGCTAGCTGTGGTGCACTAGCCCCCCTTCAGGCTGTGTTCACACAGCCAACCCCAGTCCCCTCCCTGGGATCTGACCTCCGAAGCTCAAGCCTCAGCACCCAGCCCCCACCCGCCCCAGCTGGTGAGCAGACTAGCTTCTCGGACTGGTGAGTGCTGGTCAGCACCGATCCTCTGTGCAGGAATCTCTCCACTTTGCCCTCTGCACCCCTGTTGCTGCACTCTCCTCCGCGGCTCCGAAGCTCCCCCCTCTGCCGCCCACAGTCTCTGTCCGCAAAGGGGCTGCTAGTGTGTGGAAACTTTTCCTCCATAGCTCCCTCCCAGAGGTGCAGGTCCTGTCCCTATTCTTTTGTCTCTGTTTTTTCTTTTTTCTTTTGCCCTACCCAGGTAAATGGGGAGTTTCTTGCCTTTTGGTTGGTCTGAGGTCTTCTGCCAGCATTCAGTAGGTGTTCTGTAGGAGTTGTTCCACATGTAGATGTATTTCTGATGGATTTGTGGGGAGGAAGGTGATCTCCACGTCTTACTCTTCTGCCATCTTGAAGGTCTCCTCCCTCTCTACTCCTTTAGATCCCTTTCTTAGATTCCAGGTATTTTTTTCAAATCAAATCTGAGAAAGGATCATACTTCCAAATAACATTCAATGAATACTGAATGAAAGATGACCTTGGAGAAGACATAGGGTAATGGGGTGAAAGCTGGATTGTTAAGGGTGAGGCAGCAAATGGAGAAAATGAGAAGTGATATTCCTAAAACTGATTGAAAGCTGGCATTAAGTATAGCTGTTTCTTTTACAATTTTAGCAAGGATAAAGAGGAAACACACACAACTGAAAGGTTGGCAGGACTAAGAGAAGAAAATATTTAGAGATTTGAGAATGCTTGTGGGCAAAAAAGGAAGAAACCAGTAAAGACAGAAATCTGAAGATATAGGTTCTTATTGCCTGCAATCTCGTACTTTCAACTTCATCCTTCATATGGTTAAAGTGGTGGTGTGCATAATTTGCATATCTGATTACAACACTTCCAGCTTAAGACCCTTCAAAATCTCCCCATCACCTACAAGATAAAGTCAAAGATCCTTAGCAATACATAGGAAAATCTGTCTGATCTAGTGAGCTATTCCTGTCTTGCTCTTAACGTCATATGCAGTGATTCTCAAGGGTGAGAAAACCAGTACTATGCCAATTATGTGAGAACATACACCTAAAAGCTTACTGCAAATATGTAGCTATACGCTCTGGCCTGGAAATTCTGATTCAGTATCCTGGGTAGGGCCAGGAATCCGTATTTTTACAAAGTACCTGAAGGGATTCTGATGAGCAGCCAAGTTTGGTTAATATAACATGGTAATTATAAAGGACATCAGACTTTGCATCCAGAAAGACCCCAAAACGAAGCCTTGCTCTACTCTTTATTGGCTAAATGCCCTTGGGTAACTTATTTAGTGTCCCTAAGGACAGAAGATATTTTTCTTTTCTAAAATGGAAGTAGGGACTTCCTGGTGGCGCACTGATTAAGAAGCTGCCTGCCAATGCAGGGGACACGGGTTTGAGCCCTGGTCTGGAAAGATCCCACATGCCCCGGAGCAACTAAGCCTGTGCGCCACAACTACTTAAGCCAGTGTGCCTAGAGCCCGTGCTCTGCAACAAGAGAAGCCACCGCAGTAAGAAGCCTGCGCACTGCAACGAAGAGTAGCTCCCTCCTGCTGCAACTAGAGGAAGCCCACATGCAGCAACAAAGACCCAACGCAGCCATAAATAAATAAATAAAATTTTATTTTAAAAATAAAAATAAATAAAATGGAAGTAATACTCTATCCACAGAATACTGTAAATACTTAGAATATGTATGTAAGCATATGCATGTAATAGATGTTAACTGTTAATAATTCTGTTTAACACCTAAGTGCTCAAACCATCCACTTACTCCCCATTTCCTACCTTTGTTCATACTCCTCTCTCTGCCTGGTACTCTCCCCTCATTTTCTTTTCTGCTGACTTCTAAACCTTTAATATGCTGCTCCTTCCTGCAATCTCCTCCAACAAGCCTCTATGACACACCCCAAATCTTCCTTCCTTCATTCTCTATGTTGAGCCAAGAACACATCCTCAGTGATTCCATGGCATCCTGTACTTACTTCCTTCTCTTCATTCATTGAGTCCTACTATGTACTAGATGCTGAAGACACAGTGTAGAACAAAACAAACATGCTCATACTCTAATAGAAAATTAGTAGTAAACAAACTACACAAACAATTGTGATTAAATCATTGCACTGCAATCAACTGTTTGTGCCTGTCTTTCCCCCACTAAATACTAAGTCCTTCAAAGCTATATCAAATTCATCTTTATATCTTCTGGCATTCAACAATGTCTGGTATAAAAGAGGTGTTAATAAATAATCTTAACTAAAGGGGAGGAAGGCTTAATTAATGAAGGAAGGTCCTGGAGTACCTCATCCATGATGAGATCATGAATACAAATGAGAAAATTAGCCTTGAACAAGAGTAGGAACAGCTCTTCTATTAGGACAACTAAAGGAAGGTGGGAAAGGAGAGTGCTGATGAAAGTGTGTTTATAGGTAGAGGCAACAAGTTAAGAGAGTTCAGGTCTGACGGCTACCATTTTTTAAATACAAGCAAGATCATCTACTGAGAATAAAGAGGCTGAAGTTGCATCAGATGGCTTAAATGCAGACTTCCCCAATCCCCAAGCCAGTATTAGGCTAAAGCAGACGTTGTGGATGCTGCCATCTCCTCCTTTTCCTCCTCCTCCTTCCCCTTCCCCCTTCTCCATCTTTTTTTCTCCTTTCTTCCTCTCCATTTCCTCTTCATTTTTTTTCACACCCGGAATGCAAAAATTCTTCCTGCTTGGAGAGAATCCCTTTGTATATAGTATTAGCAGAATACAATGTTCTCTCTCTCACTAAGTATGTCAAAAAGGATAGATCTTCCCTCTCCTAGTCTTCTGGTGACAAAGGAACAGGCACGTGATCTAGGCTCAGCCAATCAGATGTTCTTGTGCAGGATTTTTGAATCTTAAGGAAGTAATACAAAAATGTAGAGATAATTTTTAAATTGTTTATGGGAATGGCAGAAGCAATAACAGCAAGAATCTAGTACCAGTGGTCCAGGGCAGTGGCACATTAACCAGATTGTCCTCACAGCATGACTTTAGCTGTGGTATAGGCTCCTTGGTCCTTGCCCTTTTGTCCAAGCTGGTTTCCCAGCTTTCCTGTTGATTTTGTGAACTCTTTACTATCTTCTAATAAATTCCTTTTCTACTTACATTAGCCAGAATCAGTTTTGTTTGATTAATAAACTGAGAGGAGGGAAAGGGAGAGAAGAATCAAGAAAACTAGAGGTCTTGATAAGATTCAACAGCAGGTATTTTATATGTAAGGAAGCAGAACACCACTGGAAATCTAGGAGATTGTAGCTGGCCAATATAATGAAACAGTAAAGATTTCAAAGCGTCTCACAGGGTTTAGCCATGAAAATAGGGTGTTGAAAAGGGTAGAAGGTCACTGAAGTTGAAAATAACAAGAAATTATGAAACTAGTGTGTTAGATGAATGAACCTTGGCACAGAAGTTATCCAGAATGATGGTAGAAATTGGAATGGAGAGAAAACTGATAAAGAGTGCCAAAGGCTTTGATCAACAAAGAGTAAACTAGAGGGAAATTGATAAATGACAGTGGCAAAGAGAGAAGATAAATAAGGTGGAACAAATTTCAAAGGAAGAAGAATTTTTATACAACAATAAATGAGAATAATTGGAACTAGAAGTGGGCTGATTCAACTTACTACTTGAAGACAAAGACACAGGGGAATGAACAGCCCTTACTCAAGATGGCCCCCAAAGAAGTGGTATTCCAGAAAAAAAAAAAAAAAAAAGCCAGGGTTAATTTAAGTAAGAGATGTGAAAGATGTTTATTTGCTTTAGAATAAGTCTGAGGCTCCCAAAAGCCTGCTGTATAGCATAGGGAGCTCAGGTGGGTGCTCTGTGATGACCTAGATAGGTGGGATGGAGGGGGGTGAGAGGGAGGTCCAAATGGGAGGGAATGTATTTATCCATATAGCTGATTCACTTCACTGTACAGCAGAAACTGATACAACACTGGAACAACTATACTCCAATAAAAAATAATAATAAAGGTAAAACGGCAGAAAAAAAAGAATAAGTCTGAGGCTTCAAAGGACTCCATGGAACGTGGTGAGAAGAAGTCAGAAGGATAAGGTCAGAGCTATATAGAGAAGGGAATACAAAAAAGGATAATAGAGATGTCCACATATGAAACGAAAGTCAAATATCAACTGCTGAACATAAGTATACTGAAGAAAATTCATATTTAAATACAAAGACAATAATCCTATGGGCTATTTATCTACTCTTTTATCTAAAGCCTAGGCTCCCAAGTTTTTTTCCCAAACTTAGGTTCAAAATCTATGATCTCTACTGAGTTCTTGAACAACTTACTTGATCTCTTTAAGCTTTAATAGGGGGTAGCAGTTCCTTTCAGGACTGTAAATACCAAATGAACATGTGGCTATCTAGTGCTTAGAACCTGTAAGCACTAATAAACACTCACTACACTATGAAATTCTTAAAGGCAGGAACATGGTAAACAACATCCAGATGGCTCCCAATGATTCCTGCCTCCTGATTTTCACTCATATGTATAGTCCCCTTTCACATTATACCAGCGTTGATTGTGTAACCAACAGAACATGGCAGAAATAACAGTATGTCACTTCCATTATTAGGCTTTTATTGTAGTCTCTCTCTCCCTCCCTCTCTCTCTCTTTCTCTTTTTTCTCTCTCTTTCTCTCCCACTCTCCCTCTCCCTCTCTCCCTCCCTCCCACTCTCCCCTCCACCCCTGAAGATAAGAAATGGCTTCTGGGCAAAGATCAAATTTGGAGCACTGCCAGGAAAACACAGTCTAAACATAAAACAAACTGTGGCTGTAAAATCCTTTGTTAAGACCTCAGAATGATCAAATATTTGACCTCAGGGCACCATTCGAACTAGCAAAACAACCTCTAAAGAGTCTGAGGGTGTCACAGACCCTTTCAATCAATCAATAGTGTTTCGAAAGAAGCTTAATGTCTCTCAGCAGAAGCTCAAGGTAAAAAATGGCTTATCTCTGGGCTTCCCTGGTGGCGCAGTGGTTAAGAGTCTGCCTGCCAATGTAGGGGACACGGGTTTGATCCCTGGTCCCGGAAGAGCCCACATGCCACAGAGCAACTAAGTCCGTGTGCCACAATTACTGAGCCTGCGCTCTAGAGTCCACGAGCCACAACTACTGAAGCCCGCATGCCACAACTACTGAAGCCCATGAGCCTAGAGCCCATGCTCCGCAACAAGAGAAGCCACAGCAATGAGAAGCCCGTGCACTGCAACGAACAGTAGCCCCTGCTCACCACAACTAGAGAAAGCCCGCGCACAGCAACGAAGAGCCAACACAGCCATAAATAAATAAATAAAATTTTTAAAAAATGGCTTATCTCAAATTTGTGTATGTGGCTTTTATCTAATGGAAAATAAGATTCACAGGCGGCCCATGAATATTTTAAGAGAGTTATATTTGCAGAAACACCTCCATCTTGGAATGAAAGGGGATAAAGATTTTACAAAATGAAAAAAGTCTTTAACTCCCAAAAATTCTATTGACAGAAAACAGGTTTAGAAAACTGACTAGCTGAAAACATTTACCATCTCTCATAAAATTAAGGATGACAAGAGAATATAACCAAGAGCCCAGAGGGCTGAGCTAAAAGCCACCTAGAATCATTTCTGGTCAATAGGGCCAGGTCCTAATCAAGAACCTTCCAAAATTTTCCCTGCTGGATTTTATGGACCAATAACTCCTATGTGCCTTCTATTTTCACCTTTTTTAAAGAAAAGTGTCTATGGAGGTTATCCTTTACCCATTCCACCATTTCATGTCAGGTGGTAAGCGGCAAATAGCTTGTTTCTTTAGTTCATAAGTCTACGGATGGACAGAAATTATACTTGAAGAGCTGTACTGTGGAACCTCATCCACACCTGGGCTTGATTTAGATATGACATTTTGGACTTTTACCTAATGCTGTAATGGGATGAGGCTTCAGTGGGTCTTGGAAGAGGGTAAAAATATTCTATATGCGGGAAGAATGTGAATCATTGGGGACCAGAGGGAAGACTATGGTAGTTTCCAAGATGGTTCCCAATTATCCCCGCGTTTTGGCAGTCACACCGTTGTGTAGCTGTCTCCACCATTATTCCAGTGATGTCACCAATAGAATATGGCAAAAATAATGGTACGTCATTTCAGAGGTTAGGTTATACAAGCTATTGTGGCTTCTGTCTTGATCTGTCTTTCTATCTGTCTCTTGGATGACTCACTCTGAGGGATGGCAGATGCCAGGTTATAAGGACACTCAGATGGCCTAAGAAGACTCCCATGCATCAAGAAACTGAGGCCTCTGGCCAACAACCAGTAAGGAACTGAGGCCTCCTGCCAAAAGCCATGTAAGTGAGCCCCAGATCTGTGAGACACTCTGAGCCAGAACCCCCCAGTAAAGCTACATCTGGAAATTGTGTGAGTTGTTTTAAGCTGGTAGTTTGGGGAAGTAATTGGTTGCACAGCAGTAATTAACTAATACTGGGACTATGTTGAATTCATTCCTTTATTTCTGTAATCCTAGTTGCTTCACAAATTTTGCTAAATCTGATTAGTTTTACTTTCCCTTCCTTCTCGCATCTGGGTTTGTCATTATCTAAATTTTATAAAGAATTTAAGGTTTGAAAAATTATCTTGGAAGTAGTGTTAAAAAATTTTACTCACTAAACATATACTAAATTGTGCTCCACTGCTGCTGTGGTCTGCATTTTAAGGAAAATATGGTCCAACTTAGCTTTAAAATGAGCTGGATAGGTTTCTATCTTTTCATAGTTTGCTATTTTATTGTAAACAGCTTTTACAAATTTTAAGGAAAGGTTTTCCTTGATGAAAAACTTTTCAAGCCTAAAAACAGTGTGCCATCACAGGCATATCTATAAAAAGATGTCTATCAACTGCACCTTATGGTTTAGAAGAAAGCTAATTGCAGTTTTCAGTTCCCATCAGCTATTCCTATCTCTGTTTTTTGGTGTGGTTTAAAACACACAGTCACAAAATGTAAAACGCCTTCTATAAAATTCAGCTGATTTTTTTCTTGAATTAATTGGTCAATTTTAACAGCTTTCTTTACTTTCTGCACTATGAAAACCAGAGTGACCAAAAAAACATAGTTTTCTTATGGATACTCATTTCCTGATTTTAAATAAATGTCAAGATGTTTATTTACATGATTTTCTAAAACTTTGGAGCATTAATATAAAAGTTTAAAATAGCACGTAACAGCATAAGCCCTGCCTATTAGTAACTATATATTTGATCAAACAGGCCCTGCCTCCTACTAGCCTATTTCTTTATCTATAAAGTGAGAAAAATACCTCATAGAGTGGTAATGAATATTAAGTATAATAATGTATATAAAGAGATAAGTATTTAAGTTGGCTCACAGTAAACAAGCTCTCAATAATGTACCCAGAATAATAATCAGGAAGACTAATACCAAACAGAAAAATGTCCACTAAATTTATTTTATTAACTAAACAAGAAAAAACTAACCCAAAATGGGCAAAAATGGGCATTTTCATCTCTCTCCCTCTTCCTCTCTCTCTCTCTACATATACATATGTACATATATATGAAAAGATGCTCAATACCACGTGTCATCAGAGAGTTAAAAATTATAACAATGACAGTACTGCCATTTTAACAGTATTAATTCTTCCAATCCAAGAGCATGGGATATCTTTCCATTTCTTTGAATGCTCTTTTATTTTCTTTATTAATGTTTTATAGTTCTCAGTATATAAGTCTTTCACCTTCTGAGTCAGGTTAATTCCTAGGTGTTTTTTTTTTTTTGGTGCAATTTTAAAAGGTATTGTTGTTTTACATTCTTTTTCTAATACTTCATTGTTAGTGTAAAGGAATGCAACAGACTTCTGAATGTTAATCTTGTATGCTGCTACTTTGCTGAATTCATTGATTAGATCTAGTAGTTTTTCTGTGGAGTCCTTAGGGAACGTAAGTTGGAACAGCCACTATGGAAAACAGTATGGAGGTTCCTCAGAAAACTAAAATAGAATTACCATATGATCCAACAATCCCACTCCTGGGAATATACCCGGACAAAACTATAGTTCAAAAGGATACATGCACCCTTATGTTCATAGCAGCACTGTTAACAACAGCCAAAGCATGGAAACAATCTAAATGTCCATTGAAAGATGACTGGATAAAAAAGATGTGGTACATATATACAATGGAATACTACTCAGCCATAAAAAAGAATGAAATAATGCCATTTGCAGCAGCATGGATACAACTAGAGATTATCATGATAAGTGAAGTCAGTCAGAAACAGAAAGACAAATGCCACATTATCACTTATATGTAGAATCTAAAATATGGCACAAATGAACCTATCTACAAAACAGAAACAGACTCACATAGAGAACAGACTTGTAGTTGCCAAAGGGGAGGGGGGAAGGGAGGGGGTGGACTGGGAGTTTGGGGTTGGTAGATGCAAACTATTACATTTAGAATGGATAAACAACAAGGTCCTAATGTATAGCACAAGGAACTATATTCAATATCCTGTGATAAGGCATAAATGGAAAATATTAAAAAAGAATGTCTCTATGTGTATAACTGAGTCACTTTGCTGTACAGCAGAGATTGGCACAACATTTTATTTTATTGAAGTAAATCAACTCTACTTCAATAAAAATAAATAAATAAATAATAGGAAAAAAATTAAAACAATGAGAATCTGCTTCAAGATGGCAGAGGACTAAGATGTGGAGATCACCTTCCTCCCCACAAATACATCAGAAATACATCTACATGTGGGACAACTCCTACAGAACACCTACTGAGAGCTGGCAGAAGACCTCAGACCTCCCAAAAGGCAAGAAAATACCCACGTACCAGGGTAGGGCAAAAGAAAAAACAGGGACAAAAGAATAGGGACAGGACCTGAACCTCTGGGAGGGAATCCTACGTGCAAGCGCAGGTCACCACCCACACCCCGCCAGAAGCCTGCGCAGCACACCACTGCCAGGGTCACGTGATCCAAGGACAACTTCCCTGGGAGAACACACAGCGCACCTCAGGCTGTTGCAATGTCATGCTGGCCTCTGTTGCCACAGGATTACCCTGCATTCCAATTATGACTACTTTACCCCTCCCTCTCCCCAGCCTGAGTGAGCAAGACGGCCCTAATCAGATGCTGCTTTAACCCTCTCCTGTCTGGGTGGGGAACAAACACCTCAGGGTGGCCTACACACAAAGGCAGGGCCAAAACCAAAGCTGAATCCCAGGAGCTGTGCAAACAAAGAAGAGAAAGGGAAATTTCTCCATGCAGCCTCAGGAGCAGTGGATTAAATTCCCACAATCAACATGATAAACCCTGCATCTGTGGAATACCTGAATAGACAACGAATGTTCCAAAAATTGAGGCAGTGTATTTTGGGAGCAACTGTAGACTTTGGGTTTGCTTTCTGTGCCTGATTTGGTTTTGGTTTTATGTTTACCTTAGTTTAGTTTTTAGTGCTTGTTATCACTGGTGGATTTGTTTATTGGTTTGGTTGCTCGATTCCTTTATTTTTTTTTAATTTTCTTTTCCTTTTTTCTCTTTTTGTGAGTGAGTATGTGTATGTTTCTTTCTGTGATTTTGTCTGTCTAGGTTTGCTTTTACCATTTGTCCTAGGGTTCTGTCTGTTCACTTTTTTAAATTTTCCTTCCTTTTCTTTCGATCCGTGTGGCTGGCAGGGTGTTGGTCCTCTGGCTGAATGTCGGCCCTGAGCCTCCAAGGTGGGAGAGCTGATTCGAGGACACTGGACTACCAGAGACCTCCCGGACCCACGTAATATCAATCAGCGAGAGCTCTTCCAGAGATTTCCATCTCAACACTAAGACCTAGCTCCACCCAATGCCCAGCAAGCTCCAGTGCTGGATGCCCTATGCCAAACAACTAGCAAGACAGGAAACCAGCCCCACCCAATAGCACAGAGGTTGCCTAAAGTTATACTAAGTTCATAGACTCCCCAAAACACACCACCACACATGGCCCTGCCCGGCAGAAGGACAAGATCCAGCCCCATGCACCAGAGCACAGGCACCAGTCCTCTCCACCAGGAAGCCTACACAAATCACTGAAACAACCTCACCCACTGCGGGCAGACAACAAAAATATCGGGACCTGAAAACCTGCAGCCTGCAAAAAGGAGACAGTAGGTTAAACACAAACACAGTAAGTTAAGAAAAATGAGAAGACAGAGAAATATGTAGCAGATGACGGAGCAAGGTGAAAACCCAGCAGACCAAACAAATGAAGAGAAAATAGGCAGTCTACCTAAAAAAGAATTCAGAGTAATGATAGTAAAGATGATCCAAAATCTCAGAAACGGGATGGAGAAAATACAAGAAATGTTTAACAAGAACCTAGAAGAACTAAAGAGCAAACAGACAATGATGAACAGCACAATAAATGAAATTAAAAATACTCTCAAAGGAATCAATAGCAGAATAACTGAGGCAGAAGAATGGATAAGTGACTGGAAGATAAAATAGTGGAAATAGCTACCACAGAGCAGGATAAAGAAAAAAGAATGAAAAGTATCGAGGACAGTCTCAGAGACTTCTGGGACAACATTAAACACAACAACATTCGAATTATAGGGGTCCCAGAAGAAGAGAAAAAGAAAGGGTCTGAGAAAATATTTGAAGAAATTATAGTTGAAAACTTCCCTAATATGGGAAAGGAAATAGTCAAATCCAGGAAGCACAGAGAGTCCCATACAGGATAAATCCAAGGAGAAACATGGCAAGACACATATTAATCAAACTATCAAAAATTAAATATAAAGAAAAAATATTAAAAGCAGCAAGGGAAAAGCAACAAATAATATACAAGGGAATCTCCATAACGTTAACAGCTGCTCTTTCAGCAGAAACTCTGCAAGCCAGAAGGGAGTGGCAGGACATATTTATAGTGATGAAAGGCAATCTACAACCAAGATTACTCTACCCAGCAAGGATCTCATTCAGATTTGAAGGAGAAAATAAAACCTTTACAGACAAGCAAAGTTAAGAGAATTCAGCACCACCAAACCAGCTTTACAACAAATGCTAAAGGAACTTCTCTAGGCAGGAAACACAAGAAAAGGAAAAGATCTACAATAACAAACCCAAAACAATTAAGAATATGGTACTAGGACCATACATATCAATAATTACCTTAAATGTAAATGGATTAAATGTTCCAACCAAAAGACACAGACCGGCTGAATGGATACAAAAACAGGACCCACATATATGCTGTCTACAAGACACCCACTTCAAACCTAGGGACACATACAGCCTGAAAGTGAGAGAATGAAAAGAGATATTCAATGCAAATGGAAATCAAAAGAAAGCTAGAGGGCTTCCCTGGTGGCGCAGTGGTTAAGAATCCACCTACAAATGCAGGGGACACGGGTTCGAGCCCTGGGCCGGGATGATCCCACATGCCGCAGAGCAACTAAGCTCGTGCGCCACAACTACTGGTGTTCTAGAGCCCATGTGCCACAACTACTGAGCCAGTGCACCTAGAGCCCGTGCTCCGCAACAAGAGAAGCCACTGCAATGAGAAGCCTAAGCACTGCAATGAAGAGCAGCCCCCGCTAGCTGCAACTAGAAAAAGCCCACACGCAGCAACTAAGAACCAAGGCAGCCGAAATAAATAAATTTATTTATTTTAAAAAAAAAGTTGGAGTAGCACTACTCATATCAGACAAAAGAGACTTTAAAATAAAGACTATTACAATAGGCAAAGAAGAACTCCACATAGTGATCAAGGGATCAATTCAAGAAGATATAACAATTGTAAATATTTATGAACCCAATATATAAGGCAAATGCTAAGAGCCATAAAGGGGGAAACCAACATTAACACAATAATAGTAGGGGATTTTAACACCCCACTTTCACCAATGGACAAATTATCCAACATGAACGTAAATAAGGAAATACAAGCTTTAAATGACACATAAAACTGGATGGACTTAATTGATATTTATAGACCATTCCATCCAAAAACAACAGAATACACTTTCTTCTCAAGTGCTCATTCTCCAGCATAGATCTGGGGTCAGAAATGAAGCCTTGGTAAATTCAAGAAAATTGAAATTATATCAAGTATCTTTTCCCACCACAATGCTATGAGACTAGATATCAATTACAGGAGAAAAAAAACTGTAAAAAATACAAACACATGGCAGATAAACAATACATTACTAAATAACCAAGAGATCCCTTAAGAAATCAAAGAGGAAATCAAAAAATACCTAGTAACAAATGACAATGAAAACACGATGACCCAAAACCTATGGCATGCAGCTAAAGCAGTTCTAAGAGGGAAGTTTATAGCAATACAATCCTACCTCAAGAAACAAGAAAAATCTGAAAATAAACAACCTAACCCTAAACCTAAAGTAATTAGAGAAAGAACAACAACAACAAAAACCCAAAGTTAGCAGAAGGAAAGATATCAAAGGTCAGATCACAAATAAAAGAAAAAGAAATAGCAAAGATTAATAAAACTAAAAGCTGGTTCTTTGAGAAGATACACAAAATTGATAAACCATTAGCCATACTCATCAAGAAAAAAAGGGAGAAGACTCAAACCAACAGAATTAGAAATGAAAAAGAAGTAACAACTGACACTGCAGAAATACAAAGGATCATGAGAGAATACTACAAGCAACTATATGCCAATAAAGAGGACAACCTGGAAGAAATGGACAAATTCTTAGAAAAGCACAACCTTCCAAGACTGAACCAGGAAGAAATAGGAAGTATAAACAGACCAATCACAAGCACTGAAATTGAGACTGTGATTGAAAAATTTCCAACAAACAAAAGTCCAGGACCAGATAGCTTCACAGGCGAATTCTATCAAATATTTACAGAAGACTTAACACCTATCCTCAAACTCTTCCAAAATATAGCAGAGGGAGGAACACTTCCAAACTCATTCTACAAGGCCACCATCATCCTGATACCAAAACCAGACAAAGATATCACAAAAAAAGAAAACTACAGGCTAATATCACCGATGAACATAGATGCAAAAAATCTCAACAAAATACTAGCAAACAGAATCCAACAGCACATTAAAAGGATCATACACCATGATCAAGCGGGATTTATCCCAGGAATTCAAGGATTCTTCGATATTTGCAAATCAATCAATGTGATACACCATATTAACAAATTGAAGGAGAAAAACCATATGATCATCTCAATAGTTGCAGAAAAAACTTTCAACAAAATTCAGCACACATTTAGGGAAAAAATCCTCCAGAAAGTAGGCATAGAAGACATTTGCCTCAACATAATAAAGGCCATATATGACAAACCCACAGCCAAAATCGTTCTCAATGGTGAAAACTGAAACCATTTCCTCTAAGATCAGGAACAAGACAACTCTCTTGTCTTGAGAGGTGCCACTCTCACCACTATTATTCAACATAGTTTTGGAAGTTTTACCCACAGCAATCAGAGACGAAAAAGAAATAAAAGGAATCCAAATTGGAAAAGAAGTAAAACTGTCACTGTTTGCAGATGATATGACAGTATACATAGAGAATCCTAAAGATGCTACCAGAAAACTACTAGAGCTAATCAATGAATTTGGTAAAGTAGCAGTATACAAGTTTAATGCACAGAAACCTCTGGTATTCCTATACACTAATGATGAAAAATCTGAAAGAGAAATTAAAGAAACACATTTACCACTGCAATGAAAAGAATAAAATACCTAGGAATAAACCCCCTAAGGAGACAAAAGACCTGTATGCAGAAAACTATAAGACACTGATGAAAGAAATTAAAGATGATACAAACAGATGGAGAGATATATACCATGTTCTTGGATTGGAAGAATCAACATTGTAAAAATGACTATACCACCCAAAGCAATCTACAGATTCAATGCAATCCCTATGAAACTACCAGTGTCATTTTTCACAGAAGTAGAACAAAAAATTTCACAATTTGTATGGAAACACAAAAGACCCGGAATAGCCAAAGCAGTCTTGAGAAAAAAAATGGAGCTGGAAGAATCAGGCTCCCAGACTTCAGACTATACTACAAAGCTACAGTAATCAAGGCAGTATGGTACCGGCATAAAAGCAGATATACTGATCAGTGGAACAAGATAGAAAGCCCAGAGATCAACCCATGCACATACGGTCACCTTATCTTTGATAAAGGAGGCAAGGATATACAAATGGAGAAAAGACAGTCTCTTCAATAAGTGGTGCTGGGAAAACTGGACAGCTACATGTAAAAGAATGAAATTAGAACACTCCCTAACACCATACACAAAAATAAACTCAAAATGGATTAAAGACCTAAATGTAAGGCCAGACACTATAAAACTCTTAGAGAAAAACATAGGAAGAACACTCTTTGACATAAATCACAGCAAGATCCTGTTTGACCCACCTCCTAGAGAAATGGAAATAAAAACAAAACTAAACAAATTGGACCTAATGAAACTTACAAGCTTTTGCACAGCAAAGGAAACCATAAACAAAACAAAAAGACAGCCCTCAGAATGGGAAAAAATATTTTCAAATGAAGCAACTGACAAAGGATTAATCTGCAAAATTTACAAGCAGCTCATGCACCTCAACATCAAAAAAACAAACAACCCAATCCCAAAATGCACAGAAGACCTAAATAGACATTTCTCCAAAGATATACAGATTGCCAACAGACACATGAAAGGATGCTCAACATCACTAAATCATTAGAGAAATGTAAATCAAAACTACAATGAGGTGTCACCTCACACCAGTCAGAATGGCCATCATCAAAAAATCTCCAATCAATAAACACTGGAGAGGGTGTGAAGAAAAGGAAACCCTCTTGCACTGTGAGTGGGAATGTAAATTGATACAGCCACTATGGAGAACAGTACGGAGAACAGAATAGTACTATCATACGACCCAGCAATCCCACTACTGGGCATACACCCTGAGAAAACCATAATTCAAAAAGAGACATGTACCACGATGTTCACTGCAGCACTATTCACAATAGCCAGGACATGGAAGCAACCTAAGTGTCCACTGACAGATGAATGGATAAAGAAGATGTGACACATATATACAATGGAATATTACTCAGCCATAAAAAGAAACAAAATTGATTTATTTGTAGTGAGGTAGATGGACCAAGAGTTTGTCATACAGGGTGAAGTAAGTCAGAAACAGAAAAACAAATACCGTATGCTAACACATATATATATATGGAATCTAAAAAAAATGATTTTGATGAACCTAGAACGACCCAGCAGTCCCACTACTGGGCATACACCCTGAGAAAACCATAATTCAAAAAGAGACATGTACCACGATGTTCACTGCAGCACTATTCACAATAGCCAGGACATGGAAGCAACCTAAGTGTCCACTGACAGATGAATGGATAAAGAAGATGTGACACATATATACAATGGAATATTACTCAGCCATAAAAAGAAACAAAATTGATTTATTTGTAGTGAGGTAGATGGACCAAGAGTTTGTCATACAGGGTGAAGTAAGTCAGAAACAGAAAAACAAATACCGTATGCTAACACATATATATATATGGAATCTAAAAAAAATGATTTTGATGAACCTAGGGGCAGGACAGGAATAAAGACACAGATATAGAGAGTGGACTTGAGGACACGGGGCGGGGGACAGGTAAGCTGGGACAAAGTGAGAGAGTAGTTTTGACATATATATACTACCAAATGTAAAATACAAAGCTAGTGGGAAGCAGTTGCATAGCACAGGAAGATCAGCTCTGTGCTGTGTGAACACCTAGAGGGGTGGGATGGAGGGTGGGAGGGAGGCGCAAGAGGGAGGGGATATGGGGATATATGTACACATATAGCTGATTCACTTGGTTATACAGCAGAAACTAACATAACATTGTAAAGCAATTATACTCTAATAAAGATATAAAACAAACAGTGAGACACCACCACTCACGTATTTGAATGGCTAAAATTCAAATAACTAACAATAGCAAATGCTGACAAAGACGTGGAGCAGTAGGAAGTGTCATTCATTGCCCGTTGGAATGCAAAATGGCACACTCACTTTGGAAGACAGTTTGGTAGTTTCTTACAATGGTAAACATAGTCTTACATACATGATCCATCAATTACACACCTTGATATTTACCCAAATGAGTTGAAAACTTATGTCCTCACAAAAACCTGCACTTGAATGTTTACAAAAGCTTTACTCATAATTGCCAAGAATTGGGAGCAACCACGATGTCTTTCAATAGGTGAATGGATAAAATTAACTGTGGTACATACGTATATTGGAATATTATTCAGTGATAAAAAAGAAATAAACTTTCAAGCCATGAAAAGACATGTAGTGATCTTGCATATTACTAAGAAACCAATCTAAATAGGCTACATACAATATTATTCCAATAATGTGAGATTCTGGAAAATCAAAACTATAGAGGCAGGAAAAAGATCAGTTGTTGGGGGTTTTAAAGAGAGTGGGTAAAATTAAAAAAGAAAAAATTTTTTTAAAAACACGAAGAAAGAGAGGGGGAGATAGTTGAATAAGTGTTGGAATTTTTTAGGGTGGTAAAACTATTCTGTAGCATACTATAAGAATGGATACATGACATTGCATTTGTCAAAAGCCACAGAACTTTATATAACACAAAGTATGAACCTTAATGTATGTCAATTACAAAGAAAAACATTTAGGAGGTGGAGGCAATCCCAGGATGGGATGCAGATTGTGACAAAAGACACTGTACTATAAATGTATGAAACAATCTCACTGAAGGAAACGGGGGAGGAAAGATGCTGACCTAAGTAATTTTAGAAATGAGTGGGATCTGTAAGACTAAAGACAAAAGTAACAAACGGCACATAAGCACTGTCCCCCAGCTGACAAAGTTGTTTCCCACGGGGATATGAGTTAACAATCTGACACTGCTATACATGTATGCTGAAATTGAACAATAAAGTAAATGGATAGTGTATGGTGGGAGCCAGGTTTCTCACTGTCAGAGTGGAAATTTACTGATAAGCAATAATAGGAGGTTAGAATGATCCATGTAATAATGGATTAGAGTTGGAAATAACAATATGAACTCATGTTCAGCTTAATATTGTTCCTCACACACACACGTTAGTGTAAACACATATATTTCCTTGCTCTGTCAGCCAGGAGCACCTAGAAGCAACAACACCCCAGCAGCAGTGAGCACACCTAGAGCCTAGATCTTGGTTTCTAATACCATTCTCCAATAAAAGGAACCAAGGTTCTTTGGAGAAATGGCTGATTCTAGGACTGGGGCAAGAAATATAAAGGATAAGCCCAGAGTATCTTGTTGTCAGAAAGTAAGGATGTGCTTTAATTTTTTTCTTAATTAAAAAAAAAAAAAAAACCTCACATTGATGGGACTGCATCAAAGGGACACAGGAGTCAACTGAAGAGCTCCCAATGACCAAAGCTGGAAGAATTTGAGCAACAGATAAATAAAGTAGTAGTGGATTATAACCCAAAGTATAAAATAAATATCCATGGGGCTATACTGACACAAATGAACGATGGATTAAACAAATAAAAAGGAGAGAAGAGACAAATCCCCTGTGCAGAAGAATTCCAAATAATTTATGTAGATTTTCTGCCCTTAAGAAGGCAGAGCATTACTCCCCACTCCTTAAGTATGGGATGTGCATAGTGACTTCCTTCCAAGTAGTAGAGTATGGAAAGGGGGAAAAAAAGAGTCTTACAGTGGAGAAACCTAACAAATACTACCTTAAGTCAGGTGACTCAGGTAAACTTCAACAGTGATATAAATTATACTGATAGTATGTACCCTCGATATGATGTGAGGAAAATGGCACTTTACCTCTGTAGTCTCCCTCCCCACATTCCATAACCCTTGTTTAATCATGAGAAAAACATCGTACAAATTCCAACAGAGGGGCATTGCACAAAACAGCTGACCATTAATCCTCAAAACTGTCAAAGTGGTCATGAAAAACAAGGGAAGTCTGAGAAACTGCCAGGGCCAAGAGTAGTGTAAGGAGACATGACAACTAAATGTAATGTACTATCAGCGATGGGATCTTGGAACAGAAAAGGGTATTAGGTAAAAACTAAGAAAATCTGAATAAAGTATGGCTTTAGGTAATAAAAAAAATTACTTTATTAACATCTTACTTTGAAAAAGTTTTGCCACCATTTCTAGGTTGCAGCACAGTATAATGGTTAAGATCACAGATTCTAGTACCGGACTAGTTGGGTTTAAAGATCAGATCCACCAATTATTAGCTATGTAAACTTTTGGACAGGTATGCTCAGTTATTCAGTTCCTCTCATCCGTAAAAAGGTATCAACGCTATCTTAACGTCACAAGGTTGTTTTGAAAGCTACTACCTGAACTACGGTAATATTCAATAAAAGTTACCCATTATCAGTCTAATTTTTTCTAATTTGGGGGAAGTTGCTTAGTATCTCAGGAAAGTAAGTTACACAGATTTGATTGAGAGAAATTAAGTTTTCTGTTACTGTTGACCCCTGAACAACAGAAGTTTGAACTGCGCAGGTCCACTTACATGCAGATTTTTTTCAACAGTAAATACTACAGTACTACATGGTCCATGGTTGGTTGAATCTGAGATGCAGAACCGTGGACACAGGGGAACCGCATATGTAAGGAGGACCAACTGTAAATTATATGCAGATATTCAAATATATAACCCCTAACCCCATATTGTTCAAGGGTAAACTGTACTCATTTACATGAAACATATAAAGAAAGAGAAAAAAGGCAAAAATCTAATTTCACACCAGGATTATTAGCATTAATTTTCATGAAGTCATAAACCTTACTAGAATCTGTTGGTATTTCACTGCTAATATTTTTTAAACTAGTAATTACTATAATTATTATATCAGGTTAGATATGTAAATCATCTTTTTTAAAATACTAAATAAAACTATATATTTCATTCTCTGTTAAAAATATATCTTTACATTATTCTTAGTTGTTCCTACTCTTCTAGGTCACAAAAGCATACAGCAGACTTCTTTATTACAAAGTAAATGTAACTAAATTAATATATCATAATACAATGCTTTTTAATTGGTGAAATCTCAGAGGCAAGTTATGTCATTACACAGTAACTCCTTTTTCCTTCTTCCCATATTAGGCACTACCAAAGCCAACAATTTGACATTGTATTTGTTTTTCAGCAATGGAAACGCTAAGGCTAAAAACTATCTATTATACCAAGTTAAAATCAAACCATAGAAAGAAAAAACCAAAACAATTTAACATTTAATTTCAAAAGAAGAAATTAATGATAATAAATACAGAGGCAGCTGTCTTAACCAAAATATATGTCACACTGCCTAAGAAAATAGAGGTTTTTAAACAGTGCAGCTGGCTTTTTTTCTAAAGCTGTCTGTATACATATTTAAATATTTAACTAGATACTCAAAACCCCACCTACAGAAATGAAGAGAATATAATAAGCCCCAGGAGGAATCCTTACCATGAGAACTGTTTAAAACACAGAACAAAGAAGGTAAAGAAATGCATTCCAGGTTAATTAACTAGAAGTACAAATGATGTTGTTGTTCTATTTGACCCAAGTAATGCCAATACCTTTTCCAGAGAAAAGAAAAGTCAAGACCCAATTAAGTTGTTTTTTGGGGGAGGAGAAGGAGTTCTAAATGAATTCTTATTTTATAAACGACTTGATCCAAAAACAATATACCACCAAAACACCTGGCTTAAAAATAAAATACCGTATTCACTCATCATCTAGCTTTATGTTAACACACGCTTTCATTTATCAAATATTTATTGATCATCTACCACAAATACATTTTAATTTAAAAGGAAAACAAACCAGCTAGAGTAAACTGTAACAGCAGATGTGCTAAAACTCAGCAAAGTATGCCGACAGTACTATAGGAGCACAGGAGTGGCACCCAACTCAGTTTTGAGGGCGGGACTTAGGTAGAGACCAGAAGATAGTCAGAAATTGAAATGGAGAGGTGTTAATTCATCCATAACTCTCTCCTCCAAATCTCAACATGCAGTCACAAAGAAATTTAGAATCTCCAGACTCTAAAACCTTCTTGTCTATTTCCTCTGCTGCCAACTAGTCCAAGATACCACCATCATCATCTGCTCTTGCTCTGGTCCAATCTGCCACCGTGCAGGCAAGTGACGTCTTAAAAACATAAACTGAATTGTATTATGTAAAAACATAAACTGAATTCAAACATAAATTGAATTGTATCCCTAATTAAAAGGCTTTAATGAGTTCCTCTTGCTCCTGGATAGAAGTCAGCACCCCTGACCTGGTCATCGAATAGGTATGGCCTCTGTCTACTTATAAACCTCATTTCACAGTCTTACAGTCTTACCCACCTTCACCTCTCCACTCCAGCTACACTGGCCCTTATATTCAATGCCTCTAATAAGCCATGCTCCTTATTTATTTGGGCTTTTAAATCTGCAGTTCCTTTAGCTGAAAACTAGTAGGTTTTTCAGTATAGGGAATGCCACACTCAAAGCCCCTGAAGTAAGAAAAAATTAAGTCAGGAGTCCCTCTTCTAGAACTTTTTGAACTTATCCCAAATATCATTAAATGTTATGTAAGTGTGCTTCTCTCCTCTACAGTATATAATCTCTAAGACGGTAAGGCCCAAATATGTTCAATTCTCCAATGTCCAACATAGTGCCTGACACAATAAGTAATGAGTGATAACATGCATAGAGCTCTTACTACATGTGAAGCTCTCTGCTACATGCTTTACCACCGTATGAGGTAGGTTCTACTATACTCCTCACGTGACATGTGAGGAAGTTAGAACAGTTATGTACCTAGCCTAAAGTTACCCAGCTCTTAAGTGGCAGAGCTGGAATGTGAACTCATAAAGAGTTACTATAGATTTCATGTTCTTAACCACTAAGCAATACCATTTATTCAATGAAGCCCAGGATGAGAAAACAATATATGCACATTAGTACTTTCATTACAGGAACTTTCAAACTGTTCATTATGGTGAGGTATAGAATGCATGGAGGATGGTACCTACCAGACTTGTGATTACAGAAAAACCTGGAGAAATAAAACAACATAGTATGCTCTGCTAGAGTTGAGACCGTCCTAAGGCAATGGGAAAACATTAAAAGGTTTTAAACAGAGAATACTTCACCAGATAACCAGATTTTCAACACAGTAAATGAAAATAATTAAAACAATTAAGAGGCTTTTGCAATAATCCAGTAGATGCAGGTAAATGTGTATGTGTCAGGAAATTGAGGGAGTTTCTATTTTATGGCTTGTATTTTCCCTGTCATATCAGTGAAACAGTGAAACAGTGATGAGGGAATTAGAGATATGAGATCATGAATTGATATAGACGACCCAAACTCTTTTTGAATCAGTGAATGTTTATCAATATCATGATAGATAACAAAGACTAAAGTACTGCTCTAGATTAAAGGGGACTAAAGAGACATGACCCTAAATACAATATGTGATGCTAAGCTGAAACCTGTACTAGAAGGGGAAAATGCTATAATAGGCATTATTGACAACTGGGACAACTGGCAAAATTGGAATATGGACCATTGAATTAAATTAAAATGGTGTATCTACACCACATTAACAAAACAAAAGACAAAAATTACATGATCATCTCCATACACACAGAAAAAGCATTTGACAAAATTCAACATCCATACATGATAAAAACTCTCAACAAAGTTGGTGTACAGGAAACATACCTCAACATAATAAAAGTCATCCATGACAAACCCAGTTAAAAGCAGTTAAATAAAAGTTAAAGATTTTCCTCTAAGATCAAGAATAAGATAAGTATGCCCACTCTTGCCACTTTATTTAACATAGTATTGGAAGTCCTAGTCACAGCAATCAAACGAGAAAAAGAAACAAAAGTCATCCAAATTGTAAAAGCATTTGACAAAATTCAACATCCATACATGATAAAAACTCTCACTGAAGGGGGTATAGAGGTAGCATATCTCAACATAATAAAAAACATTTATGACAAACCCACAGCTAACATCGTACTCAATGGCTGAAAGCCTTCCCTCTAAATTCTGGAAAAAGACAAGGGTGCCCACTCTCACCACTTCTATTAAACATAGTACTGGAAATCCTAGCTACAGCAGTCAGACAAGAAGAATAAAAGGTATCCAAGTCGAAAGGGAAGAGGTAAAACTGTCACTATTTGCAGATGACAAGATACTGTACACACAGACCCTAAAGTCTCCACACAAAAACTATTAGAACTAATAAATGAATTCAGCAAGGAGCAGGATGAAGATTAGTAAACAGAAATTTGTTGCATTTCTTTATACTAACAATGAAACACCAGAAAGAAAAAGTAAAAATATAATCCCGTTTAAAACTGTGCCAAAAAAAAAAAAAAACCTGGGGCTTCCCTGGTGGCGCAGTGGTTGAGAGTCCTCCTGCCAATGCAGGGGACACGGGTTCGTGCCCCGGTCCGGGAAGATCCCACATGCCGCGGAGTGGCTGGGCCTGTGAGCCATGGCCGCTGAGCCTGCGCATCCGGAGCCTGTGCTCCACAACGGGAGAGGCCACAACAGTGAAAGGCCTGCCTACCGCAAAAAACAAACAAACAAACCTAGGAATAAACTTAAACAAGGAGGTGAAAAGACCTATATGCTGAAAACTATAAAACATGGATAAGGGAAACTGAAAATTACTCAAAGAATGGAAAGCTATACCCTGCTCTTGGATTAGAAGAGTTAATATTGTTAAAATGGCCACACTACACAAAGCAATTTTCAGATTAATACAATCGCTATCAAAATACCCAAGACATTTTTCACAGAACTAGAACAAATAGTCCTAAAATGTTTTTGGAACCACAAAAGACCCAGAATTGCCACAGCAATCCTGAAGAAAAAGAACAAAGCTGAAAGCATAACCCTTCCAGACCTCAGACAATGCTACAAAGCTACAGTAATCAAAACAGCCTGGTATTGGCACAAAAAGACATATAGATCAATGGAACAGTATAGAGAGCCCAGAAATAAACCCACACACCTACAGTCACTTAATATATGACAAAGAAGGCAATAAAATACAATGGGAAAATACAATCTCTTCAGCAAGTGGTGTTGGGATAGCTGGACAGCTGCCTATATATCAATGAATTAGAACACTCCCTCACACCATATACAAAAATAAACTCAAAATGGTTTAAGACATAAATATAAGATATGACACCATAAAACTCCTAGAAGGGAACACAGGCAAAACATTCTTGGACATAAATCTTAGTAATATTTTCTTGTCAGTCTCCCAAGGCAAAAGAAATAGAAGCAAAAATAAACAAATGGGACTTAATCAAACTTAAAAGCTTTTACACAACGAAGGAAACCATCAACAAAACAAAAAGACAACCTATGGACTGGGAGAAAATATTTGCAAATAATGTGATCGACAAGGGGAATATCCAAAAATACAAACAGTTCATACAACTCACTATCAAAAAAACAAACAACCCAATCAAAAAATGGGCAGAAGATCTAAAAAGACATTTCTCCAAAGAAGACATACAGATGGCCAACAGGCACATGAAAAGATGCTCAACATCACTAATTATTAAAGAAATGCAAATCAAAACCACAATGAGGTATCACCTCACACTGGTCACAATAGCTATCATCAAAAAGTCTACAGATAATAAATGCTGGAGAGGGTATGAAGGAAAGGGAACCCTCCTACACTGTTGATGAGAACGTAAATTGGTGCAGCCGCTATGGGAAACAGTGTGTAGGTTCCTTAAAAAACTAAAAATAGAATCACACACACACACAAACACACCGGAATATTACTCAGCCATAAAAAAGAATGCCTAGAAAATATTATACTAAGTGAAGTCAGTCAGACAGAGAAAGATAAATATTATATCACTTATATGTGGAATCTAAAAAGTAATATGAATGAATCTATATATAAAACAGAAACAGACTCACAGACATAGAAAACAAACTAATGGTTACCAAAGGGGAAAGAGAAGGGGGGAGGAATAAATCAGGAGTATGGGATTAACAGATACAAACTACTATACATAAAATAAGCAACAAGGATTTACTGTACAGAACAGGGCACTATATTCAATATCTTGTAATAACCTACAATAGAAAATAATCTGTGTATATATATATATATATATATATATATGTAACTGAATTACTGCTGTACACCTGAAACTAACACAATATTGTAAATACTTCAATTTAAAAAAAAAAGTGTATCTAAGTTAAACTTCATAGAGATTTTACATACGAGATTATCTTTTTTCTTATGACATACAAAACTATTAAGGAATAAAGTGACACAATTGTATGTAACATACTCTCAAATGTTTCAAGTAAAAAAATACATATATTTTAGATACATAATATGTATTTTTAATATATGTATATGATAAAGAGAGTGATAAAAATGTGACAAAATGTTGAAATTAGTTAATTTGGGTAAAGGGAATGTGGGAATATCTATACTATTCTTATAATTTTTCTGTGCATTTGATATTATTTCACAGAATTATTATACAAAATTATTTTTAAAAACAATCAGTGCTGAATAAGAAGGTAGTTCAAGAATAAAGTATCTGAATTTAAGATGTCAGAGGCGGCACAATTCTAGATGATGCAATATACAGTTTGGCCATGAGAGTGGGCAGCTGAAGTACAATGGAGATTAAAAAGTCACTGAAACTGAGGTCACATTTGAAACAGTTTCCCTCTCATTTCATTATTATTGCACAGTTTCTATGAAATTTCATTTACTGATTTCACCTGAAGTTTTTTTAATCTCTAAATTCCCTTTCACTCTTCATTTGAAGCTTTTAGTGCTTATACTATTTTATAATGTAGTTACCAATGCAAATCTACCAACCAATTAAAGAGGTACATAGCTCCTCTTCCTCATTACTAATGAAGATCTTAAAAGAATTTCAAATCCCCATCTCTTTGACATCCTATTAGACATACTACCACTTTTCAGGTTTATTATCTTGGGTCCTACTCAGAAGTACTTATCTATGTGGTAATATTAAATTGAAAACAAATGTTAGTATTTCAGCTACTATATCAAAGTTGGTAAAAATCATGGCACATCACCCCCTACCACCAACTGTGCCAGGTATCCCTAAATCCTAAATCTCTCTGATTTAAAGTAAACTTCCAGTCTTCTGCATGGATGGAAGGGAAGTTATCAGCTGGTTACTCCAAGAGATGACAGATCCAACCATTTGCCTTATGACTTTCATCCAAACCTCCCAAATTTAGCCTTACTCCACACACCAGGCCATCAGAGATGGCTGCTGCCTCCAATCCTAAGCCCTTCCAGGATTTTACAGCTCCACTTGGTTTGTTTCTTTTAGGCTCCCTCCTCTATAGGCTTACATTTATTTTCTTTGGTTCTGCTAAGTTAGTGGCCACTCATCCATCAATTTAATAATTTATTACCTCTTCTAGTAATGTCTTTTTACAAACCCCAATATCCCCTCTCCTATTCTCTTTATCTTTGTAAGTCTATGCCTTTTTTTTTATTCCTTTACTGTCATTCTAGTGGGGTTTCAGAAAGGGTAAAAATAAAGAGGTGCTCAATCATGTTGAAGTAGAAGTGCCATTCTAGCTGTTTGAATGATGAGGGTGGATTAAATATGTAATTTCCAATCTGCAAATGTAATGAGGGTAACTGAGCTATTTTCAATATTTTTAGAAGGTTAACAGAAAAATACATTTACCCATAATAAGACCATGCAGGGTGACGTTAAACTTCTTTACTCAATGTGTTACTCCTGGTTTATGCATTCCTTCAACAAATATTTACAGGCTGACTACTACCTCCTACAATTGTTCTAAATTCCAGGGATTAAACAGTAAGTGAAATAAAGCCTCTGACTTCATGGAGTTTCCACTATAACAGGACAGACAAACAATAAGCAAAAAGATGTATCTTACCCCGATTGATCATAAGCTGACTGATAATTATGTATCTTTGATTAAACATTTTTGAAAGAAAATAATATAAGTAGTACAAAAGAATCACAACAATTTGTGATTAGATTATCTTCTGTAACTCCTAAGTATTATAACTAGTAAGAACCAACAAAGACAAGATTGAATGAAATCATTTTTCCAAAGGGGATAGAGGGTGGGGATCAAAGCTGTGTCAAAAGATTCCTGACACAAGGCATTCATTGAATATTCACTGCAGCATTATTTATAGCACAGAAAATTTGGAAACAGTGTAAACATCCAACAGTCAGGGAAAGCTTAAATATATTTCATAAATATAATGAATGCCAGGTATTAAAAATAATGTTTGAGAAATACTTATGACATGAAAAAATGCTTATAATAGTAAGTGGAAAAGCTGGATATAAAACCATATACAAGGTAATCTCAAACCTGTAAAACAAAAAAATACAAATCTGCCTAGAAAAAACCTGGAAGGAAATATATTAAAATTGCAAATTTTACTCTAGATTCTAGATCAATAGTTTTTTAATAGCATCCTCATCCTAATGTAACTTGTTAGAAATGCAAATTCTCGGGCCCCCAATCCCACCTCAGCCGTCCCAGACTTAACTGGTTCAGAAACTCTGGGAATGGCGCCCAGCAGCCTATGGTTTAACTAGTCCAGTTGATGCTGATGTACACTGAAGTTTGAGAACTACTGCTCTAGATAATGAGATCATGGGCCAATTTTTCCTTCCTTTTATATAAAATTCCCCTTGACTTCTCTTTATGGGGTATAGAGGCTAAGAGCACTGGCTTCAGAGTCCTTGCTTCAACACTTAGCTAAGTGGCCTTGGTCACATTGCTTTACCTGTCTTTCAACACTTTAAATATTTCAGTCCACTCTATCCTGCTTTACATGGTTTCTGACAAGAAGCCTAGGTAAGGTGTTTTTTTTTCTGGCTTCTTTCAGGATTTTCTTGTTATCTTTGGTTTTCTGCAGTTTGAATACAATATACCAAGGCATAGCTTTTCGGTATTTATTCTGATGGTGTTCCCTTAGCTTCCTGGATCTGGTTTGGTGTCTGTCTGTCATTAATTTTGGGAAATTCTTGGCCATTATTACTTCAAATATTTATTGTGCTCCATTCTTTGCTTCCTTTCCTTCTGGTAATTCCAATTATGTGTATTTTACACCTTTTTTAATTGTCCTAGTTCTTGGATGCTCTGGATTTTGCTTTGGCTTTTCATTTTTTCTCCCTGCATTTCAGTTTGGGAAGTTTCTACTGACATCCTTTTCAAGCTCAATGATTCTTTCCTCAGCCATGTTGACTCTACTGATAGAGAGGCCCATCAAAGGCATTCTTCATTTCCATTACACCGCACTTGGTCTCTAACATTTCCTTTTCTTAGAGTTTTCATCTCTCTGCTTACAATACTCATCTGTTCTTGCATTTTGTCTACTTTTTCCATTACAGCCCTTAACGTATTAGTCATAGCTCTTAAATTTTTTATCTGATAATTCCAAAATCTGTATAATATCTCTGAGTCTGGTTCTCATGCTTGCTTTCTCTTCAGGTTGTTTTTCTTGCCTTTTAGCATGCCTTGTAACTTTTGGTTAAAAACCACACGTGATGAATCAGGTAATAGGAACTGAGACAGAAGATCATTAATGTGAGGCTTTATGTCAATTTGACTAGGAATAGGGTGTGTTTAATGTTTGCTGTAGCTGTAGGTGCCAGATTCCTCTGAGAATTCCTCCTTAAACACAGTTTGCATCTCACACATCTTTCAGTTGTATTCCAGTGTTATTGTAGCCCTGTTGATGTGGTGATAAGTTGTAAGTGAAGAAAAGCATTCTATGGTCTCATGATTAAATTTCAGTTTTTTAATGGACTCGAGTGTCTGAATTGTGACCTTCACAAGTGTTTTTTAGCTTATCCCCATTCTCTTAGATGAGACAGGAAGGCTACAAGGCTCTGGAGTTGGTTAAATAAAGATAGGTAAGACAAAGCTCTGGTAAGGTCTTTTCCTCCTGGAGAGCAGATCTTTGCTACGAAGAATGTTCTGGAGATTTCGGGCTGCCCTGGTGGCGCAGTGGTTGAGAGTCCGCCTGCCAATGCAGGGGACACCGGTTCATACCCCGGTCCGGGAAGATCCCACATGCCGTGGAGCAGCTAGGCCCGTGAGCCATGGCCGCTGAGCCTGCGCGGCTGGAGCCTGTGCTCCGCAACGGGAGAGGCCACAACAGTGAGAGGCCTGCGTACCGCAAAAAAAAAAAAAAAAAAAAAAAAATTTTTATGGG
>NW_020172144.1:1029067-1133679 GCF_003031525.2 Neophocaena asiaeorientalis asiaeorientalis
ACAGGGGGGGGCCAAAAAAGTGGGAGGCCCCCTTCCCCAAAAAAAAAAAAAAAAAAAAAAAAAAAAAAAAAAAAAAAGAATGTTCTGGAGATTTCAAAATGGTTACTTTCTCCCTCCTCCCTGCTAGAGCAACAAGGAGGTCTTTCTTGACACTTTACCAGATAGCCTTGTGGGATTCCTGGAAGTAAAACCCAAGGAAGTGTGAGGGACCTCCCATGACTGTAGACTCCCAGAAGTTTCTCATTTACACAGCCTCCACACAGCCATCAGCTATTCACCAAAATTACCAAGTATTTCTTCCAGTTTATGGCAACAGGGGTGATGACTTCCAAGCTCTTACCTGTTGGAGCTGAAACTGGAATTCCACTTTACCATCCAAGCCCCTGTTATTTGTAGAGAGGGGATAAAAGAGGTATCTCCCAATAGGTTTGTTGGAAGGATTAAATAACATAATTCACGTAAACTATTTAGCCCAGTGCCTACTTCAAAATGCTCATTAGACTGAGAACTCTTTGAACTGAAGTTTAAAGAAATTAAGTGACATGCCCAAGTAAAATCTGAAAAAAAGCAGTGTCCAAATTCAAGCCCAGGTCTTAGGCTCCAAATTTATTGCTACATTTTATTTATTTTTTTAAATGAATTTATTTATTTTTGGCTGCATTGGGTCTTCGTTGCTGCATGCAGGCTTTCTCTAGTTGTGGCAAACAGGGGCTACTCTTTGTTGCAGTGCACGGGCTTCTCATTGCAGTGGATTCTCTTGTTGTGGAGCACGGGCTCTAGGCACGCGGGCTTCAGTAGTTGTGGCATGCAGGCTCCGTAGTTGTGGCTCGCGGCTCTAGAGCACCGGCTCAGTAGTTGTGGTGCATGGGCTTAGTTGCTCCACGGCATGTGGGACCTTCCTGGACCAGGGCTTGAACCCATGTCCCCTGCATTGGCAGGCAGATTCTTAACCACTGTGCCACCAGAGAAGTCCTAGTGCTACATTTTAAAAATAAGTTATTTTATTACACTCTTAATATCTAAAAAAATCCATACTAGAGGTTTACAAAGCATTGTCAAGTATTGGACTTGGTAAATATGTTTTCACAAATGGGTAAGAATAATTTATAATTAGCATTCAGATTTTAAAATATAAAAATAGTTGCTATGTGAGTCTTAAAATTCTGTAGAAATGACATTAATATGAGACTCTTTAAAAATAAATGCCCCTGGAAAAATCTGACCACCCTGATATTATCTTCTTCTGTTTTCCCCTGTCATTCTTACACATTTACACACATAATTTTTATATGGTTTTAAATGCCTACAATCCAACAAGTCAATACATACCAATTTACTTTGTATCCCCATTTGTCGGATAAGTAGATTTTATCAATGTCTCCAAATTTATAAAAAACTTTAAATAATACAAATTTCCAAAGTGCCTTCCAAAAACAATGACAATTTTTTTTTTGGATGAAACATTTCCATTTGACTTTTTTCAAGTATGGTAAAATAGACATAACAAAAAATTAACCATCTTAACCATTTTAACCATCTTAATCATTCAGTAGCATTAAGGATATTCACACTGTTGTGCAAACTATCTCCAGAACTCTTATCTTGCAAAACTGAACACTATACCTGAAACCTAACAGGACCCTGTGGAGCTCCTGGGCATGGAAGCCTTTCTGTGTCCCCCATTTCTTGTTTGTAGGGAATAGACTCCAGCCTCCATGACCTTTCCTGAGTCCCAAATGGCAGATTCGAGCAGTTATTAATCAGGGAAGGGAGGGGATGCAGAGACAAGGGAAGAGCAGTCAAGAAACAATAGTGCAGCCTTGGGACAGGGTCCTGGTTCCCCTTCAAGGGATACACATAACCATACAGTAAGTCCCCTACGTATGAGCCTTCAAGTTGCAAACTTTCAAAGATGTGAATGTGCACTCCATCAACATCAGGCATGAGTGAAATTGCAGCTTGCCCTCTGTCTCCTATTGCTGACGATCCTTCAGCTCTACCATCTCCCACCTCCTCTCCCTCCTCCAGTCAGTAACTCTCCTTGCCTGTTCACTCGATGCCAGCGCCTGTATGTCAGCTGTCTTACTGTACTACTGTACTTTTCAATGCACTGTACTGTAAGGTTAAACATGTCTTATTTTTCATGTTTGTTGGCTTTTTATATATTTGTGTGAAAAGTATTATGAACCTATTACAGTACAGTACTACGTAGCCAATTGTGTTAGTTGGGTACCTAGGTTAACTTTGTTGGACTTACAAACTGGACATACAAACGCTCTCTCAGAATAGAACTTGTTTGTATGTAGGGGACTTATTGTATCTTTAAGCTCTTCTGCAGAACTAAAACCCCCACCAAATGGAAGATGTTCCAGAGAGAAGGCCACACAGTTTGATAACCTCGAGAAGCTCATCAGGAGACCACCTGAGGCCAGATTAAAGGAATGCAGGCTCTGCACACACCCTGATCATTATTAGCAACCCCACCCTTGAACCACTGCTATAAAACTCCTCACCAAATCCCACCGGGTTGGGACACACAGTTTTTCAGGGCACAGGCCAGCTGTATCCCCCTTTGCCTGGCAAAGCAATAAAGCTATTCTTTGCCAAGACAGAGAACTTTACCCAGTTCTCTGTCTCCAAGATTTGATTCAGCACCAGTGCACAGAGGCCGAGTTTTCACCATCAAATTTGGCACCCAACATGGGGCTGACTTGCGGACAGTCCCACGGGGGTCCCCTGGTTGAATTGGACACTCCAAGGTTTTCTCCACGTCAGCCTCTTTCAAGAGAGCAAAGGATTGGAGAATTCCTTTAAAGGCCAGATCACCTGGGACCCTTGCCTAGAAAGGACGAGCCCCAGTTATACCCATTCCACCATCCCGGCAGCTGGAACTCCCAGGCGGGAGCAGATGGAAGAAGAGGGACCATCCTAGCAGCTGCTGAGGCCATCTTCATCTCAAGAACATTCCTGTCTTCTTCCTGCCCATGACGGTCTGAATGTCCTACTCTAAGGAATTATTTTGGGGAAGGAGAAAAGTAGTGTCTGGGACGTCATGATACCTCAGCCAGCATGTGGTACATCCCCTGGCATGGAGTCCGAGACCCCTTTGGCCCTGTCCATTGAGAGGAACCCTGGTTCCCATTTGGGGGATTTTTTATTCTGGGAAATCCCATTTGGAAGGCACACTGCTTGAACAGAGGTCACAGGCTAAGTTGGGACTTGGAAGCCAATTTGAGCCTTGTGCCATTTGGTTTTTAGTTTCTGTTTGCTTTTTGGTTTCTTTGGTTCAAAGCTTCTGTTGCTGGCATGGATTTTGGTTTGTTCCTGGTCCACCCATGAGTGTTCTATCAATCAAACATGGGAAGCGCTTCTTCTTAAATTCCATCTGATAGCCCCTGGGGAAAACCCTGGTAGACTGGTCGACCTATAGTTATAAACCTATGACTAAGAAAAAGGAATGAGATTCTATTGTAATTCTTTTTGGGCAACATACATTCTTGAAAATGAGGAAAGGTGGTCTTTGAATGGTAGCCTAAATTATATACTATCGTCCAGCTAGAGTTGTTTTGTCACAGGAATGAAAAGACAGGAGAAATTTCGTATGTTCAAGCACTCATGCAGCTACATAATAAAGAAAGTGAACAGTAATGTAATAGGAGGATGGTACAAAGAGAAAAGAAAGTCATTTTGTCCTAGAGCTGGTTGTTTCTGAAAGGGGAAAAAAATAAGGGACAAAATAATATGGATGCAGAATGTGATGGAAAGTGTGTGAAAAAGGGACACTGAGAAAAGAGCTGCGCATGATCAGGATTTTCTAACATTGAATTAAATCTATTTGGGTAAATGGATTTTGCTGGGAGTGGGCTGGGGCAAGACCGGATTTAGTTTCTCCCTCCAAAGTTTTCTGGGAATATTTTGGTAACAGCTTATGAGTTTCTTTGCCTTTAAGTGATCTGTATTTGCCTTTGAAATCTTTTCACTTTGGTTAAGTAAATAAGTATTGTTTGGCAGATTCTAAAAGTTCTTCTGACCTCCAGCCAACTTAGGTGCTTCAGAGGAACCTTGAGGCATCTCAGAGAAATACTAAATTAACATGTTAAATTACATGGGAAGCATTGTCAAGTCAGTAATTCCTAAAATTCTAGTATGTCCTGGTAAAATTTTATCAGTCATAATCCTAGTTATTTGTAAATGTTGTATGTCACAGCAATAACTAAGTTTCTTTTGTCAATCACTGTGACTAAATGTTTAACCATGACTTTTTAAGTCTTTCTGTGATTTATAGACAGTTATTATTATACTCTGATACTTTTGCAAAGTGCTTCATCTTCAAGAGGATTTATGTGAAGGACCCTTTTGACAAATACAGGTCTTCGATAAATTTCACATCACACTGCTGAACTGGGTCTACTACTAAAAGCACATGTACAATGCCTGTGTAACAACTGGGTATAAACAATAAAGTGTACGGGGTCTATAAAGTGTTTTCTCATTAACATACCTCTGAGCTTATTCAGATACCTGATCAGTTCTCCCCCAATGTGGACTACCTAGGCAAATATAAAGGAGGCATAGCACCAAGGGACCTCGTTTAGACCCAGAGCAAACAGCTCAATCACCCCAGCATCGAGGGACAAATATTTCCATCATCAATGTTTTCTACTGAAAGACTTGAAATCAAAAGAGGAAATGATGAAAGAAAAAAAAATCTGTACATATTGAGGTATGGGGAAGTCACTCTGGCTTATACATGGTTTAAGTTTAAAAAGTGGCCTATTTTGTGGCCCTTTGGACATGCATTGTAAATCTGCTTTGGCCATTGAGGAGGAGAATACATTTGAAGGTCAAAATGGAATAACTATGGTTCAGATATCCAAGGTAAAACTAAGTGACCATTGTGGAAGCTGTCACTCCTCCTACTTATAAATGGGTCTGTTGCACCAGAATGGTGGACCAAGGGATTGAGATCTTAATTATACAAGACTCGGATCCAGGACATGGAACTCAAATATTTTTAATTTGGTAGCCATTCCGCAAAATTTAGGCAGGACTACACCCCATTTCAGCAGTAAGTAGCCAGAGTGGCAGTAACCCCATTCCCTGAAAGATTTGGGGAAAGATAAAACTGAAAAGGGGGATTAAAACTGAATCCCCCTAAAACAAAGTTCGTCTGCCAAGTTTATGACTGTTTCTATCCAAAATGATTATTCCCTTTCTTGTCCAGCATCTGTTCTCAAGACTGAGGAGTATCAAAGAAAAGGGGGGAGAGAAACCGAGCAGGACTCTGTGGGGCTCCTGGGCACAGAAGCCTTTCTGTGTCCCACATTTCTTGTTCATAGGGAATAGGCTCCAGCCTCCACAACCTTCCCAGAGTCCCAAAGGACAAATTTGAACAGTTGCTAATCAGGGAAGGGAGGGGATGCAGAGACAAGGGAGGAGCAGTCAAGAAACACCGTGCAGCAGGGTCTTGGTTCCTCCTCAAGGGATACACATAACGTCTTTGAGCTCTTTACAGAACTAAAGCCCCCAATAAATGGAAGATGTTAACATTCTTCATTCTAGATTAAAGGAACCAGAGAAGTTCTTCAAGAGAACACCTGAGGCCAGATTAAAGGGACCACAGAAACTCATCAGATCACCTAAGGCCAGATTAAAGGAGTGCAGGCCCTGCACACACCCTAATCCTCATCAGCAACCCCACCCTTGAACCACTGCTATAAAACTCCTCACCAAATCCTCCTGGGGAAAGACACAGAGTTTTGAGGGGCACAAGCCCGCTGTGTCCCCATTTGCCTTGCAAAGAAACAAAGCTATTCTTTTCTACTTCGTCCAAAACTCTGTCTCTGAGATTCAATTTGGCACTGGTGTACAAAGGCCGAGTTTTTGGCATCATACCCACTAAACAACAACCTCCCTTTTATCCTTCCCCTGGCAACCACCATTCTACTATGAATTTGACTACTCTAGGTACCTCACAGAAGTGGAATCATACAGTCTTTGTCTTTTTGTGACTGGATAAGTCCACTCAGCAAAATGTCCTCAAATATGCATGAACATATACATCCATGCAGTGTATATGTCAGAATTTCTTTCCTTTCTAAGGCTGAATAGTATTTAATTTTATGTATATGCCACACTTTGTTTATCCATTCATCCACTGATGGACACTTGAGTTTCTTCCACCTTTCAACTATTGTGAATAATGCTGCTATGAACACAAGTGTACAAATATCTGTCCAAGTTCCTGCTTTCAATTATTTGGGGTATATACCCAGATGTGGATTTGTTGGATCATATGGCAATGCAATTTCTAATTTTTTGAGGTACCACCATACTATTTTCCACAGCAGCTGCACCATTTTACTTTTTACATTCCCAGTTAAATGTCCACAAGGGCTTCGATTCCTCTACATCCTAACTAATACATTATTTTGTGTTGCTGTTACTACTATAAAAAACAATAACAACGGGTATGAAATGGTATTGCATTGTCCATTTGATTTTTTTAATTATAAATTTTCTTGACAACTTTTTATAGGTTAGTACAAATAAATTTCAGTCTGATTTTTCTCCAAACTTTTCTTTCTTTCTTTTTTTTTTTTTGGTTGCGCCACACAGCTCGAAGGATCTTAATTCCCTGACCAGGGATTGAACCCAGGATGCCAGCAGTGGAAGTGCAGAGTCCTAACCACTGGGCCACCAGGGAATTTCCTCTCCAAACTTATTAATTCTGAATTAGAGGAAGCAAATTAGGTTTCTATAAGTTGGTTTTCTTCTTCAGTTAGTCTCTCCCTGAATGCTAATCAGTCTAAAATAAGGAGAAATTGTATTAAATGGCCCCCAAATATGCATGAATGCATCATGTGTGAGCAATAATTGGTAAGACTTAAAGTTTTTCTTAACCCTTAGATTCCATGTCATGCATATAGAATCTACTAATCTAAACAGCTACTAACTCCCTAGAATGCACCAACCACTTTCCTTCCTATTTATTCAGCATTCCTTTAATGCCAGGCAGTGCGGGGTGATGAGGGTAATAAGGATGAATAAGAAAATACTGCCCACATTACAACAATATTATGAAATAGATATAATTATTCCCACTTTATATTTGAGGAACCTGAAGATCCTTAGGTTTAGCATCTTGGCTAAGATCAGATACAGCTTGAGAAAGCTGTAATTCAAATTCAAATCTTAAAAAAAAAAAAAAAAAAATTCAAATCTTACTCCAAAGCTCACGTTTTCTACTATTCCATACTGTGCTCTGTACTATCAATGGTTCACTTTTTAAAAAGTAATATTCACCTGTAATTTCTATTTTTTACTTTAGATTTCCAATGTTGGGTTTTGAGAGGAATGACACAATATGGGGAAACAAAACACAAAACAAAACAAAACAAACCTGTAAAACTTCGAAGACATCCAGGAGTTGATAAGGAATTGGAAACACTTTATCAAGCAATGTTATCAAAGCATGCAAAGTCAAAAGAATATTTTGATACAAACAAAAATAGTAAATCCTAGAAAGAACTTTAAGTATCTGAAGCTTGTTTAAAAAAAAAAACTGACACACCTTCCAAAGCTCACTAGCCTGCCAAAAATTAGAATGTTATTCCTAAGCAGTCTGTTTCCTAGATATGATTTTAATCACAAGTAGAAGATCCTTCCAGTCCCACATAAAACTCTCTAGGAGACAGAAACATTAAAATAAGATTTAAATATCCAAAGAATCAACAACTGCATTGATTATCCATTTTAAACAAACAAAAAAGAAGAGAAAAAAACAAAAACCATAATGCTCTGGCTGAGGAAACTTATACAGAAATGACAGAAATTCAAAAATAATTTTTCCTATCCCATTTCAAAAATTCCCCTTTCAGTAAAACAAATAAAATTAAGTCCTTTTAAAAAAAAATTAACTTGATTATAAAATTTTTAATTCTTCTATTTGTTAATATAACTATGTTACATTTTTTAATCTAGGAAAAAAGATAAGTTATACTATGTTAAAGTACAAAAATGCTACAAATAAGCATGATTTCAATGTATATAAACTTACAGAAAAATTTTATAAATAGAGCAAGAAACCCATCATAGATTTAGTTACTTTTCCTTACCAATATTCTCACTACTTGTATCAAGATTAATCCCTAAATGTTGAAGAAGAGCTAGGTGCAATGGCTATCCAGAAACTTAATCCTCCTTTACAACTTAAAAAAATTTCAAGATTAAATATGAACAATTCAAAATACATGTATGTTTTTATTTTTTAAAGACATGCTAATGAATACCATGGCTCTCAAAAAATGTTTGTTGAGCCAGATGAAATAAAAGCATATAGCTTACCTGAAAGAAAAAGGAAAAAACCCCTAACAATAGTTTTATGTGCTTTTAAGTGTAGATTTTGGGGGAAACAGTAAGTAATGTTTTGATTAAAACATAAACACTTTTAATTAATTCAAATGATCTGAATGCAACAATATTTATTGAATTCCTACCATGTGCTGTACACTCTGCAAGACACTGAATATAAAGAAGGGATCTCCCCACCCTCTTTGAGCTTATAAGGTAATGGATATATCCTTCAAAACTATCCTTTTTCTTTTGCGTGATTCCATGCTCATCAAGAAACTTTAGAAATATAGATTTGCCCTCGCCAAAAGCTTAATACACATAAAAAAATATATGATATTGCAGAGGTCAGCTTTCTGATCAATGTATCAACATACCCCTATTTAAATTAATAAATCATTATTCAGGTTTGCACATCACTCTTCACAAGTTTAGTTAGCTTGTGTGAATCCTCAAAGCTAGGTCTATTCTTATTAATTGGTTAATTATAATTCTTATTAATTGGATAATCAATCAATTAATTAATAATCTATTCTTATTAATTTCTGAAACTTCAGAGTTCAGAATCAAATATAGGAGTGGAATATGTGTAAACAAAGATGATATCAGCATATGAATCTCTAGTTTATCCTCAGACAACATACTTTTATTTCATCATGGCCTTCAAACTGCAGTTACTTAACTCATAAAACTGTTATAAAGAGTAAATGAGACTCCCTCTTTTGAAAGCACCAGGATCACAGCTAACTGCTGAACAACCATCAACAGAAAGACACTGGAACTCATAAAAAAAAATACCCCACAACCAAAGACAAAGGAGAAGCCACAGTGAGACAGTAGGAGGGGCACAATCACAGCAAAATCAAATCCCATAACTGCTGGGTGGGCGACTCACAAACTGGAGAACACTTATACCACAGAAGTCCACCCACTGGAGTTCACTCCCAACCTGGGGGTCCAGCAACAGGAGGAGGAATTCCCAGAGAATCAGACTTTGAAGGCTAGCGGGATTTGACTGCAGAACTTCACAGAACCGGGGGAAAGAGAGACTCCACCCTTGGAGGACGCACACCAAGTAGTCTGCACGTCAGGACATGGGGGAAAGAGAAATGATCCCATAGGAAACTGAACCAGAACTACCTGCTAGTGTTTGAGGGTCCCCTGCAGAGTCAGGGGGATGGCTGTGGCTCACCACAGGGACAAGGACACTGGCAGCAGAAGTTCTGGGAAGTACTCCTTGGCATGAGCCCTCCCAGAGTCCGCCATTACCCCACCAAAGAGAATGTAGGCTCCAGGGCCAGGTCGCCTCAGGCCAAACAATCAACAGGGAGGGAACCCAGCTCCACCGATCAGCAGACAAGCTGATTAAAGCTTTACTGAGATGTGCCCAACAGAGTAACACCCAGCTCTACCAACCACCAGTCCCTCCCATCAGGAAACTTGCACAAGCCTCTTAGAGAGCCTCATCCACCAGAGGGCAGACAGCAGAAGCAAGAAGAACTACAATCCCACAGGCTATAGAACGAGAACCACATTCACGAAAAGAAGGACAAAATGAAAAGGCAGAGGACTATGTACCAGATGAAGAAACAAGATAAAACCCCTGAAAAGCAACTAAATGAAGTGGAGATAGGCAACCTTCCAGAAAAAGAATTCAGAATAATGGTAGTGAAGATGATCCAGGACCTTGGAAAAAGAATAGACGCAAATATCGAGAAGATGCAAGAAATGTTTAACAAAGACCTAGAAGAATTAAAGAACAAACAAACAGAGATGAACAATACAATAACTGAAATGAAAAATACACTAGAAGGAATCAATAGCAGAATAACTGAGGCAGAAGAACGGATGAGTGACCTGGAAGACAGAATGGTGGAAAGCACTGCCACAGAACACAATAAAGAAAAAAGTATGAAAAGAAATGAAGAAAGCCTAAAAGACCTGTGGGACAACATTAAACGCAACAACATTCACATTATAGTGGTCTCAGAAGGAGAGGAGAGAGAGAAAGGACCCAAGAAAATATTTGAAGTGATTATAGTTGAAAACTTCCCTAACATAGAAAAGGAAATAGCCACTCAAGTCCAGGAAGTGCAGAGAGTCCCAGGAAGAATAAACCCAAGGAGAAACACTCCAAGACACACAGTAATCAAATTGACAAAAATTAAAGACAAAGAAAAATTATTAGAAGCAACAAGGGAAAAACAACAAATAACATACAAGAGAACTCCCATAAGGTTAACAGCTGATTTCTCAGCAAAACCTCTACAAACCAGAAGGGAGTGGCGTGATATATTTAACATGATGAAAGGGAAGAAACTACAACCAAGATTTCTCTACCCAGCAAGGATCTCATTCATTTGACGGAGAAATCAAAGATTTACAGACAAACAAAAGCTAAGAGAATTCAGCACCACCAAACCAGCTCTGTGATGAATGCTAAAGAAACTTCTCTAAGTGAGAAACACAAGAGAAAAAAAAGATACAAAAAAACCCCAAAACAATTAAGAAAATGGTAATAGGAACACACATATCGATTAATTACCTTAAATGTGAATGGCTTAAATGCTCCAACCAAAAGACAGAGGCTCGCTGAATGGATACAGAAACAAGAGCCGTATATATGCTGTCTACAAGAGACCCACTTCAGACCTAGGGACACACAGACTGGAAGTGAGGGGCTGGAAAAAGTTATTCCATGCAAATGGAAATCAAAGAAAGCTGGAGTAGCAATACTAATATCAGAAAAATAGACTTTAAAATGAAGAATGTTACAAGAGACAAGGAAGGACACTACATAATGATCAAGGGATCAATCCAAGAAGATATAACAATTATAAAAATATATGCAACCAACATTGGAGCACCTCAATACATAAGGCAACTGCTAACATCTATAAAAGAGGAAATCGACAGTAACACAGTAATAGTGGGGGACTTTAACACCTCACTTACACCAATGGACAGATCATCCAAACAGAAAATTAATAAGGGAACACAAACTTTAAATGACACAACAGACCAGACAGATTTAATTGATATTCATAGGATATTCCATCTGGAAACAGCAGATTACACTTTTTTCTCAAGTGCACATGGAACATTATCTAGGATAGATCACATCTGAGGTCACAAATCAACCCTCAGTAAATTTAAGAAAACTGAAATCATAGCAAGCATCTTTTCAGACCGCAACGCTATGAGATTAGAAATCAATTACACGGAAAAAAAAAAAAAACGTAAGAAACACAAGCACATGGAGGCTAAACAATACATTACTAAATAACCAAAAGATCACTGAAGAAATCAAAGAGAAAATCAAAAACTACCTAGAAACAAATGACAATGAAACACAACGATCCAAAACCTATGGGATGCAGCAAAAGCAGTTCTAAGAGGGAAATTACAGCAATACAAGCCTACCTCAAGAAACAAGAAAAATCTCAAATAAGCCATCTAACCTTATACCTAAAGGAAGTAGAATGAAGAACAAATAAAACCCAAAGTTAGTAGAAGGAAAGAAATCATAAAGATCATTGCAGAAACAAATGAAATAGAAACAAAGAAAACAATAGCAAAGATCAATAAAACTAAAAGCTAGTTCTCTGAGAAGATAAACAAAATTGATAAACCTTTAGCCAGACTCATCAAGAAAAAGAGGGACAGGACTCAAATCAATGAAATTAGAAATGAAAAAGGAGAAGTTACAATGGACACCACAGAAATACAAAGCATCATAAGAAACTACTATAAGCAACTCCATGCCAATAAAATGGAAAACCTGGAAGAAATGGACAAATTCTTAGAAAGGTATAATCATCAAAGCCTGAACCAGGAAGGAATAGAAAATATGAACAGACCAATCACAAGCACTAAAATTGAAACTGTGACTAAAAATCTTCCAACAAACAAAAGTCCAGGACCAGATGGCTTCACAGGTTCTATCAAACATTTAGAGAGGAGCTAACACCACCCTTCTCAAACTCTTCCAAAATATTGCAGAGGAAGGAACACTCCCAAACTCACTCTACGAGGCCACCATCACCCTGATACCAAAACCAGACAAAGATACTACAAAAATATAAAATTACAGACCAATATCACTGATGAATATAGATGCAAAAATCCTCAACAAAATACTAGCAAACAGAATCCAATAGCACATTTAAAGGATCATACACCATGATCAAGTGGGATTTATCCCAGGGATGCAAGGATTCTTCAATATACGCAAATCAAACTCCGTGAAACACCATATTAACAAATTGAAGAATTAAAAACCATATGATCGTCTCAATAGATGCAGAAAAAGCTTTCGACAATATTCAACACCCATTTATGATAAAAACACTCCAGAAAGTGGACATAGAGGGAACCTACCTCAACATAATAAAGGCCATATACAACAAAACCCACAGCAAACATCATTCTCAGTGGTGAAAAACTGAAAGCATTTCCTCTAAGATCAGGAACAAGACAAGGATGTCCACTCTTGCCACTATTATTCAACATAGTTTTGGAAGCCCCAGCCACGGCAATCAGAGAAAAATAAATAAATAAAAGGAATACAAATTGGAAAAGAAGTAAAACTGTCACTGTTTGCAGATGACATGATACTATACATAGATATTCCTAAAAATGCCACCAGAAAACTTCTAGAGCTAATCAATGAATTTGGTAAAGTTGCAGGATACAAAATTACTGCACAGAAACCTCTTTCATTCCTATACACTAAGAACAAAAAATCTGAAAGAGAAATTAAGGAAGCACTCCCATTTACCACTACAACGAAAAGAATAAAATACCTAGGAATAAACCTACCTAAGGAGACAAAAGACCTGTATGCAGAAAACTGTAAGACACTGATGAAAGAAATCAAAGACGATACAAACAGATGGAGAGATATACCATGTTCTTGGATTGGAAGAATCAACATTGTGAAAATGACTGTACCACCCAAAGCAATCTACAGACTCAGTGCAATCCCTATCAAATTACCAATGGCATTTTTTACAGAACCAGAACAAAAATTCTTAAAATTTGTATGGAGACACAAAAGCCTCTGAATAGCCAAAGCAGTCTTGAGGGGACAAAACGGGGTGGGAGGAATCAGGCTCCCAGACTTCAGACTATACTACAAAGCTACAATAATCAAGACAATATGGTACTGGCACAAAAACAGAAATATAGATCAATGAAACAGGATAGAAAGCCCGGAGATGAACCCACGCACCTATGGTCAACTAATCTATGACAAAGGAGGCAAGGATATACAATGGGGATAAGACAGTCTCTTCAATAAGTGGTGCTGGGAAAACTGGACAGCTACATGTAAAAGAATGAAATCAGAACACTTCCTAACACCATACACATAAATAAACTCAAAATGGATTAAAGACCTAAGTGTAAAACCGGACACTATAAAACTCTTAGAGGAAAACATAGGAAAAACACTCTTTGACATAAATCACAGCAAGGTCGTTTTTGACCCACCTCCTAGAGAAATGGAAATAAAGACAAAACTAAACAAATGGGACCTAATGAAATTTACAGGCTTTTGCACAGCAAAGGAAACCACAAACAAGACGAAAAGACAACCCTAAGAATGGGAGAAAATATTTGCAAATGAATCAACGGACAAAGGATTAATCTCCAAAATATATAAACAGCTCATGAAGCTCAATAGTAAAACAACAACCCATTCAAATAAATGTGCAGAAGACCTAAATAGACATTTCCCCAAAGCACACATACAGATGGCCAAGAGGCACATGAACAGCTGCTCAACATCACTAATTATCAGAGAAATGCAAATCAAAACTACAATGAGGTATCACCTCACACCAGTTAGTATGGGCATCATCAGAAAATCTACAAACAACAAATGCTGGAGAGGGTGTGGAGAAAAGGGAACCCTCTTGCTCTGTTGGTGGGAATGTAAATTGATACAGCCACCATGGACAGTATGGAGGCTCCTTTAAAAACTAGAAACAGAATTACCATATGACCCAGCAATCCTACGATTGGGCATATACCCAGAGAAAACCATAATTCAAAAAGACACATGAAAAAAAAAAAAAAAAAAAACATGAACCCCAATGTTCATTGCAGCACTATTTCCAATAGCCAGGTCATGGAAGCAACCTAAATGCCCATTGACAGACGAATGGATAAAGAAGATGTGGTACATGTATACAACAGAACATTACTCAGCCATAAAAAGGAACAATATTGGGTCATTTGTAGAGACGTGGATGGACCTACTGACTGTCATGCAGAGTTAAGTCAGAAAAAGAAAAGTATCATATATTAATGAATGTATGTGGAATCTAGAAAAGTGGTACAGATGAACTGGTTTGCAAGGTAGAAATAGAGACATGGATGTAAAGAACAAACATATGGACACCAAGGGGGAAAAGCGGGGGTTGGGGGAGGGATGAATTGGGAGATTGGGATTCACATATATATACTAATATGTATAAAATAGATAACTAATAAGAACCTGCTGTATAAAAAAATAAAATAAAATAAAATTCAAAGAAAACAAACAAAAAATAAGGAGTAAATGAGATATACAACAGTGCTTCTCAAACTTTAATGTGCATGTGGATGACCTGCAGGTGTGCTTAAATGCAGACTCTGATTCAGTAGGTCAGGGGCAGGGACTGAGCTCCTTCCTTTCTGATAAGCTCCCAGTGATACCAGGCTGCTGCCCACAGCAGGAGGGGACAGACTGCTCAGTCCAGCTGACTGTTCCCTCCCATTTATGGATGTCTTATCTCCCTTACTGATCTCACCTTCCTTGGGAGAAAAAAATATTTTTTTCAGTATTTGTATCCTCCGAAGTTCTAACCTAATCAGAATGCCTTCCATATGGTAGGCATTAAACACATGCCAACTGAATGAATGACATCCAGCTTTTAACAGTCATTACTTCTTCTATGGCTATAGACAGAATTGTTTCTTCTTTGAATTAGCTTAAATAGAAACGTATTTTTGAAAACTGAGAAATCAAAACAGCTTTCAATCTACTTTTTTCAAATGAAGAAAAAAAATTGTATTTGCCTCATAATACAGAGCTTTTTTTCCTCAGGCTAACCTAATCATCTTTTTTAAAAATCCACGATTAACTTGTTAAAATTATATTCTAATGATTCTTCCATTTTTTTTGTAAATAATAATTTAATAAATCAAAGTAAGTCATCTGGTTTTCTGGGGAAGTTTTAAAACTAATACCAAAAAAAAGTAATCATTTTCTTAGGATGTACCTTATACTTTTAAAGCAGCACGATAAAATTATAATGACATCTTAGGAAAGGTAACATTTAAAAAATAAGTCTGACTTTTAGATTAACGGCACCATAAAAAAAATCAAATATTATTGCTATCAGTAGGTAGCTCTTTTGCAGTTTCTCCGCTGATTTTCTGTGATCACCGTGACAAGTGACTAAGTATCTAGGGCTGGCTTCTACACTTGTAAATACTGTTAACCTGATTACATCTTTGTTCCATGCTGAGAAAAATGGTATGTTGATGTTTCAAGCACTCAAGAAAAGAACAAAGGTGGAGTATTATTTTCATTTCTAAGATGTTTACCTCTACAGTTTCATGGCCTTTTTGATGTTTTTGCGATGAGTTCGCCAATTACCAAAATAGACAATTATTTTTGAGTAACTAACGTAGGATAGTAACCAAGGATCAAGTTTTTAAGCAAACCGCCGAATTAAAACAACGTAACGGTCTTGCAAGTAAACATGGATAACCGGGTTTTCGCCTCCCCACACATTAAGCACATCAATCCCCCCGATATGGCGACCCGGAGCCCCGAGGCCCAGTCCCGCCTCTGACGCCGCGGCCGCGCGCGCTGGCCCGGCTGGTACCGCAGCAGAGGCCAGGCCGGCGCACAGCGCTCTACGAGTTCCCTCTGGAGTTTGCTCTTTCGTCTTTATTAAAGTTGTTTTTTGTTTTTTCGTTTAAGACAATACACCAGGCGGGTAGCACAGCGCCGGCCACCGAGCAGGCACTTCGGAACCTAGAGGCTCGGAGAGAGCGGTACTGCCCTCGAGGTACTCCTCCTACGTCCCCATTACGGAGGCAAAATGGTGGCCGCGAACGCCAGCCCGCTGGCCCGGGCGGGGTTTCGGCGCGGCAGGGGAGGAGCCCGCCAGACTAAAGGCCGGATCGGTCCTCACGCAGGCCCGCCCCGGGGCCCACAGCCCGAGAAGCTGCCGGCGTGGCGCCTGCGGCAACCAGAGCCCGATCGAGGGCTTGGAGGCGGCGTCCCCGAGACCGTGAACAAGGACGCCATTATGGCCCTCCCCTGCCAGCGCTTCGGCCACAACCCGCGCTGGAAGCGAGGCTCGGGGCTCGGAAAAAGGGACGAGGAAGGGGATCGGAACCAGGGCCGGGCGGGAACCGAGAAGCGGGAGGGGCGGGAGGGGCGGAATGACTGCCAGGCGGGAGCGGAGGGGCGGGGCGAGGCGAGGCAGAGGTAGGGTGACCCACCCTGCCCGGAGCTCCCCCGTGCGGCCTGGGATCGCGGCGGGCGGCTAGGGCTGCGCTCCTGCGGCGCCTCTTACCTGTGCCTTCCCTGTCTCTGTCGTCCGCCATCTTGTTGCGGCGCCGTCGCCGGGGAGAGCGCTGTCGCTAAGCTATGTCGCGGCGTCCTGGACCCCCGCAGCCCTGCGGCTAGTCGGCCCTGGAGGATAGGCGGCTCCGAATCTCGAAGGAAGAAGACCCTGGGTGTGGGTGGGGGAGGGAAAGCTTGGAGCGCGCGCCCTCCCCCTTCCCGCCATGACTCTCTGGCGCCCGGGAGACCGGAAGCCCGGACCCGCCGCTCGCGACCACTGAGCCGCGTCTGGGGCTTCAGCCTATCCCTTCAGTACCGAGGCCTGAGCCCTGGTTTTCCTGGCGTGAAGTGTTTAATAATAAAGTTCCGAAACCCTCTTTTCCCTTGTTTATGATCCGTTTGGGGACACAATGCTCTCCCCCTCCCCTCCAGTTTGTAGGATGTGGCGTTGCTCGATTTTTTTTTACTGCATATTTTAAAACGCAATTGGAAAGACGGGTGCAGAACTCGGCTCCGGGGTGACAGAACCAACCGGCAATCCCACCTCTTCTTCCCGTCCACACCCCGCGGAGAGGCCGGACCTGCCCCACTTCTGGCCCCCCGTTTTCTCCCGTCCAGTGCTCGCCGCTCGCTCCCAGAGACGGGGACTGCACGGCGGGCGAGAGCTGGAGCTGGGACGGAAAACTGGGCCGGCGCGGGAGGAGACCAGAGCCATTAAACTGTTATTACTGGAGGAGCGGAATCGCTGTAGAAAAACGTGTAAAATCGGCGCAAACACTGCGCCGTCAAGGCTGCAATTTCTGATACAAAATAGAAGGTTCTCATAGCAACAGAAATGTGCCCATCTTATGCTCACTGTTACGTACATGAAATTTCTTGTGAAATTTGACAAGACCTCAAGTTAAAATTACTGGGAAGGAAAGTTTTAAATCTCGCTTTTCTAAAACTTCGAAGCCGTGGCATGATGTTAAGTTTTCGTCTCATTTTAAGGAAAAGTTCACTATACTAGAATATTTTCTTTTAAAAATGATTTTTGAGTAATATGCCTAATGGTATGGTTCAAACAAATATATATTTTCAAACGAGTTTTAGATGCTATTTAAATGCATGTGTGTACTAATTTAATTACTTGATTTTATGTAAAAATCGATTATAAACTAAATATTAAGAGGCCTTCAAAATAAAAGGGTATTTAATGGTTTTACTGAGTTTTTATGTTCATATTATTCTGGTTCTGTAATCCCTCAGTAAACCCTAAAGAAAACTGACTAATTCTTTATTAAAATATTTTTTTCTGTAGGAGATATATTTCTGTAGGTGCTGCGATCAGCATTCTCTCTGAAATTGACTATAAACAATTGAATCCACAAAATGGCTCATATTAGAAGATATATACTTACATAAGATGAATACAATCGTGAACAGTAAGGTCTTAATGCCGAAAAATGGGGGAAAGTAGTCATCAGCACTCATGTATATTTAAATTTCATAGTCATCATTGTCTAGCTATTGGTTTTTAAAAGATCCCTCTTTCCATATAGACGATGAAGGCCTTTGAAATAAACGTGGGAAGCCCCAGCATTAGTCTTCAGGCCTGCTACTGTGCCTTTTCATATGCTGCTTTCAGTTCCTTTTTACGGAATGACTTTCCCTCCTCTCTCTCTAACATTCACCCTCCCACAGACACACATATGTCCCCTCCCTGTTGTCAGTGACCTCCTTAAAGGTCATGCACTCCTTGAAGCTTTCCCTATCAACCCGTTACTCTGAGGTACTATAGCCATACTGTAGACCCAAATCACGTTGATTTTCAGTGACTTGTTTCCCCCTAACAAACGGTAAGCTCTGGAGGACAGGAAGTGCTTTATTTGTCCATATATCCGCAGTGCCTAGAACAGCTTTTCAATGTTTATGTCTAAAATAATGTGCATTTTTAAAATTAGGACAGAATTTAGTATTCTCAATGACTTATTAAGAAACAAAGCTTTTCATTGTCTAGATTTTTTCAAGCCACGTTTATCTCTAATATAATATCTCTAGCATATTTAAGGCAACACTCTCTAAATTTGGATGAGTAAAAAAGTTTATGTTAATTAACTCCTCCCCCCAATTAGATTTGAAGACTGGATCCTAATATATGCACCTTTTGTATACCCACAGTACCTATCCCAATTTGGGGCACATACTATGAGCTTAATACGTACTTTTCAATTGACTAATTAGCTGATTAGACATAAAAGTCTGTGATGATTCTGGAAAACTTTCCACAAAGTGAAAAAAAAATGGTTATCCAAGTGACAATTTAAGCCCACTCTGCCAATCAGTGGGGCCAGAGGGATGTGTACAGGTTATGTCTTTTTGCATGATTGAATTTATAGTGTTAAATTTCTTCTCACAGGCATCTGTTCTGTGCCCATGAGGGACACAGAAATGTTTCTTCTGATTACAGCTGACTCACTTACCTAAGGTGTGGGTAAAGTGGAAAGGGTAAGTGGTGTGAATAACGCAAAATGACAGTAAAAAATCTTCGCAGCACCTTTACTGTCCTAGTATGGAGATTGTTGGCATCTCCTTGGACTAAGAACAATTTTTTTTTAAACTGGATTTTCCTCAGCCATTGCCCTGTACTGACCTCATGATCCTATGCAAGGCGTGTAATCTCTTTAAAACTTAGCTAACTTAGAAAAATGGAGATAGCAATGTCCAAGCTCCTTGCCTTAGAGTTTTCACGAGACTGAATAGATGTAACTGAAAGCTTTGAAAATTTTAGAGAACTTGCGAGGAATCCCCACTTCCATGTAGGAAGGAGTACTTAGAGGTCAAACCCCAACTTCTTTTCTGAGATTCAGCTTCGACTTGAAGAGTTTCCTTTTCCAGTGCTTCAGCTACACGCTCGGGAGGTGGTCTGACTCTAGGTCTTACACAGGTTACTACTAGAATCTGCTGCCTGCCTGATGTGATCTAACTTACATGATAGAGCTTCATCTTAAGTTTGTGGCCCCTTCCTGATTTCCACCTTGCCATTTTTAAATCTTTCCAAGCATGAGCAGCCTTAAGCATATCTAGCTTCCTTGGGCTCTAGACCCAGGAAAATGAGAGGCATGCTGTTACTTCTCTGGTCTAATTCCAGTTTTCTAATGGAAGCTGCCTCCCTTCCCTGGATGACTAACATCAAGAATGTCCGGCCTTGGGGCCTCCCTGGTGGCGCAGTGGTTGAGAGTCCGCCTGCCGATGCAGGGGCCGTGGGTTCGTGCCCCAGTCCGGGAAGATCCCACGTGCCGTGGAGCGACTGGGCCCGTGAGCCATGGCCGCTGAGCCTGCGCGTCCGGAGCCTGTGCTCCGCAACGGGAGAGGCCACAACAATGAGAGGCCCGCGTACCGCAAAAAAAAAAAAAGAATGTCCAGCCTTTCAAGGAAGACACTACTCCTACACTACCCCTACCCATAAGGCAAGTAACCTTACCCTGTGATCTCAAAAGGAGAACCTTATTAGAATACAACAGGATAAGAGTACAGTTTCATTACAGTTACAATAATAAAAATAACTCTTTAAATACTTTGTATATATTATCTCTTTTAATCTTTATGAGGCTGATAGTATCTCCGTTTTACAGGTGAAAAAGCTACATATTCACATTAATGGCCTGTTTGAGGTTTCAAAACTGGTTGGTAAGAGCTGGCTAGGAATCTAGTTCTGATTCCAGAGCCACTCTGCTATCCTGCTTCTTTATAAATGTAAGATATCATCGTTATATTCTATTTCGTAACCTGAATATTTAGAGAAGAATGTTAAGGGCAAAAATTCTGGGTGGAATTTGTCACCTTCCTCCCCCACTTGTTTTTTTTACTGCTTCAAAACATCAACCAAAGCAACTGGCAGAGACTCTTAGGAAATTTAAAGCAACCAGATAATGACATGTATGTTGTCCTTGTCTGGACAAAGAATTAAGCTAAAGGCCTAGCAGGAGAGGAAGTGAAACCCACTCTTCTACCGGGCCCCAGTGGTCTGTTCACCTTCCTTTCTTTCCTTCCCACCTTCCTGCAAATTGAGGTTTCAGGTCTCTCAGTAATGAGGGAGAATTGTGTTAAATCCTTGGCTCTGGACAAGAGCATATCCAGTGCCAGAGTTCCTTCAGGCTTTTCAGGGAGACCCAGAGCAGGAAGCTGGAACTGCAGCACTTGTGGGCAGCTTGAAAGTAAATCTTACATGAAACCACAACTCTTAAAGCATTTGGAAAAATAACCTCCTGGCCCTACTTCTGGCAGAAATACATGTTTCTTTCTATTTCCCTTAAGGACACACATTGACACAACAAGTTACTGTTTAATTCATTGCTTAAGCATTTCCTGTTCTAAGCAGCACTTTTCAGGGACACTCATTGCTAAGCAACCTTTGATGAGTCCCTGTTCTTTATTCTTTGAAAATCAGACCTGAAAGGGGAAGGGTGGTAGCTAACCCAGAGATTCAAAAAATGTTCATGATCTCTCATACAACCTCTTACCCCTTAAGTGTGAAAATAGAGGAAAAGCTAGAATTATACAGGTAATTGACTTTGGAATAATTTTTTTTAGTTCCAGCTTCAAAAATAATTTGAACTTAACTTTCACTTCTTATCATGTTTACATTAGGAGATAGAACTGTATAGAAGAATTAAGCACATAGCCTTAGGAGGTAAATGGACCCAGGTTTGAACCTCAGTCATTAGCTATATGACTTTGGACATGTTATCCTCTCCTCTGTAACCTCGGTTTCCACATCTGAGGTTACAAAGAGGTAAGGAGATGATTGACCAGGTGGGACATGGAGGCCACCTCTGCTTCTCCCTGGACTTCTGGACTGATTTAATTTCTTGAGACTATGGCCACGCGACTCTCTGCTGACTCTAGGGCCAATACTTATAATATTTGGAGCATTTACTATGTTCTGGGAACGATGCCCGGCATTTTACATCATCACAGTAACCTTATAAGAAGGACACTGATATGGTTCCCTTTTAAAGATGAACAAAACCAGAGTTAAGATCCCAGAATTTCTTCTCTGAGAGGAAAGGTGGCTCTTCTCTGCTGAGCTTCAAAGCCTTTCCTGAGATGCCTCCTCAGAACCTTATTCTAGATGTTCCATTTCCTCCTTATAACAAACCGCTGGGACAGGACTGCTTTCCTGCCTCTTGAAGGAGGCGTTGTCCAGTCAACGAGGTGAAGAGGGGGCCTGTGAGGGGGCCGGAGCATCCCAATCTCTCTAGCTCCACCTTCCCTGCTACCCTTGGTATGACCATGTAGACATTTTTTTTTTTAATCTTAAGGGTTTCACTACTGGCCTATGGGGAAAGAGATAGGATAATAAAATTAACAAATGCAGATGTTATAAACGTCCTGGAAACTTAAAAAATTTTACAGACCTGGTTCCTGATTCATAAAGCCCTTGACTCTCTCTGAGATGGTAAGAGCCTGTGCCTGGCATACCTGGCCCTTCCTTCACTCTGCCATTCCAAGACTGCCACTACTGAAATTAATTTTCCTTCCCAGAGTTTATACAGATTAACAATAGTCCATGTGGCTCTTGCAGGACATAAATAAATAAAATTTTTAAAGCCTAGGAGACAAATAGTTTTATATAGACATACGGATTTTTAAAAAATTTTTATTGGATTATAGTTGATTTACAATATTGTGTTAGTTTCAGGTGTACAGCAAAGTGATTCAGTTATACGTATACCTATGTTCATTGTTTTCCAGATTCTTTTCTCATATAGGTTATCACAGAATATTGAGTTGTGTTCCCTGTGCTACACAGTAGGTCCTTGTTGGTTATCTATCTTACATATAGTAGTTAATCCCAAGCTCCTGATTTATCACTCCCCCACCCCATGTTTCCCCTTTGGTAACCATAAGTTTGTCTTCGATATCTGTAACTCTGTTTCTGTTTTGTAAATAAGCTCATTTTTTTTTTTTTTTTTTTTTTTTAACGGTACGCGGGCCTCTCACTGTTGTGGCCTCTCCCGTTGCGGAGCACAGGCTCCGGACGCGCAGGCTCAGCGGCCCTGGCTCACGGGCCCAGCCGCTCCGCGGCATGTGGGATCTTCCCGGACCGGGGCACGAACCCGTGTCCCCTGCATCGGCAGGCAGACTCTCAACCACTGCGCCACCAGGGAAGCCCCTTGTATCATTTTTTAAATTAGATTCCACGTATGAGTGATATCATATGATATTTGTCTTTGAGAGACATGTGGATTTTTTAATTTCAGATACTGAAAAGTAAATTCATACTATTATTTTGTATTATAGATAATTCCAATACTGTTTGCAGCTTTAGAATTGAGCAGAAAATGATCAGTGCTGTGCCTCATCTTGACTGTGTAGGCCTGGCCTGTGATTATGGTCACTTACCCTTAATAAAATGCCTGTGAATAGCAATCAGTTGAGACTGCCCACTCTCTTGCATTGGAGGCTAACTCTTTGAAAAAGTTCCACATTATCTAGTAACTGCCCTAGAACAGAGATCTGCAACCCCTTCCCCAAGAGAGAATAGCACTAAGCAAAGCAATACAAACATAAAAAGATTTTTAAATCTTCACAGGTTTTGCTGGGTTTTTCTTTGTACTTTTTTTTTTCTTTTTCAAGTCAGCTTTATTTTCAAGAAGGGAAGGGAAGGTGTGAGATTGGGAGTGAAGAGCAGTGACAGGAAAGAGAGGTTAGGAAGTTATTTTTAGGAAGGCTTGGAGGGGAAGGGGAAGGGGAAGTCAATTACATACAGCTGTCGGCCAGGGAGGCTAAGCCAAGGGAAAGCTGGTTAACTGGGGAAGGGCTTAACTTAGTCCTCTGGTCCCTCTTGTTTCTTCCTACACGTTCACAATTCTAACTCACCAAGTAGTGAAAGAAACACAGCTGCGAACTCCTGGGTGGGAGGCGTGACCTTGTTCATTTTAGCCTCCCTCTCCATTCTTGGAGAAGGAAGTTTCATTCAGTTATCAGAAAATATTTATGAATATTTTATGTCCCGTGTGCAGGACGGTCTGTTAGGCACAACAGGGAGTACCGAAACATGATAGCTGATAGCTGCTTTCCTTTTGCTGAGATACTTTTAGAACTGGTAGTGTTAAACTAGCAATCTTTTGGGAATTCCCTGGCGGTCCAGTGGTTAGGACTTGGTGCTGTCACTGCCAGGGCACAAGTTTGATCCCTGGTCAGGGAACTAAGATCCCGCAAGCCTTGTGGCCAGGCCAAAAGAAACTAGCAATTTTGGGGGTTTGGGTTTTGGGGTTTTTTGTCATCCAATCTCTTGGTCCCGAAGTTTAGTAATTATTGGCCCACAGAACTCAAATACCCACCCACCGAAGCTACTTTCTCCTTCATATGATGTATAGTGTGTACTATATCCTTGCCATAGTCTCAGTGTACCCAACAGTGGTTTGTATCTACAGTATGTGATCAATTATTAGTTATCCAGAACACCATAGAACTGTGTCATTGGATTGAACTAATGGTGTCTTTTCTCCAGGAGATAAATGGTTGCAAATTTAACTAATTTGACTACGTCTATTTACTAGGTTGTTTTTGTGTGTTTGTTTGTTTAAGCCGCTCTGTGCAGCTTGCAGATCTTAGTTCCCCAACCAGGGATTGAACCTGTGCCCCTGCATTGGGAGCGTGGACTCCTAACTGCTGGACTGCCGGGGAAGTCCCTCACTAGGTTGTTTTATTTCAGTGCCCGGAGTGGGTCCCAAGGCCTTTGAATTCATAGACATTTAACTAACTAGAATATTAACTAGAAATTTAGTACTAACTATGGCTTACATCTCATAGAGGAGTGTATATTGTAATCATACGATGATGTTTTTCATGGAAAAAAATATACACCCAAGAATGTAATAAATACTTTTAAAATTGATGTCCACAAACACAGAACCCTCCCTGGATGATCTTAAATGACTATGCCTATACAGAAATAAGGCTTAAAGCGTATCTTCTTTTTAATGGCCTTCTCTTTAAAATGTGAGTGATATGAGTGTCCAGTAGACTGTGTTCTTTCTTTACATTAGTTATTTTTAAAGATAGCCAGGCACAAGAATCTTGAATTTTATTTCTATTTTTGCTCTAATGTTATTTAGGAATATCTACTGCTGGGATTTCTGTGGATTTATTAGACTTCTATGCCTCCATTTCTTTAAAATGGGTATAACATTTTTACCACTTATGCTCTGAAGTCTTAGGATGAGAATTATGATCTCTTCCATTAAGTATCACTTGCCTAGTAACACCACGAACAGAATCTGAGGATCAAACATGTTGAATAGGATCAATATCTTATCTTCATAATGTGAAAAGCAAATTTTATATCCAATCCAGGGTGTATACACCTATATGCCATCCAAATCTGTTGTACTCTCATCTCTGTCTGGCTTTGAGCTATCCTGGCAATGAATACTTCTTTATACCCCATAGCAAAATATCGCTATTAAAATAAAATGACTGAGAAAGATATCAGCTCAATATAATCCTAGTTTTAAACAACTGGCCTCAATACCATTCTTTGTTTTTATCAATAGACTTTATTTTTTAGAGCAGTTTTAGGTTTACAGGAAAATTAAGCAAAAAGTAAGAGTTCCCATATACCTCTTTTTAGCTCCCTCTACACACAGTTTCCCCTACTATTAAAATCATGCATTAATATGTTCTTTTTTATTACATTTAAATAGTTGAAGACAGCTATTGCTTCGGTGAATAAGAAAATAAGTATTCTAGTGATCTTAAGGAGATTGACCTGCTGGCTACTGACAGAATTTCTTTGACACCATTTACACACAGACTAAAGTTATTTTATTCGGTAAGAATTCCCATATTTCAATAGCTACTCAGCTAGTTGGGGGCACAGTTTGTAACCAAACATGATAAAGGAAGCACTAAACTTGTAACATTAAACTATAGACTGTGGTTCTACCCCTAACTTCCCTTGGTTAGTAGGTTTGGCTGTGTCTCGTAACCTCTGTGAAATTCTGGGATGGATTAGAAAAGCTAAAACAGTCCTTCTCCATTCTTTCATGAATTTCATAATCCCTTGTTCCCAAAGTGAATAGAAGACTATTTTAAGTGGCTCGACTATGTGTGTGTGTGTATGTGGTTTTTTTTTTTTTTACTTCTGCTTTTATTTTAGTGTGTATTAAAAAGTCTAGTACCTTGGACCCATGATTTTACAAATGTCATCGCTTAAGATGAGATTGGTTTTGGGGTTTTTAAATTAGTTAATTTATGTCAAATTAAGGAAAATGTTAAGTATCTAATTATAGAAGTAACAGGGATATGACAAAAACCAGAAGTAAAGAGCATGGAATTCCCTGGCAATCCAGTGGTTAGGACTCTGCTGCACTTTCACTGCCAAAGGCCCAGAGAATTAAGATCCCACAAGCCGCTCAGAGGAGGGCTAGGGTGGGGCGGGGTAACTGAATAAAGTTTGGTAAACACTGGATTAATTAATGTACTAACCCATTTGAGAAATTGTTCCAAGTGGGGCTGTGCCCCACAACTCTTTTTTGTAACCTGTACTCTAAATAATTTGGCTCAATTAATGAAACTTAGAATTTACAGGAGGAAGACAATACAAGAAGAAAAGTATTTTATTAGAGAAATGCCAAGAAGTTAGGGAGCGCAGCACAATTAAATCTAATCCCAAAATACCTTCACTATTTCTGGAAATGAGACAAAATCTACAGGGCCAATTTGTGAATAAAGGGAAGGGCTAATTAAATCTATCTTAAAGTTTTTCAGGCTCTAACAATTTCCTCACATTATATGGCTTGTAACTTGATAAATTAGCCATGAACTTATCCTAGTGTTTGAGTTAATTCACAGCTCTTTCTCAAGTTAAATGCTGTCATGATTCTATCAGTAGGCAACTCCATTCTGCATGGCACCAACTGAACTGGCTTTTTATTTGGGAGGAGAAGAGACGTTTGACTCTCATTTTTATATCAGTATAAGGCTTCCTCTGTCACCTCAAGTATCTAAAGCATGTGACTCTTTCTTTAATCCATATATGGAACGTATAAGGCCAAAAAGAGCAATGCATTTTATTCATCTCCGTAACCCATGTGTCTTTGCCCAATGCCTGAAACAAATACTTGTTGAGGCAAAAATTGAAATAAGTTAATTATGAATAAACCACGATCCTGTTCTGGTAAAGAGACACTTAAAATATCAGTCATTTGAAATTCTTTCATCTGTCCATTTTTCTGGATTTTCCATGCCCTACTGGTGTAAATCAGAAGGCAAAGAACTTGGATTGTGTCTCACTTCCCAACCATAAGTTATAATATTGTACTCTTTTAGAGAGTGGACAGAAGGGGCCTCACTTGAATAATTATTTCTGTGGTGTGCAAAGCTGCTGTTGAAAATATCTGCTGTTCCATGCAATGTCCTGTATTTAAAGGTTCATTTAATAACCTCTTATTAAGTTTGGATAGACTTCACTGATGAATGTTTATTGTTTCTTTGCCAGAAAGCAAAATCTGTCTTTTTTTCCCTTAGCTCTTGGGAGCTATCAGTCCTTGATTATAGTAATCCACTTTTTTCAGGTACTTAGTTAATACCTATTGCCTCTGTTACTTTTGTAAATGACAATAGCTAATATTCAGAATCCTATGGGGCTAGGCCCACAGCTAGCATATAGGACTTTAACACTCACAATGATCCTATGTGGTATATGCTATGATTATTCCCACTTGATGTTTTAGAAAACTGTGGCCCAGAGAAGTGAGATTCCTTGTCTTTTGACCAAACTGAGACATGAACTTAGGTAGTCTGACCCTAAAACCTGTGCTATTGCTACTCTCCTATGGTTGTGTCCCTAATTCTCCTATTTTGCATCATGTTTTACAAATAAAACTTTCAAACTATTTTCCAAAGGAGAAAGGGTAATGTTCCTAAATTTATAAACCAATTTTATGGTGAGTCCTTCTGTGAGTTGTTTTCAATCCTCTGTATTGTACTCAAAAAATGCATTCCTAAAATGTATCTGTTTTTATATTTGTACTCTTTTTTTTTTTTTTTTTTTTTTGGGGTACGCGGGCCTCTCACTGTTGTGGCCTCTTCCGTTGCGGAGCACAGGCTCCGGACGCGCAGGCTCAGCGGCCATGGCTCACGGGCCCAGCCGCTCTGCGGCATGCGGGATCTTCCCGGACCGGGGCACGAACCTGTGTCCTCTACATCGACAGGCGGACGCTCAACCACTGAGCCACCAGGGAAGCCCTATATTTGTATTCTTATGGAAAGATTTGCTTGATGTGATGTGCCATTACTTCAAGTTATAATACAATAACCATCTGTCATTCTCTTCTTCATGTTCATGGAATAAGATTATATGATTTAAGGACACACATTCATGGTTTCTTCCCTAAATAATCATGCCTACAGCTGGGGCACCCTAGCAACTAATTGTGTGCTCCAGACAAGATTTTAAAAGTAGGGCACTAAAGGAGGCCCTAAGCTGCATCCCTTCTCCTGAAAGCCACTGTGGTCCTGGGGAATGAGTCCTGGGCACAGTGACAAGAGTTTTTATCTGGCACACCAGCTCCCAGGGTTTCAAATGACAGAATGACAGGGTGTTAACCCAAGTTTCTAAGTCTGCCATTGTAAATCCACTGAACACAGAGGGAATAGTTATGAACGTAGCTTCTGTCCCCCATCCTTTCTAGTTATCTACCAGTCTAGCCATGTGTGCATCTGCACCCCCAAACATTTGAAACATTAACTGTCCTCTCTTCTCCACCTAAAGATTTTAAGAAAATGCATATTAGTATGTGTTAAGTACTGAAGCCTCAAAATTAATAGGTTTGTAACTGATGCTATTACAGACAAATAAATAAGAATATATCACCTTAGTTTATTTATTTGCACATGTAGATATATGCATGCATATATGTATTTTCTACTGTAGAGAAAGGATATACCGAACCTGAAACAGGATAGATAATTTTATACAAATGCATAATCAGTTTATGCATGTTCTTCTTTTTCTTGTTGTTGTTGCAACTGCTGTCACTGCTTTCCATGACTTGGTATCTTAGATTGAATTTCTGCTCTTGCTATGTTTAGAAACTATTTTTATCTTGGCCAACTGACTTAATATGGAACCATGTGAGTGTTGCTATTTTTAAATATATAATAGTCATCCCTAGAACCCATTTAAAGCCCTGTAGAAGACCACTGTGTGCCTATCCCACTCCACTGCACATGTTCCAGGATGTAAGATAATGATTTTTAAAAGATAAACATTTACTGAGTTCCTACTGTATGCCAGGCAGCAGGCTGTGTACTTTCATGATTTTTTACTTACTAACAACAACAAAAAAAGCCTGTGTTGCCAGAGACTTCTTGCCTTACCAAGCATATTGTACTTCTACATGTAATGATAAAGCTGTGTACTGAGTGGAATGAGCGTGAGTATTAACTCCAGTCAGTCCTGAGTTCAAATCCTATCTTTTTTTTTTCTAGGAAGATATCTAGGGGGCTTCCCTGGTAGCACAGTGGTTAAGAATCTGCCTGCCAATGCAGGGGACAAGGGTTCGATCCCTGGTCTGGGAAGATCCCACATGCCGCGGAGCAACTAAGCCCGTGTGCCACATCTGATGAGCCTGCGCTCTGGACCCCACGAGCCACAACTACTGAAGCCCGCGTGCCTAGAGCCCGTGCTCCGCAACAAGAGAAGCCACCGCAATGAGAAGCCTGCACGCAGCAATGAAGACCCAACACAGCCAAAAATAAATAAATAAATTAATTAATTAACTTTTTTTTAAAAAAAGAAGATATCTAGGATGTAGGGACCCTAATACAATGTTAACCAATATTTATTTATTTATGGCTGTGTTGGGTCTTCGTTGCTGCTTGCGGGCTTTCTCTAGTTGTGACAAGTGGAGGCTACTCTTCGTTGCAGTGCGCGGGCTTCTCATTGCTGCAGCTTCTTCTGTTGTGAAGCACAGTCTCTAGGCACACAGGCTGTAGGCGCGTGGACTTCAGTAGTTGTGGTTCACGAGCTCTACAGCGCAGGCTCAGTAGTTGTGGCGCACGGACTTAGTTGCTCCGCGGCATGTGGGATCTTCCTGGACCAGGGATCGAACCCGTGTCCCCTGCATTGGCAGGCAGATTGTTAACCACTGTGCCACCAGGGAGGACCTCAAATCCTATCTTTGCCACTTGTTATCTATATGAAATGGGGCAAATTATCTAACCTCTCTGAGCCTCTGCTTTTTCATTTGCAAAATGAAAATAATACTTCCTTATAAGTTGTTGTGAAGAAATATTGGGTTGGTGTAGGATACTAGACACTTATACAGTGTCTGGCACAAAGCAACACAGTAAAAGGTAGTTATCGTTATTTTTTTTTTATTATTCTGAGTTTCTTTCTGTCCTGAAAAAGAAAAGATCAAAGAGCTTGGAAGACACCTGCTAGTTAAGGATCACTACGTTACTCCTAGAACTGTTTGACCCGAGCAGTTTCAATCTGCATGACTAGAAGGTGCTGCAGTAACCTGATGTGGCATTTGAACAACTGCCATACCTTTTGACTGGGGCCTTTTGCCCCTGGGAGTCCTCAGACATCTGCTGGAACCCCATGAGTGAGTCCTGGTAACTGTTTAACAGAATATTAGCTTTGAGGGATGTGTCTTTGTCTGCTTGGTCATGACACAGCTTATTGAAGAGTAGCAGTGCATTACACACACCTTCAGGGGAAATCATTGGCTCTCACATCTACATCCAACTGGGTCTGGGTTGACACCACCAGGTGAAGATTTCAGAACCCCTGAAATGTTCTCTGGGAGATGTATTAGTTGCTCTCTGGATCAAGGGCACCTAGAGCTTTTCTGGGTGGTCTGAGCTTACACCTTGTGAATTGGAGTTTTCCCTGAATGCGAACAGAAAAAGCAGGTTTGGTTCCCCTACTCCTGCTCTAGTGGTCCCTTGGTGTGGTCTTCTCTACTGTCTGCAGTTGGACTGTCCTCTTAAGAGGACTTGATATAGTTCCTTTAATTTGGGGGCAGGAGTTGGGAGACCTGGGCTGCTGCAGTTGGTGAGGAAAGAGACAAGAGGTCTTACATTTGCTGAATACCTACTATTGTGCCAGAAACTTCACAATGAAGGTAGCATTGCAACAGGTAAACTGGGGGGAGTTTTTCCTCCAACTGTTTGCTTAGCATGAAATTTCACGTGTAGTTTAAAAGCAAATTTTATATGACTATTACAAGAAACAAATCATTTTCTTTTGGTTATCTGAACAAAATGAAAAAAAAGAGTCATCTTGCACTGACAGTTCACTGATGGTCCGTGTCTTCTACGATACAATATACTTATAAGAAATATTTGTAGAATGTAATTTCGATAGTCTGATTCCGATACTGCATGGGTTCTTATGGACTTTCTCAAGCGATTATTATACCCTCAGGTATTTACTTACTCCTGAAGTGCGAGAATTTTGACATTTCCCAAATCCCTAAAATAGGTCTCTGTCATAGTGTCTGGTTCATAGCAGTTGCTAGGGCAATGAAAATTTCAATGATGCTGTCTAATACCTCAAGATAAACATTTTTCCAAGCATTTTTGCATGGAATTTTACAAAGTGAAGGGCTCCCACTTTGTTTCATAAAACTAAATGATCTAAGCAGTCCTTGGAGATGGTTGATATTTTAAATCTCTCTCTCTTGTGTACAGTCTTATTTGGAAAATCGTTGTTTTATTTGCCTTAAACAGGCAGTCAGGATTTATGTAAATGGTTGATTGTTCATATGATACAATTTTGCCAGCAAAAATCAAGTATATAACCGCAAAAATCAAGTATATAACCACAAAAAGAATTTTATATGTAAATGTCATACAGTTACTCAAAATTTTGAAAAAATAGATTTTAATATTTTCACATCTAAATCAAGCTTACTATTCTGCTCGTTATGTTTTTAAAGTGTCCATGTTTAAAAATTCGATGTTCTCATTAGAGTTTTTGCAATGGATCAGGCATCTTTGCAGAAATAATGTATTGTTCACTTGAATGCCCAGCAGGCAGAGTTTAGCAGTTGTTATAAAGTAATTGGCTTTAATGCGGTCATTTAACTGGTTAAACTCATATATATTATCAGACTTGAATGGGACTTTTCAGGGAATTTAGTTTGGATTTTTTGTTTTCAAAGCTTTGAAAATTTATAAAAAGAAGCTCTCAGTGAAAAAGATAGTATAATTTAAAATTCTCTGGAAATTCCCTCGCGGTCCAGTGGTTAGGCCTCAGTGCTTTCACTGCTGTGGCGAGGGGTTCAATCCCTGGTCAGGGAACTAAGATCCCACAAGCGGCATGGCGCCGCCAAAAAAAAAATTCTTTTTTCCACTGCTTAAAAAGGACTGACTATTTTTTGAATCAGTAATATATGCGCATGGCACAAAATCAAAAGGTACAAAGGCTTTAATGGTGGAAAATACACTGTCCTCCACCAGCCTAATATCTCTCCCTAAATACAGTTACCAGTTTTTTTGTTTCTATTTTTAAAAAACCAGATGCAAATATATATACATTTTTATTAATGTCTTTTTAACCTTCCTTTTTGAGTAACACCAAAAATGTCATAGCATATAATCCCTCCAGAATTCTATATAAAGTCCTTATTCTACATATGAAGCACAGAGAAAATAAAAATTGTTTATTTTCTCTGACCCTTAGGAAAGTCTTCTATTATACATTAATACAATAATGATAATAAAGTAAACTCTGCTACAGATTATGAAGGAAATAACCAAAATGACCATATCGTATATTTTAACTAAATAGAAAACTAGCTGCATTGAAGTTAAAGATCATAATAAAATATTTTAGGGAACTCCCTGGCGGTCCAGTGGTTAGGACTCAGTGCTTTCACTGCCAGGGCCAGGGTTCGATCCCTGGTTGGGGAACTCAGATCCCGCAAGCCTCGAGGCCAAAAACAGAAAAAAATTTTTTAAAATTATTTGATAATCATTTCTGTATATACTGTTTAATTTTCTAATTTTCAAATTCCTGAATCAAAGCTTTTCATGAATTTATACAGGATTTGAAAAAATCTAGTTTCCCTTCACTGGGAATCCTGCTCTTCTTACTATTTTTTTCATATGCCAAGTTCAAAAAGTAGAATGTACTGGACATTTTAAATATATTATGTCTAATCCTCATAACAACCTTGCAAGACTGGATTTGTTGTCCTCTTTGGAGATGAAGAAACTGAGGCTTTGAGAACTGAAGTGACTTACCACAGGTTCAAGTAGTAAGTGCAAAGCTGGGGTGCACATCTAGTTCTAAGGACCCAAGACATGACCCACACTGTTATTTGATACACAAATCTCCTGGTCTAGAAAAAGGATGTGATGCTTGACAGTGTGGATCTCATTTCATCAGGTATGCATCAGAAGCCTGAAGACACATATGTAAACAAAACAGAGTCAGGGAAACTAGGTGAAAATAGATTTAGGTGAGGTGATGATGAATAAAATAACCATATCCTTCAGAGTGTTGATTAGCCGCCCATGTGTTTCTGGGAGTCGGGACAAAAGGTCTCCATCCTTGGCCCGGTTCTGATCAACATTTTATTAATGCTTAGAACCAGAGCAGTGACTATGGTATGGTAGGACATACAAATACCTATTGAATAAATGAATGAATGAATGTGCTATTCGTATATTTAGCTGTCACAAAATTTCAAGTTGCAATAATTATATCAAACAGGAAATTTAAAGTTAAAGTATCATAATAGGCAAATGTGATAAGTCAAGGCTAAAACAATGAAATTTAATAAGGATAAATGTTAAATCCTAAACTTAGGCTTCTATAATTGATTTTACAATGAGAAGATATAGGTATTAAGGATTGCAGTGTGAAAGAAAGGAAGAGTAGAAAAGGAAGGAAGGAAAGAAAGAAGGAAGGAAGGGAAGAAAGAAGGGAAGGAGGGAGGGAGGATTGTACTTTTTGTGAATAAGAACCTTAAAATGAGGCTAATAATATGATATAGCTACTGAATGAAATTAACAGACAATTAGGGAACAAAATAAGTAGGGTATTTCTTGTGCTTGCTCTACAATAGTCAAACCCCATTAAGAATGTTGCAAACTCTGGGTCTCTATTTTAATGGGAACAATAGCCATCTGAAAAGTATCCATAGGAAAGCAAATAGGGTGATGAACAGAATTAAATCTGTGACATAAGAAGAATAGTAATGATATTAAGGACTTTAGAAAAAAATAAGTTGGGAAAGCACGATAGTCATCTTTGAAAACTTGAATGGTATATGGAAAAGAAACTATATTTACAGGATATTACTGGACCATAGACTCACATGTTTGAAGAATCCTCACAGGTTATCTCACCCACCTATCCATCTATAGCTTGAATCACAGATTATAACTTTTACACATATCTCAACGAGAGCATAACAGAGTTGTTGACCTGGAAGCTAAATTAGTGGTACTCAGAGTGTGGACCCAAGACCAGCGACACCAGCATTACGTGGGTTCTCGTCAGAAATATAAAACTCTTGCGCCCCCCATCCTAGATCTATGGAATCAGAAACTCTGGAGGTGGGGCCCAGCAGCCTGTATTTTAACAAGTTCTCCAGGTGATTCTGATGCACGATAATATTTGAGAACCATTATAGATCATCAGATGTAGGTGTCTAGCCAAAAACCTTGATTGCAGTTTTTTTTTGAAAACCTACCTTCCCCTCAGTAATCCCTATTCATCTATCCTTTGACCAGGTCCAACCATTAATCCAATTCATCTTGTGCAATGGATATTTGTCAGGTTTTGGCTACACAGCTTCCAACCTCCTTTCTATTAGGATTGGTCTCCCATTTTTTGAGTCTTAAGGGTAGAAAAGGTGTCCCACTGTGGATGCCAAAGGGTCCAGATATTCCCTCTTCTAATCCTCTGGGAACAAGGTATAGACATGTGAGGCAAAATGGCAAATTAGTGGCTCCTGCCTGGAACTCTTAACCTTGAGCAAGTAACACAAAGACAAAGGGATGGTTTAGAATTCATTCATTGAGCAGGGTCTAGGGGCAGCAGATGGCAGGAGAGTCTGATGCTCATGGTGGAAGCAGAGCATCCAGCAGGCTTCTGTGGGGTAACCTTGGTTTTGGGTGTTTCTGCCTAGCTTTCTGGGGTTTCTGTCCCTTTTCTGAGCCTGTCCCTTTTTCAGCCTACCTACTGATTCTATAATCCATCCTATATCCTTTTAATTCAGTGCTAAATGAGGCAGAGGTTGTTTCTGTTGCTTACCAGAACCAGAAGGATACCTAGCTACTCTTCCTTAGCACACATTGCATATCAGCTAGGCACTCAGATGAAAATAGGTAATCACTGCCGTCCAACATTAGCAAGGAGCAGAAAAAAAGGCTGAAGCTAGTGGCTGGATAGGACTCTTTATGCCCTACCATAGTGAATCTTTAGAAAAGATTCCAAATGCTTCCTGAAATAATCCAACATTGCTTGATTTTGTAGAAGCATATTAAATTACCAATGGCTGTACCACCTCTGAAATAGTCTCACCAAAGAAATTGAATCTAATCAAGCTTCTTGAGCTTTCATTTATAGGAAATGGGGGAGTTAATGGAAGAATGAGTTAAATGACACCAGGAGGAAGCAAACAGGTGAATCCAAAATATGGGACATTGTATAGGACAACTAATCTAGTCTCTTCCATAAGTCAATGACATTAAAAAAATCAGTAGGGAGGAGGGAAGTAGGTCACTCTAGAAGAAAAGAAAATGAGGAGGCATTTTTCACAGAACTAGAACAAAAAAATTCGCAATTTATATGGAAACACAAAAGACCCCAAATAGCCAAAGCAATCTTGAGAACGAAAAAAGGAGCTGGAGGAATCAGGCTCCCTGACTTCAGACTATACTACAAAGCTACAGTAATCAAGACAGTATGGTACTGGCACAAAAACAGATTTTCAGAGTTTGGCAAATTATGTGAGAGGGATGCAGTGCAGTCCTCAGTATAGAGGATGAGGGGCTTCAAGGTACCCTTGTGCAGAGGAGAACACTCTAGCCTCTGCCCTGGGAAGCGAGAAAAAGTTTCTGGCTGTTTTGCTTGCTGCTCCAAGTGTAGGTGTCCAGACCTGGGGGTGGGGGTGGGGTCCACATCTGGCTACTGAGCATTTAAAATGTGGCTATTCCAAATTGAGATGTGAGTACAAATTACATACTAGAAGTTCAAGACTAGTGCAGAAGAACTAACTGGAATACCTCATTAATAAAACTTTATATTAGTTACATGTTGAAATGATAATATTTTCACCTGCTTAACTTTTTATAATGTAGCTGCTAAGTTTTGTTTAATGACATGTGTGGCTCAAACTATATTTCTATTAGGCAGCTCTGGGCTAGGCAGACCAAGTTTTCCAGAAAATGCTACATCCTCCCTCTCCTTTGCTCAGGCGGCTTCAGGAAGTGCTTAGAACTGCTTGGAAAATTGAGGTGGGGGGTTGGGGAGACCTGCCTGCCCCAGCTTCCACCCTGCCCTGGTGGTGAATGGCACGCTGCTATCCCTAGAACCTCCGTTAGGATCATGGGGGTAATCCCAGGTCAAGAACATGTTCAGGGTGACACAGAATGATTCCATTCCACTGCTCTGTGGGAGTCAGATGGTGGAGGAAGGGCTCCCTAGTTTAACGAGGAATCAGCCATGGCTCATGGGGTGATGGCCCAGAACTTAACGAATAGAATCATAGAGTTGTAAATATTACACTCCCAAATTCAGAGATTCTTGGTGAGATTGTCTGTCCCCACCCACACCTTTCTTTTTGCTTTTTTTTGCAACAGTTTTTGGATTATGAAAATTGAACCAGGGCTTCCCTGGTGGCGCAGTGGTTGAGAGTCCGCCTGCCGATGCAGGGGACACGGGTTCGTGCCCCGGTCCAGGAAGATCCCCCCATGCGGCGGAACGGCTGGGCCCGTGAGCCACGGCCACTGAGCCTGCGCGTCCGCTCCGCAACGGGAGAAGCCACAACAGTTAGAGGCCCGCGTACCGCAAAAAAAAAAAAAAAAAAAAATTGAACCAGAGGCAATTGAGGGAGCTGTCAGCAATCTGCTTCAGCCCCAATCCACTCCTGCAGCAACCTGCCTGGAATACCCAGTGCTTCCACTAAGGCCACTTAAGCCTCCATCCAGCTTAAGCCAACGAGAGTGCATAGCACACCCACACGTGGCAGAGGCACCTGCTTCTCTCCACTCAGTTTGTGCTACATTTTTTCATTTGATTTTTTATATGCTATTCAAAGTACTTTTGCAGGTGTTCACTTTCTGACCTCCCAGATGATCAAAGGAGCTTATCTATCTTCTTTCTTAGTTGTTTAGTCTCTACCCTGGTGTTCTGGGCACAAAGATCACTCAATTACTCTTGACTCTCAGTGGAATCTCTTCTTACCAGACTCCTCTGGAAATTGAAGTCTTTGCCACCAATGTAGGCCACTCCACTCCATTACTTCCGGGTCACCTAATAGCCACAAGATCACCATGAACACTCTAGGTAGCTTGTGAACACATAAGGTAATGCATGGTCATGATTAGAGCATTGTTCTCTGCATATCAAATTAAGAGCCAAACCAAAACAAAATCAAACAAAAAAGCAATCTCTATGGGACATCTTGGTGAATCAGCTGGGTTTACCCGGCAGTACAGGGATGCCAAATCCCTGCCCTGTTCTCCTGTATTGGCTAGTTTGCCTGCCCTCTGATAATACATACCCATCCCTCCCACAAGCTGTTTAAGGACAAGTAATCTTGTCTTCATCTGGGTTGACTAGCTCTCCATCTAGTCATGTTTCTCACCCTGACCCTCTACTCTTCATCTGAACTTCTGCAGCCCAAGTTCGGGCCTTAATTGCCTGGCCTGCACAAAAGAGTCAGCCTCCTAACTGGCCTCCCTGTCCTCAGTCCTGCTCTACTAGAGTCCATCTTCCCCACTGCTATCATCTTTCTAAATGACAGATATGATTGAGTCACTCCCCAGCTCAAAACACTTCTCTATATCCTATAGATAAAGCCCAAAAGCCAAAATACTCTACTACAATGCACTTTATTATCTGACATATAACTTGCTAGCTTCCTGCCTAGTGGTATTCCAGCCCATACCAACCTCTTCTCTCCCAAAAGCCTTTGGCCAAAAGAAATTCCTGAATGCTTGACTTTTGCTTAACTTTAAAAGATTGTCCCCTTAACCTGAAAAGCCCTCTCCCTTGCAATAAATAATAACTAACATTTGTATAACACATTGTCCTTCACGAAGAGAGGCTTTCTGATAAACACTCATTTGAGAGCTTCATTTCAGTGACTGGGTTTTAATTCACCACTTATTTGCTCTGTAATCATGCACAATTTATTTAACCTCTCCAGGTTCCTCCTCTTTAAAAAGGAGTTAATAATAACATCTTACCTCCCAGGCTTGTTTCGAGGATGAAATGAGTTAATACACTTAAAGCCTTCAGAACATTGCCAGGCACACAGCACACACTGAATGTGGGTTAGCCGTTATCTGTCGTCCTCACAACACTCTCACTGTTAAACAACAAATGGCCCAAATTGTTAGAAGTTAGGACTTGGATTTTCCGACTCTAAAGCTTAGTCAGTGGATTTTGCCATAGCACATTGCTTTTCCACCTAGAGAAAATCCTAACTCATTCTTCAGAGACCCGGCTCAAGAATCACCTTCTCTCATCTCTGTGTGACCCTAGGACACAGTGTATTTCATTGAAGATGCCATTGATTTGTTAAGATGCACCGTTGTTTTGTGAGTCATTAAGGAAAAAAAAAACCCTGCCAATAATAACTGTAAGGTGCCATCAATTGTAAGATGCATCTCAATTTCGGAGATGGTAATGTGCACCTTGGAATCGGTGAGATAAGGTAACCTCTGGCTTTCCTGGGTTTAGGTGGCAGGCTGCACATATCTCTAATAAGCACACGTTGCACTGCGTTGTAGCTGATTGTTAAAAGGGCTGCTTTCCCTGCTAGATATGAGTAACTTTAGGGTAGGAAATACATCTTACTTACTTTGGCATCCCAGTGCCTAACACTGTGCTTGGTGCAAGATAGATATAGTCAATATCCATTTGCTTAATATAAACTGAAATCTTCATATAAAATCATATTAGAGGGCTTCCCTGGTGGCGCAGTGGTTGAGAGTCCGTCTACCGATGCAGGGGACACGGGTTCATGCCCCGATCTGGGAAGATCCCACATGCCGTGAAGCGGCTGGGCCCGTGAGCCATGGCCGCTGAGCCTGCGCGTCCGGAGCCTGTGCTCCGCAACGGGAGAGGCCACAACAGTGAGAGGCCCGCGTACCGCAAAAAAAAAAAAAAAAAAAAAAAAAAAAAAATCATATTAGACACGGTGAGGGGTACACCGAGAATAAAAAATATGTGACAGACTTTGCGTAATAATAAAACTTCTTTGACCCAACAGTTCGACCAGATATACCTTGGCAAATTGGTCTTCCTGCTTTGAGGTATAGAAAAATGAATGACGTCATAGCTTCCCTTCCGTATTGCCCCTACCTTCCACAGGAAATAGGCATGTTACCAGGTTGGAAGTATTGTAAATACATATGCATCTTATATGGGTTTTCAAAGACAGATGGCCCTTTTGCCATCAAGAAAAGACTAACAATATTCTTAATGGTCTGAAGCTGTCTATTTTTAAACTGAGGAGGATAAAGAAAATGTTCATCTCTACATTCTTTTGGGATGCACCTATTCTTTTGCTTTCTTTCCCTTACTCTGGAGGGTTTGAATGACCTGCCTTTTAAGGTTTAAAAATAGGTGCCCAGACTGGGCTTTGAAATATTTCAAGAGTACAGAATTACATGAATCCCAGATTCTATAAAGATTTTAGCTGCATTTTCATCCCTACAAACACTGTGACTTATGTCATGCCTTCAAAAACATTAGCAGTGTTTTTTTGATTCCCCTCTTCATCAATCCATTAATCTTTCAATGAAAAGAAAACTTCAAGTGGTGAAAGAAGGTCACTTTTGAAATCTACTCTGTTGATCTTAAGCATGCATGCACGGTGCAAACCAGCAGTCCGGGGAACACAAACTGACCCACCTGGAAATACGGTGTAGATGAACCTCCTCTCCACTCAGAAGGATGTCTTTAGAGGGGTTCTTCACTGGCTTTCTTAATGACAGAGCAACAACTATGACTGTTGATTCCACTTAGCCTCTCTCTATTTAGTTGTATGAAACCAAAGAGAGCGTATAGCGGATGGTCCGTGTAATGCTACGTTTGTGTCTTGCTCATATTCTTCTAAGATGTGGGTGTTCTTTGTGCATATGACCTTGCTTTGTGTCATATAACCCTGTAACTTTGGTCCCACTGACCATGAGACAACTCTAGCCAAAGCTAGTGAGCCATAAAGGGAGAATATAAGCCCATGAAGTGGCCTGGTATAAGAACCCTACCCAATAGGAGTAATCCAGATTGCATAGTGGTTGGCCAACCTAATCAGATCATTTCTCTCGAGGAACTTTGAATATGAACCAGAGAGAAGCCATTAGAAACTGAATCTGAGAAAATGAGTATGGACGTGCCACTAAAGCAGGGTACAAAAGGCTTCTCCTTCAGAGGAGAGAATAAGACGACCATGTCATTAGAGCTGCCATTGTTTCCTACAAGATATTACTCAGAATTACTGTTCTCTATGAAGCTTGGATTTTCCGCTGCTGAGACATTTTCTTGTTTCTTTATTTTCCTGGTATTCTTATATGTTTAAAAAACCTTTTAAAATTAAAAATATGGTACATTGAACAAACTTCAAACAATAAAGAAATACATGTTGGTGTAAATGAAAACTCATGCTTTCTCATTTTAAGATCCCAAAGAAAACCTTGGACATTTATTTTAATAAATCATGTTCTGTAACTTGCTTTCTTTATTCAGCAATAAATCATGAGCACCCTTCCATGTTAAAAAAAATTATCGGGCTTCCCTGGTGGCGCAGTGGATGAGAGTCCGCCTGCTGATGCCGGGGACACGGGTTCGTGCCCCAGTCCGGGAGGATCCCACATGCCGCAGAGCAGCTGGGCCCGTGAGCCGAGGCCGGTGAGCCTGCGCGTCCGGAGACCATGCTCCGCAACGGGAGAGGCCACGGCAGTGAGAGGCCCGTGTACTGCAAAAAAAAAGATTATCTACTTATCTATCCATCCAGATCTTATTCTTTGCAACAGCTGCATTGTATTCCACCGTATGCATATACTATATTTTACTTGACTTATTTTTTTAATTAATTTATTTATTTATTTTTGTCTGTGTTGGGTCTTCTTTGCTGCACACGGACTTTCTCTAGTTGCGGTGAGCGGGGGCTACTCTGCGCTACAGCGCATGGGCTTCTCACTGCGGTGGCTTCTCTTGTTGCAGAGCACGGGCTTTAGGCGCGCGGGCTTCAGTAGTTGTGACACACGGGCTCAGTAGTTGTGGCGCATGGGCTTAGTTGCTCTGTGGCATGTGGGATCTTCCCGGACCAGGGATCAAACCCATGTCCCCTGCATTGGCAGGTGGATTCTTAACCACTGTACCACCAGGGAAGTCCCTTTATTTTTTATTATTATTTTTTTGGCCGCGCCTCGTGGCTTGTGGGATCTTAGTTCCCTGACCAGAGATCAAACCCTGGGCCCCCTCAGAGAGAGTGCCAAGTCCTAACCACTGGACAGCCAGGGAATTCCCTTGACTTTTTTATTAACCACAATAATCTGATACCAGTAGCTGTGGGGCTGTTTCAAATTTTCAAAAAACCACAATACAAATACAAAAGCCACCCTTTCCCACACATGTTTATGTATTCATGTAAATATTTCTGTATCATAAATTCCTAAAAGTAGGATTTGGAGGGTCAAAGAAATGCACACTTAAAATTTTAATAGATGTTGCCAAACTGCCTTCCTACCAGTTGAGGTCATCTAAGGCTCACTCTGTTTCTTGCCATCTAAAGCATGGCAATGTGTAACCAATGTGGATTTGGCTGCACTGAAAGTCAATAACTGCATCACAGTCAAGCTGATTGTGCCCAAGTTAAAAGTACCTAATGGAATCTATCCCTCATCACCTGGGAAGTGAAGGTGTGTCTTGTCATGCTGTCGGTCTGTTTTACAGACTCCTGCTCAAGTAGGTTACACTGAAATGAGTACGTTGTACATTTTGAGAAGTTCTTGCGATTGTCATTCAAGAACTGTTATAAGCTGGGATTTGTCCTCATAAAAGGCAACAGTCAAAAAGACACACATTCATTTCAAATGTATTATTTAGTGCAGCAGTGTGAACTGAGGTTAAGTCTAAAAAAGATGAAAGTTTTATACGAAACTGCACTAGGCAGATTTTATGCATGGAGGCATAAAGTTAGAAGCCATCCTTGAACTATGCTATTTGGAAAGGACATGTGTCCAATGATATTAAAATAGACAAAGCAAAAATTGAATTAAGGAAGCTGAACATATCTTTTTAAAATGTAGCAGACTAAAGTGCCAATAGAGAAGCAAGGTCTAGGCTAAACTGAAGGTCGTCTTCATTCAATAACCTTTATTAAGAACCTATAAGGTCCTGTGCTATGTACTAGGGATTCAGAGACAATTAGGATCGTTCTCTACCTCAAGAATATTACAGATCTGTGAAAGCATAAAATAAGATAGGGCAAAAGGCCTGAGAGACCTGGGGTAAATCTCACAGAGATGACCTCTGGATGGAGACTTGAAAGGTAAGTAGGTATTTTTCAGATCAGAAAAGAAGGCGGGGGGGCCTTCCTGGTGGCGCAGTGGTTGAGAGTCCGCCTGCCGATGCAGGGGACACGGGTTCGTGCCCCGGTCTGGGAAGATCCCACATGCCGCGGAGCAGCTGGGCCCGTGAGCCATGGCCGCTGAGCCTGCGCGTTCGGAGCCTGTGCTCCGCAACGGGAGAGGCCACAACAATGAGAGGCCCGCGTACCGCAAAAAAAACAAAAAACAAGGGGAGGGAATTTCCTAGCGATCCAGTGGTTAGGACTCCGAGCTTCCACTGCAATGGGCATGGGTTTGCTCCCTGGTTGGGGTATTAAGATCCCGCATGCTACGTGGCGCGGCTGAAAAAAAAAAAAGAAGGGGGAAAGCAGTTCGTGTGAAGGGACAGGATATGTAAAATGATCTGACAAGTCTAGGGAATGTGCAAAATGGTAAGTTTAGTGCTTTTGTAGGATAGTGCTAATACGAGTATTGTCAGACATACTTCATCTGATGAACATCTCTTTTTTGTTTGTTTGTTTGTTTTGCGGTACGCGGGCCTCTCACTGTTGTGGCCTCTCCCGTTGCGAAGCACAGGCTCCGGACGCACAGGCTCAGCGGCCATGGCTCACGGGCCCAGCCGCTCCGCGGCATGTGGGATCTTCCTGGACCGGGGCACGAACCCGTGTCCCCCTGCATCAGCAGGCAGACTCTCAACCACTGCGCCACCATCCGCCTGCCGATGAGCATCTTTTATGAGCCGTGTGTCTCAGATTGGATCCTTTCTCTCTGTCTTCATTTCCTGTCTGGGATGTGCTGTTCGATGGAAGCCACTGCCCACATGTGGCTATTGAGCACGTGAAATGAGGTGAGTATGATCAAGGAACTGAATTTTAAACTTCGTTTATATTTTATTTAGCTTAAATTTGAAAACAAATGCTCAGTTCAGTTATTGGAAAAATCGTTAAGTATATTTGGGATAACCTGGGTATGTGACTGTACTTTTTCAGCTATAAATTTTGTGCAATCTGAACACAGACGAAGTACTTCTGATGAAAATTTAGCATCTGAATTGAGATGTGCTATAAGTGCAAAATATATACTGGATTTCAAAGACAACACAAAAACAAACAATATAAAACAGCTCATTGATAATTTTATATAGGTTACATGTTCAAATAGTAATATTTTAGACATATTGGATAAGCAAAATCTATTATGAAAGTCAACTTCACCTGAAATTTTTTTTTCCTTTTTAAAATGTGGCCAATAAAGAGAATTTCCTGGCAGCCCAGTGGTTAGGACTCCGAACTTTGACTGCTGAGGGCCCGGGGTTCAATCCCAGGTCAGGGAGCTCAGATCCCATAAGCCTCACCATGAGGTCAAAAAAAGCAAAAAAATGTGGCCAAGAGAACATTTTAAGTTATGTGTGTAGCTTGCACTGTATTTCTGTTGCTATTGTCGGTCTATATCCTCATCACTTCATGCATGGATCTCTGCAATATCTCCCTACAGATTCTTTCTACCTTCCCCCTGTTTATCCCATTCTCTACACCATTACTAGACTCATCCTCTCAAAACACTAATTTCATCAGACCAGAATGACGAACTCCAAATCACTCATCATGTTCTGGGACTTTAACTCCCTCCTTTCTCCTCAGTCCAGGCTGTACGGGGCTCCTCCATGCCATGTGGTCTCCCTTCCAATCCAGCTGAATCTGCTCTTCTCCCTGGCCCAAAACTCTGCTCCATCATCTGATTTTTACAAGAGAAATCCAAATTTCTATGTGAAATTTTTTTTATTTTTAAAGTGTTGACAACTCTGACAGAAACTTCCTAACCAGTAATGATTTCTTCCTGTTTTTTTTAAAAAAAAAAAAACAGAACCCTGCTTTAACCCAGGCAAGTCTCCCAGATTAAAAATAATAATAATAACATTTTCCATTTTCCTTTTCACTTTGGGTGGATGAGGGAAAAAAGGGATGGGGCTTCCCTGGTGACGCAGTGGTTGAGAGTCCGCCTGCCGATGCAGGGGACACGGGTTCGTGTCCCGGTCCGGGAAGATCCCACATGCTGCTGAGCGGCTGGGCCCGTGAGCCATGGCCACTGAGCCTGCGCGTCCGGAGCCTGTGTTCCGCAATGGGAGAGGCCACGACAGTGAGAGTCCCGTGTACCGCAAAAAAAAAAAAAAAAAAAAAAAAAAAGAAAGAAGGAGGAGCATGAAAACAGGGAGCATAGATTGTTATTTTGGGAAACAAGTAACTGGGCCAGCCCAGCAGGAAAGTGCCCCTTTCTTCCTCCCCATCTTCCTCCTTCCCGACAGAATGCAAATGGCTGGAGCCCCAGCAGCCACTTTTTACCATAACACAATGTAGAAGATGGAGGAAATTCTTTGGCCATCCAGTGGTTAGGACTCGGTGCTCTCACTGCTGGAGCCCGGGTTCAATCCCTCGTCGGGGAACTAGGATCCCACAAGCCGAGCGGCGTGGCCAATATATATAGATATATGATGGAAGCCATGTGTTAAGAATGGTAGAGCATGGATTTCTCTGGTGGTGCAGTAGTTAAGAATCCGCCTGCCGATGCAGCAGACACGAGTTTGAGCCCTGGTCTGGGAAGATCCCACATGCCGTGGAGCCACTAAGCCCATGTGCCACAACTACTGAGGCCGCTGGTCACAACTACTGAAGCCCACATGCCTAGAGCCTGTGCTCTGCAACAAGAGAAACCACCACAACAAGAAGCCCGAGCAACTCAACGAAGAGTAGCCCAGCTCGCCACAACTAGAGAAAGCCCACACATAGCAACGAAGACCCAACTCAGCCAAAAATAAATAAATAAATAAATAAATTAAAAACAAACAAAAAAAGAAGGTAAGTTGGGGAACCTACCATTACAGCACATCTCAATTCAGATGCTAAATTTTCATCAGAAGTACTTGGTCTGTGTTCAGACTGCACAAAATTTATAGCTGAAAAAGTACAGTCACATACCCAAGTTATCCCAAATATACTTAACAATTTTTCCAATAACTGAACTGAGCATTTGTTTTCAAATTTAAGCTAATTAAAATATAAATGAAGTTAAAAATTCAGTTCCCTGGCAGGCCAGTGGTTAAGACTTCATCTTCCAATGAAGGGAGTGCATGTTCGATCCCTGGTCGGGGAGCTAACTAAGATCCCACATTCCTCGTGGCCAAAAAACCAAAACATAAAACAGAAGCAATATTGTAACAAATTCAATAAAGACTTTTAAAAAGAATGGTAGAGCAGAAGGATAAGTGCCTAGGATCCTGCTGACTCTGGAGTTACCACCTTGAGTTGCCCACCATTAGTTTTTCTTTTACATGAGAGGGAAATAAACCTCTATCTTATTTAAGCCACTAAATTGGGTTTTCGATTCATAGATGGCCAAGCTTAAGTTGGCAGCCACTTTAATTTTTTAAAAAGTACTATGTAGACACAAAGAAACAAAACAAAAACAAAAGCACAAAAAACATGCCCAAGGCTCACTTAAAAGTATTTGGGCCTTAGTTTCCCTATTTGAAAAATCAGTTCATTTAATCAAGTTTTGGAGACCATTTCCATGTCTAAAACTTTGTGTTTACGTTGATTTATTCATCACATATGTGAGTGCCTATTATTTACCAGGTACTACTTTAGGCACTGGGGTGCAGCAGTGAACAAGAGTATAAATCAAGCTCTTCCCTGACACTTGTACTATGATACAGTCAGTGCTGAGCTTTAAGCCCAGGTCTGCCCTAACACACTGTGCAAACTATACAAGTCACTTCATTTCATTGTTCTGGTTTGTCTAATCAGCAAATAGGTTAATAATGCTTTACCTCAATAAAAATAGCTAACATATATATTTGGAGATTATCTCATTTAATCCTTACAACTACGCCAATTTAAGAAAATCGAGCAAAGAAATTAGATAACTTGCACACAGCCAGTAAGCACTATAGCCAGGTTTCAAAATCAGTCTAATTCTTTGGACGCTTTGAGGATCGAGTGAAAATAATGAATTTGAAAATATTTGGGTAAATCAGCAATTGCATACAAATTCCTTCCATTACAAAAGTCACTAGAAAACTAGAATGCAAGCAAAGTTTCTAAGTGGGTGATGTGTGTTACACATATTCAGAGGTAATATTCACTAGTTTCTCTGTGTCAGGGACACTTCCCAGAGCTCTATATCCATCGCCCGTTAGGAATCAAATAGTGATTTGATTTGATTTGATATTGATCAAATCAAATAGTGATTTGATCACTATATCCCCGCATGCTGGGGATACGGGGTAAATAAGAACAGGTAAACTGTAGAAATGAATCCACTAAATTAGGGGAACATAATTTCAGGTTAGCATTATTTGGGGCACTGCCTCAGTAGCCACAGCCTCCTTGCCTTCTTTCTATAGGCTCCTTGCACTCACCATCCTAGTTCGTTTACCAACTTGATTAGCTGAGGATTTGCCCTCATCAGTATCCCTTAATGATGGTTCACTCAATCATTTCACCTTTTGGTTATTTTTTCAGTGTTGGAGGAAGACAACCTAGAGAAAATACTGTGATAAAAATGACAAAATATTAACTTCTGTGATCTTCGTTCCATATGGCACGTTGAGAAAAAATCCAATAGGTTATTTAATGTATTTGATCAGCTTATATCTTTGCTGAAGCGTTTGGGGTTCAATTAGTGGTAAGTACACAGCAAATTAAGTAAATAAAACAATGAGGCAATAACTAACGCTAGGAAGAACTGTGTAGGAAAGAAAGTTTAATTAGTCGTGAACTATATTTATACAGTCATAATAATATAAATTGCAAATATTGATTTAACAAAAAATTATGATGTGACTGTATTGGGAAGGTGGAGAGAAGGTAATGGAGCAAGAGTTGGGGATCATCTTGCATAAAAGAAAACAAGTAGATTCAAATAACCAGAAGAAACAGTTAAAGGAATTCAATGTGGTTACCTCCGGGGAGTGGGAACAGGGGATTAGGAAAGGTGAAACAAGAGACTGCTGGGGTTTTTTCTCTATTATTTGCATTATTTATTTATTTTTTTAAATTAATTTTTATTGGAGTATAGTTGATTTACAACATTGTGTTAGTTTCTGCTGTACAGCAAGGTGAATCAGTTATACATATACATATATCCACTCTTTTTTAGATTCTATTCCCATATTGGTCATTACAGAGTACTGAGTAGAGCTCCCTGTGCTATACAGTAGGTTCTTATTAGTTATCTATTTTATATATAGTAGTGTGGAGACTGCTGTTTTAATTATAAGTCTAATAGCAGTTTTGACTCTTTGATGTATAAAACTAAATTTAAAAATCATTATAACTTATATAAACAACCCTTTGGCTTTGCCAACTGCCTGATATGTCAAGTCAAATTCTTCAGCCTGACCATGAAGTGTCTCCACAATATGTCTCCACCCTCTATTATCTCTGAATTTTTTTCCACCTTGTACTCTTGGCTCCCCTCAAGCACTATTCACTTGGCATTCCTTAATCCCTTCAAAAACATCATTCACCCTGCCTGGGATGTCCTCCTCTCCTATCTGATCTAAAATCTTACTGGTGGGTGGAACAAAGAAGCACTGGAGGGAAGGTCATCCTCTGAACAACATGAAGAAGCACCAAAATGTAATAGATGAGATCGGTCAACAGTAGATTGAAAGCTTGATAAACTGGGAAAGATTGTGTTAACAGAAGAGGGGTGGTCTATATGCATTTATAAAAAGTAGGATATTGAGTCATTCAATATAAATTCATTAAGTGCCTAGCATGTACTAAGTGTATACTCCTGGGAGAATATAACAGGAAGTGGTAGAGTTAAACAGCAAGAATTCAGAGGGACAGAAATATTACAGTTATCTAGAGGGCTAGAACTTTCTAGAAAAGAAGGGTCAATAGACGACCACAAATGCCTCATCTACTAAGCAGACATAATCTCTACAGAGAGGAACACTACAGGCTTCATGGCTTTAAGGGAATGGTTTGTTTAAGATCCATTTTGCGTAAAACTCTGGGCTAGGTGCCTTATATCCATTTTTCTGAACCATACAGCAACCCAGTGGGCTACCGATTATTAATTCCATTTTTCACATGAACAAACTGAGGCCTATAAAAGCCAAAGTTTTACAGCCAGTGTCAGAGGAGAGATTTGATTTCTGGTCCAATTCCACAAAGAATTTAGTGCCCATTCTTCTCCCACTACACTCTACAGCCTCCCCAGGAAACTAAATCATGCATACCAAGCAACCTCTGATTTAATGACTTCACATGTAGGAAAAAAATGTTCTTGTTGGTCAATAGAACCTTATTTTGCTAAGCAGTTAGAATAATAGTAAAAATACTAGCTGCTAACATATTAAACATTTGTTATGTGCCAGACACTGTGCTAAGCACCCTATGCACATGAAGTAGAAACTATTATCTATACCCATTTTACAGAGAGGAAAACTAAGGCAGAAAAGATGTGAATAATTTGCCTTGGGACACAGAACTAGTAAGAGAGAGAGCTTGTGTTCTTGACCATTCTACGTGCATTGCTACCTAACATACACTGTGCTGTTGTAAAGATATCCCTTTAAATCATAGTTAGTGAGCACCCACTCCATGGTTTGTTGGAGGGATATCAGTCAAGTGTAAGACCTACTCTCTGTCTTCCAAATATTTACAACTGAAGCAAAGAGGCAAGATATACACAGTAAAACTGTTAGGTAACAACTGAGGTTTGTACATAATTAAGTACAAAATTGATTAGGGCAACCAGTGAGGGTGTTGAGATTTCAGAGAAGGGAGGTTACCGAGAGCCAAAGCAGAGATGAGGTGAGCTGTGAGCAGAACCCAGCAGGAGAGAGAAGACTCTAGGACAGGAGTGAGCATGGTGTCCTAGGAGCCGGGGATCAGCTGCCCCCAGTAGTGGAGGTTCCTAGCGTGAAGCAATAGGATTCACAGGCAACTTCCTTTAGAGCCTCACCTCAGAAATTCTAAGGTTCAGGAAAAGCCTTCTTGGGGCTGCTGGATCAGTCCTCTTTCCAGTTCAACTTCAGACAAGGAGGTGTCAACAAGGTAGCATGAGCTTCTGAGTTGTAACCCCATCATCTCCTAAGTAGCTCCCCGGAGACTCAGGAACTAGGAGATTGTAAGCTACTGGAAGGCACACACACACACACACACACACACACACACACACACACACAAAAGGTTCATCCCCATATCCCAGCACCTCTGACAGAGACAGCCTCTTGCAGCCACTCAACAGATGTTTGTTAAACCAGGAAGGAAGGACCCTTGCACAGATAGCTCTTAGCGTAGACGAGCGGCTAACGGTGTGAGCGGCAGCAGAGTCTCACAGGGTCTGCTGTGTGGCCCTCCAGTTACTTCGCCTGTTATATCTCAATCTTCTCCTCTGTGAAAAGGGTCTATTGAAAACACCTTCCTCAGTGGGTTATTTTTGTGAACACTAAATGAATGAATAGATGTGAAGCACTTATTCACTTATGTGAATAGGGATGGTATCTATTAAGAGCTATTTATATTACTCTTATTACTACGGGCTCTAGAGACAGACCAAGTGGTTTGAAACCTATCTCTGTTTATCAAGTGAGTAGTCTCTCCAAACCTCAGTTTTTCCATCTGTAAAATAGATATTACAGTAATACCAGCAATCTCATGAAGTTTTGTGAGGATGGAGTTAAATGCACACCAAGCACCAAGCACAGGTCCGGGGCATACCTCAGTAACAGAGGAGAGCATCATTCTCCTTGCTTAGTGTCTCCCCTCACTCAGCTACTGTAGCTGGCAGGTGGCTAGCACATCTCTGAATGAGGCAAGACTTTATGGAGTTGGTGTCGTTCTGCAATCATCAGTTCCTCTTCGGCTTCCTTCTAGGGTGGTTTCTAATTTAAAATAAATTTTAAATTTGTTGTTATGCAATTTTCAAACATATATAAAACCAGAGAGAATAACACAGGGCCTCCCTGTGTATCCATTACCCAGCTTCAATAGTTATCAACACATGGCCAAGATTATTCCACCTACATCACACCTACATTCGCTCTCCTCTCTGACTAGATTCTTTTGAAACAAATGTCAGATATTGTAAAATTTTACCCATACATACTTTTGTATGTATCTCTAAAATATCATCTTTTTTTAACATAATCACAAGCATACTGCCACATCTAAAAGTTTTAATGAAGATTCCTTAGTATCACCAAAATGCCAACCAGCATTAAAATTTCCTTGATTTTCTCATACATTATCATTTACAACTTTTTTTTAAATTTAATTTTTATTTTATATTGGAGTATTGTTGAGTTACAATGTTGTGTTAGTTTCAGGTGTACAGCAAAGTGATTCTGTTATACATAGACATATATCTATTCTTTTCCAGATTCTTTTCCCATATAGCTTATTACAGAATATTGAGTGGAGCTCCTTGTGCTATCCTTGTCCTTGCTGATTACCTCTTTGGCAGCTTAAAAAAAAAAAAAATTGGGATCCAAACAAGGTCCAGACTTCCCATTTATCTGGTTTTTCCAGTCTCTTCCCATCTATGGGTTTCACGTCCTCCTTCCTTTCCCTTTTGCAATTTATTGTTGAAGACACTGAATAGTTTGTCCTGGAGAGTTTCTCATTCTCAGTGTTGCTGACTGCTTCCCCATGATGTCATTTAATATGTTCCTCTGACCCTTGGAATATCTTCTTGTACTGGAAGCAAGGAAGCTGTGAAAGATGTCTAGGGTGGTGTCAGATAGACACGGGAGCACTGGCAGGAAATGGGATATTTTGAGCATCAAATAAATAAGTAAATAAATAACTGCAGCATATTGAGATACATCAAGTATGATAATATCCACAGGTTCATAGTAATGCTCCAAAAATAGACTCACCGGTCACCTTTGAAGGTTGTGGAGGAAGCAACTCTTTATTCCAAAAATGGGTAGATAAAAATAAAGAATCAAGCACTCATTTTGCCTTTCCTCTATGAACTGTATCTTGGGGTAATCAAGTAATTAATGAGAAGAGATCCTGCAGATAAATGAAGAAGGGATGATACAGTTAAAATATTGCCATTTTGCAACCCTTAATGAATAAAGTATCTAAGAAATGATTATCAAGGGCTGCTAAAACCATAGGTGAAGAGCTGGTGGGGAACTTTATAACTGACATACCAGGTAAATAGTGTCTGTCAACAAACCACGTCATCACAAAAAGAAAAGCCACCAGGTATTATGTGCCCTTGATATGACATAGTACGAAATGTGCAGCCTGTGAAGTATTCATGCCAAAAATTCGAATCTGATTAAGTTTCTTTTGGCAACTATTACCTTAAATGTAGTTTGTACTCTTAACATTTATTCTTTTTTTCCCCAAATGAGCAAATACTAAATGAAAACCCAACAAAAATCACAAGGCATATGTCAAACCGGGCACCTCCTAATGTGGGTACCTAAAACAGTTCCAGTAAGTAAATGCAGTCCCCCCAGTTTCAGAACCATTACATTCCTGAGATTAGGATAGCTCTGCGTATGACAAGTGAACGCTGCAGAGTACGCAGGGCTTTTAGACTTCAGGATGTGCATGGACGACCTTTTGGCCCCGATATATAAGATGAACTTGTGTTCACACATGCCATGCCTTTAAAATATATTGTTACCGTGTTCAAGAAAATGATGTTACATTGGCAAGCTGTCATCTGACAGCCAAATCGTCTGTCAAGAATCCCCGTCGGGGCTTCCCTGGTGGTGCAGTGGTTAAGAATCCACCTGCCAATGCAGGGGACAAGGGTTTGAGCCCTGGTCCGGGAAGATCCCACATGCCGCAGAGCAACTAAGCCTACAAGTCACAACTACTGAACCTGTGCTCTAGAGCCCACGAGCCACAACTACTGAGCCCGCGTGCTACAACTACTGAAGCCCGCGTGCCTAGAGCCCGTGCTCCGCAACAAAGAGAAGCCACCGCAGTGAGAAGCCTGCGCACTGCAATGAAGAGTAGCCGCCGCTCACCACGACTAGAGAAAGCCTGCAGGCAGCAACGAAGACCCAATGCAGCCAAAAATAAATAAATAATAATAATAATAAAAAGAAGAATCCCCGTCGGTGTGAAAGGAGAAACGGGACCGTATTTCTGGAAAGCCACAGCACTGGGGCGAGTTCTGCAGCCCCGGGACACGCGAGGGAGGTGGTCGTGGATGCGCGTTGGGAGCTGCTGGAGCGGCTTGCGCGCGCGCGCGGAGTGGTCAAGAGGGTGCCTGCCTGTCCCCTGGGTCCGGCGGCGCGGTTCCCAGGGAAGGCAGGGCCTATGGCGCGCTGCCTGCCTCATTATTTCCTTGAGCGAGTTTTTGATGCGGGCTGCGAAAACCCAACGGCCATAGGCTTCCTCCTGTTCTGCAGTGTCAGATTCTGTATTCCTGAATAAGGGCAGGCAGATTCGGATATCATTTTCACAGATAACTTAATTACATATATTTTGAAAACCACAACTCTTAAACATGACCAGCTGGCCGGCAGTGTCTACCATATTGCACGTTTAATTGGAGTTGTTTAGCACTCCACTTTGCGCTTAAGAACGCTGATACTTTTTTTCTTGAATTTTATTTCAGAGATCATATGAAAAGTACATGAGTCCCAAGGAATTAAATTACAATATGAAAATGATCCCTAGATGCTTACATTAGAGAGAGTATAAACAATTTTAATGTATAGGAAAATTTCAAAGTCCACTGGATTCTTCAATTTACTTCCATTTTCAAATGCACAAAAGAAATAACCAAATAATACTTTAAAAATAATTTTGGGGCTTCCCTGGTGGCGCAGTGGTTGAGAGTCTGCCTGCCGATGCAGGGGACACGGGTTCGTGCCCTGGTCCGGGAAGATCCCACATGCCGCGGAGCGGCTGTGCCCGTGAACCATGGCCGCTGAGTCTGCGCGTCCGGAGCCTGGGCTCCACAACGGGAGAGGCCACAACAGTGAGAGGCCCGTGTACCGCAAAAAACAAAAACAAAAACAAAAAATAATAATTTTGAAAAAATAATTCATCCTGAAGAGCAGAAGTGACATCTTTTCCTGCTCTCCTAAGTTCTGCCACAACCTGGCATGTCAGTAAGTAAAGATCTAAGATGTATTCTGGCATTCATCTTGGTTCTCTTTGCCATTCTCGTAGAAATGTGGTGAATGCAATTTCCTCTTAACGGTAGTATTTAGCCTAGGTTCTATGAATTCAATTTTTGGGGAGTGGGGTGCGAGAGGTAGAGTGGGATACCCATTGGAGTTGAGTCTGAGCTTTTTTGACTTGTGTTTGTTGAATCTGAAGGGAATTTTCCTTGCACAGGATGAAAAGTAAAAGATAAGTCCCCTAGTTTACCATCAGCCCAGGGCAGAATGATTATTCCAAGCCTGACATTTAATACACCAGTGATCACAGATATTGCCACTGAAAGCTTTCCCAACAAAGCAGGAACCAAAGAACCTTGCAGCAGTGTCTAACTTTAATTTGCAAAAGTGAGGGAGCTGAGAGATGAGGATAAACACCGCAGAACACTGTCAAGTATCTCTTTTAACACAAGGGAAAGAACAGCAAAGCAAAGAGAACCGCATGTATACATGTAAGTATGGGCTTACATAGTGCATTGCACATCCAAATGCAATGTGAAAGTCTGACTGTGAAGAATTGTTTAAAGTATGTTATTTTGCCCAACCCTGTGGGACCCAACCTCCTGGGAACAGTGTCTATGCTACAATCTCTAGGCAAAGAATAAACTGGGATGAAGAGAAAAGTAAGATAAAAATTCTTTTTGTATGTTGCATCTGCATTTTTTTTTCCTTTCTCTAAGATGCCTAACCCCAATAGTTCTCTTTATAAAATAGTAAAATAGGATGGGGGGGAGAGGGAAAATACAGTTACGTATAACAGTTGTCATTTCCATGCTTCTGCCTTTACAGCTTTTTCAGTGGTGCTTCTACCAAAATATTATTAATTCTTCAATCCATTCATTATCTTGTCTTTGAACTTGTTTCTACAACCACAAAGAAATGTTTCTAAGGCTCTCCTTCAGGCCAGTACCATATTGTTAAATTTTCAAATGTATATTTCACATACAACGGTTGCTAAGGAATTTTTGTTTGAAAAGTAAAAACAATCATTTGTTAAGGATCATCCTTGTCATGACATCAATATGCTGGATATGGTTTCTTCTTCATTTAATCAAGAAGGCTGTGAGCTTCTCAAGGCCATGGCCACCCCCTCTCCTTCCTTGCCCCAATGTCCTTTACACTGCTAAGACTGCAGGATGTGCTCAGGTGGTATTTGCTACATAGATGAAAGGTTCATGATTCAGCTTAATTCATTTCTGTTATAAGTAGTGGGCACTGGTGAAATATCATGGAGCACAACTGAAAAGAAAACATTTAAAGATTCAGCTCTGCAGAGGCTGTGGGAGGAGAGGAAAGTGCTACCTGGAAAAATAACTTGTCTTGAAAAATAAATGTAAAGAGAACTTAAGCCTAAAGTGGAGAAATGAGGTACTGGGCTTGATTTAATGTGGCATCCTTGTCATGATGAAATGGTTACCTTAAAGAACATGAGAAGTTAATTTATTGTGCTTTTGTTAAAAAAAACATAAATAATGATTACCTTAGGGTCCCTTAAAATAATTTGCTTTTGATTACATATAAGTATTTATTGTGCTGAATTAATCAATTTTAGAATAAATTAGTCCTAATATATACCAGTATAAGACATTATTCTATGCCTGATAAATAACTAGAAAATGTTTTTGTTTATGACAGAGAGCCTGCAGTACTGCAGTGTTCACTAATCTAAACATGTTGAATTCTTTGACAGGCAAAGAACTCATCAACTTTTAGTGCTGGAAGGAATCTTGGAAATCTCATTCCAGCATCTGTAATTTATCGAAGAAGGAACTGAGACCCAGAGGGGTGTGAGGAAATTCACCAAAACCAACAGAAGGTGATCAGAGTGCCCCGGACATGAAACCCCGGCTCCTGTCTTAGTCTTGGGCCCAGTTCCCTGGGGCAAAGCCTACATTAATTATCCCTTATTTATCTTATTGGTTTCTTCTCCCTCTCTAAAACCTTTAAAATACAAGTTTTAGAGAATTCCTGATTAATAATAATAATAAACAGCTATTAGAACGTCCTCACATTTGTAGAAGCATTTTACACATTATATCCAAAATCATGGTCCCTGGTATAGAAGAGATTTCATTTTTTGAGACAAATATATAAAGTAAGAAAAAACAGAAAAGGGACTTTGTCAAACTTGCTCCAATAGAGCCTTTCTATTTTAATCAACGTGCACCAACATTAAATGATCAAACTCTGTAGTAAAATTAAGATGTTGCTAAAGGGTATAAATCAGTCATTTGCAAACTTTTCGTCTTAAAATACTGCTCAGAACTCTAAAACATGTAACAGATAAAAGTGGAGCTGCTCTGCTTGAAGTTGAAAAAGAGAGTTCCAGCAGTTCATCCTCCTCTGTGTTTCCAAATGGGAATCTCTATGGCACTGTTGGAAAAGTCAGTGATTTAAAGGAAGTGGTCAGAATTAAGCCTAGACAAACAGTAACTGGAGTAGGCAGAGGCTGAGCGGTCCCATCAGGCTCACAACCAGTTTATTCACTACAGCATGATGAATTGAGCTATGCCACTCTGTGATGACAAGTTCAAATATACTCATCCTCTTTATTTTTTTCCTGTATGTTTTGCTTGTTCTCTTATTCTCTGTGGCAGGGTTTTAAACAGTAAGATGCGTAAGAATCACCTGGGGATCTCATCGAAAATGCAGCTTCCTAGCCTCCAGTCCCATAAATTCTCTTTCAATGTATCTGGGGTACAGTTCTTCAATTTGTACTTCAAATAAGTACCACAAGTGAATTTTGGACCCCTCTCTGAGAAACACTGCTCTGAAGCATCTAATAAAATGCCTTACACGTGGCACTTATGTATAATACTTATTTTCCTGAATTTAATTTTCACCATATGAGTTTAAAAGGGGCTTCATGTTTTCAGGTCCTAATAATTATGCAAATTATGATTACTAATTAGTAAATTCAGTAATGTATATTAAATAATATATATTAATTCAAAATGAGATATGTGGGGCTTTATGGAAACCACTTTTGGTAAGAGGAGCTGCAGTAAGTACAAAACTGGAAAACCATTAGTAAAGAAAAAATAAAAGAAATCTTCTTTCATGTGATACAATTTTTTCTATTTGAAATAAACAACTAACATCGTACTTAGTGATAAACACTACATTCATTAAAAATCTGAAACAAATGTGTAAGGTGTGTACCCTGTCACCACTGTTATTCAAGGTTGTTCTGCCAGTTTTAGTCAATCAAAGAGATAATGGGAAATGAGCTTAATTATTGGAAAGGAAGAGATTATTCTTCTTTTCTCCTCTGTTTTTGTAGTTGCTATGTTTGTGTAGTTAGAAATCCCAGGAGAGTCAACTGAAATACTGCTGGAAAGAATTAAAAAATTCAGTAAAGTGACTGGTTATAAAGTCAGTACTGAAAAAAATAGCTTTCCTATAAGCCAGTTACAAAATATAATGGGAAAATGTTCAATTCAAAATAGCAACCAAAGAGTATAAAATGTCTAGGTATGGAAAGAAACTGAAAATCTCTCCTGGAGCACACAAAAGACTTGAATAAATGACTTGAATAAACCTGTTCCCGGTAGGAAAGATTTAATGTTAAAACTCTTGTCAATTCTCCCCAAATTAACCTAGACATTTAACTCAAGTTTCAACAAAAACAACCACAAAAACCAAAAGAATTTCATTGGAAATCAACAAAGTGACACAAATAAAAAATCTTATCAGGTTTCTTTTTTCTCCTAGAGAACGATCTTTGCAAGTAATTCACAGTGGAGGCCTCTGTTCCAACCTCATGCAAGTGTTGCTTTTCGAAGTCTTTCTGCCCGGCCATGTGATAGAATTTCCACACAGATGCTGCTGCTGTGACTCTTCGCTCTAGCCATCAACCTAGCCATTTTTCCATTTTCCATTTCTCCATATATTAAATGATATGTGCCTCATATATAGTTGTTGCTCGATAATACTTTCCTGCATGGATGGTTTGAGGGATGGATGGAAAGATGAACAACCTCATTTTTCACTGTGTTCCTACTGATCTGAGCAAAGGGTCAATCATCAGAATACACCAGAGGAATGGTCTCTGGGTGCAAAGAAACCGACTTAATTAGGAGACAATGGAAAGTGTAACATTGGAAATGTTGAGCATATTAAGGAAGAGAAAGTACAAGGCAGTCAGTATCTGTCCCCATGTACGTGCACCTGTGAATGCTGGTATTTGATGGGCTCCTGTTCCTTCCATTTGCCTCGCTCTCCTGCATCACCCATGCTCAGCTCAGCTGTGGTGAAAAAGCCCTTGTCACTCTGGACTTACCGTGCTGTTTCTGATTGATGGTGACCCACTCGCCACTTTTGATATCTAAAAGATCATTTCATTCACAGCAGCATAACATAATTCCAAATGGACTGGTATTACAACTTCACAATTTTTACCACATGTAAGCAAAATTAAGATCCTGGCAATAATCTTTTGTAATATCGTTCTCAGAAAGTTCTTTTTATTTATTTATTTATTTATGCCGTACGTGGGCCTCTCACCGCTGTGGCCTCTCCCGTTGCGGAGCACACGCTCCGGACGCGCAGGCTCAGTGGCCATGGCTCACGGGCCCAGCCACTCCGCGGCATGCGGGATCTTCCCGGACCGGGGCACTAACCCGCGTCCCCTGCATCGGCAGGCGGACTCTCAACCACTGCGCCAACAGAGAAGCCCAGAAAGTTCTTTTAAAAAGTCAGTGAAATGGCAACGGAAAGGCTGACATTCTTTCCACATGTTACATGTGAGCGTAGTCTTCCCTCATATTCCTTGTAAATGTTTTATTTATTTATTTATTTATATTATTTATTATTTTTTAATAAATGTTTTGAATGCTACTGAATTGTACACTTTAAAATGGTGAATTTTATGTTACGTGAATTTCACCTCAATAAAAAATAATTTCTGTAATATAAAACTCATCATTTAAACAATCTTAAAGTGTACAATTTGGTGGTTTTTTAAAGCATATCCACGATGTTGTACAACCATCACCACTATCTATTTGCAGAACAATTTCATCACCTTCTGAAAAATGCCTTGCCCATTAAAAGTAGTCATTCCCCATTTTCCCCTCCCCCAGCCTGTGGCAACCAATAATCTATTTTCTGTCTTTATGAATTTGCCTCTTCTGAACATTTCATATAAATGGAATCACAACATGTGGCCTTTTATGTCTAGCTTATTTCACTTTGCATAATGTTTTCAAGGTTTATCTATGTCATATCATGGGTCAGTGCTTCATTCCTTTTTATGGCTCAATAGTATTCCATTGTATGGATAGATCATATTGTGTTTTCCTATTCATCAGTGGATGGACATTTGAGTTGTTTCTACTTTTTGGCTACTATGAATAATGCTGCTATGAACATTCATGTTCAAGTTTTGTGTGAATATATGTTTTCAGTTCTCTTTGGTATATACCTAGGAGTCGAATACTGAGTCGTATGGTAACTCCAGGTTTAACTTTTTGAAGAAATGCCAAACTATTTTCCACCACGGCTGTACCATTTTTTGCATTCCCACAAGGAGTGTATGAGGTTTCTGATTTCTCCAGATCCTTGCCAACACTTCTTATCCATCCCCCTTCCCACATTTCTTTTTACTGTAGCCATCATAGTGGCTATGAAGTGGTTTCTCATTGTGGTTTTGATTTGCACTTCCCTAATGACCAATGGTGTTGAGCATCTTTTCATGTACTTGTTGGCTACATGGTTACTTGCTGTCCTTCAGGTTTCATCTTCTCAGAAAGGACTTTGCTAACAAGCTATCTAAGGAGAGAAGTTTTATTCTCTTTCTTATTGTTCTAGCATTCTGTTAAAATCCTTCAGAACACTTACCACTTTCTGTTATTACTTGGTTAGCTGTTTACTTCACTTTGTCAAGGACAGTTTCTGACACGTAGTAGGAGTTCAGTAAATATTTATTCAGTGAACAAATCAATCAAAAGAATAATGAGGGGACTTCCCTGGTGGCACAGTGGTTAAGAATCCGCCTGCCAATTCAGGGACATGGGTTCGAGCCCTAGTCCAGGAAGATCCCACATGCCGCGGAGCAACTAAGCCTGTGCACTACAACTACTGAGCCTGCGCTCTAGAGCCCGCGAGCCACAATGGATGAGCCCGCTTGCTGCAACTACTGAAGCCCGTGCGCCTAGAGCCCGTGTTCTGCAACAAGAAAAACCACAACAATAAGAAGGCTGTGCACCGCAACGCAGAGTAGCCCCCGCTCACAGCAACTAGAGAAAGCCTGCGTGCAGCAACGAAGACCCAACGCAGCCAAAAATCAATCAATCAGTAAATAAAATTTAAAAAAAAGAATAATGAGACATGGAAATCAAGCAACGCGGCTGCCAACTGGGAAGCAGTAAAAAATCCAGGAAATTGGGCAGATGAAGGAGCTGCCTAATGAGAAAAAGTAAAGGGTGGGAGAGAGTCAGTAGGATAACTGTCATGAACACTGAGTGAAGTATGAAAAGCAAGTTTACCATAATGGAATAAAACTGGACAGAATATGCCTTTAGTCTTAAAAAAATTTTCATACCCTTTGACTTAGTTCCGTTTCTAGAAATTTATCCTGAGAAAATAGTCAGTGATATAGAAAAATTTATGTATGAGGATCTTTATTGTGGCATTTTTCATATGATTAGGAAGTTGGAAACACCACCAGTGCCTCTCAATAGGGAATGGTTACAGAAACCATCCACATGGTGAAATACCACGCTGCCATTGCCAAAGAGAATACAGAAACCAGGTAGGAAATGTTCAGAGGCACTGATTGAAAACAAATTAAGGGCTGAGGCCAGGGACACAGTCCTCGGTCTGAAGGAAGTCTCTTGGCAAAAGTTGAAGGTGAGGAAATAGAGAAAAATTAGGAATCTGGAGTCAGAAGCTAGATAGACACACGTTGAATTAATAAGGGAAAAATCTACTTTTGTAACATTTTTAGCCAAAATCAAAACCAGAAGCCCAAAGAGGAATGACCTAAGTCATCAGTCAGGTGCTTCATGAACACCTACTATATGCCAGGTGCTGTTAGGCACTGGGAACACACTACAACGAATGCACAGAGGTTAAAGTTGGGTGAGGGAGACAAAAAAATTAAATAAATTATCACTAAATGATTAGTTAATTCCAAGTACACAAACTACTGTGATGAGGAAGTACAGGTGTTACCAGAATATAACAGATGTACCTAAACATTGGGGGTAAGGAAGTGACCTTTAAACAGAGAGCTAAAGGAGCTGCAGGAATTCTCAAGGCAACAGGAAAGGGACGAGAGGAGGAAAGTGTGTTCCAGGCATTGGGAATAGCATATGCAAAAGCCCTGAGGTGCAGCGAAGTCCATCCTAATTGAAAAATGGGGGTGGGGCTGAGGAGGAGGGATGTGCAAAGAGGCTGGCAAGATGGGCAGGGGTCAGGTCATGCAGGGCCTGGTAGGCCATGTTAAGGGTTAAGGATTTTGGACTTTTTTTTATTTTGCAGTACACGGGCCTCTCACTGTTGTGGCCTCTCCCGTTGCGGAGCACAGGCTCAGTGGCCATGGCTCATGGGCCCAGCTGTTCCGCGGCATGTGGGATCTTCCCGGACCGGGGCACGAACCTGTGTCCTCTGCATCGGCAGGTGGACTCTCAACCACTGCACCACCAGGGAAGTCCCAGGATTTTGGACGTTTAGAGCAAGGAGATACCATGAAAAAAAAAATTTTTTTTTTTGATGAGTGGCATAGTGAGAGTCTCCTTGGATGTTTGTGTAGTTTTTAGTGTATGCCCTCGGTCCCTTGACTACACTTTATTAGACCAGAGGTATCTCACCCAAAATTTCCAATAGGTTTCTTTTTCTTTTAGTAGACTTTTTTCAGATTAAATTTATAGTCTAACATGGTTATGCCAAGTGTTAGCTTTTAATTCTTTTTTTTTTTTTTTAACTTTTGGCCACACTGTATGGCTTGCAAGACCTTAGTTTCCTGACCAGGGGTCAAACCCCTGCCACTGCAGTGGAAGCATGGAGTCTTAACCACTGGACCACCAGGGAAGTCCCTTTTTTTTTTTTTTTTTAATTTTTATTGGAGTACGGTTGCTTTACAACGTTGTGTTAGTTTCTGCTGTGCGGCAAACTGAATCAGTTATATGTATACATATATCCACTCTTTTTGAGATTTGCTTCACATTTAGGTCACCACAGAGTGTTAAGTAGAGTCCCCTGTGCTCTGCAGTAGGTTCTCATTAGTTATCTATTTTATACATAGTAGTGTACATATGTCAATCCCAATCTCTCAATTCATCCCACTCCCCCTTCCGCCCTTGGTAACCATAAGTTTGTTCTCTACATCTGTGACTCTATTTCTGCTTTACAGAAAAGTTCATCTGTACCATTTTTCTAGATTCCACATATAAGTGATATTATGCAATATTTGTTTTTCTCTTTCTGACTTATGTTACTCTGTATGACAGTCTCTAGGTGCATCCACGTCTCTGCAAATGGCACTATTTCATTCCTTTCCATGGCTGAGTAATATTCCATTGTATATATGTACCACATCTTCTTTATCCATTCCTCTGTCAATGGACATTTAGGTTGCTTCCATGCCCTGGCTATGGTAAATAGTGCTGCAATGAACATTGGGGTGCATGAATCCTTTCGAATTCTGGTTTTCTCTGGATATATGCCTAGAAGTGGAATCGTTTTGTCATATGGTAGCTCTGTTTTTAGTTTTCTAAGGAGCCTCCATACTGTTCTCCATAGTGGCTGTACCAATTTACATTCCCACCAACAGTGTAAGAGGGTTCCCTTTTCTCCACACTCTCTTCAGCATTTACTCTTTGTAGAATTTTTGATGAGGGCCATTCTGACTGGTGTGAGATGATACCTCATTGTAGTTTTGATGTGCATTTCTCTAATAATTAGTGATGTTGGCATCTGTTCACATGTTTGTCGGCCATCTTAATTCTTAAAGAGAGCAAATATTTCCCCTCTATGAACATTTAAAAGAACACTTGAATAGAACCAAACTGTTCTCAAATCAAGAGAAGACGTGTAAACAACCTAAAAATGAGAGTTCAAGTATTTAACAGCTCCAGGGAGAAAACAGTCTCTTCTTTTTCCTTTGACCTTATAATCTGACTTACTAATGTACTGTCCCAGGCAAAGGCTCATACAGTTTGTTATGTGAGTTAAAAAAGCCACGTTCTTGGTCAGACTGTAGGTTTCTGCAGCAACTCTTTGATCTTTTTTTTTTTTGAGATATAATTGGCATATAACATTATATGGTATACAGCATAATGGTTCAATATTTGTATATATAGCAAAATGATCACCATAATACGTCTAGTTCACATTCATCACTGTACATAGTTACAAAAATTTTTTTTCTTGTGATGAGGACTTTAAAAATCTACTTTCTTAGCAACTTTCAAATATGCAAACAGTGTTATTAACTATACTGACTGTGCTGTACATTACACCCCCATAACTTATTTATTTTGTAACTGAAAGTTTGTACCTCTCGACCCCCTTCACTTATTTTGCCCCCATCCCCCAACAACATCTTCCCATCCCTGGCAACCACCAACCTGTTCTCTGTATCTGTCTATGAGCTTAGTTTTTTGGTTTGTTTGTCTGTGTTCGGTTTGTTTTTTTAGATTTCACATGTAAGTTAGATCATATGGTATTTGTCTTTGACTTATTTCAGTTAACATAATATCCCCAAGGTCCATCCATGTTGCTTCAAATGGCAAGATTTCATTCTTTTTTACAGCTAAATAATATTCCATTGTGTGTGTGTGTGTGTGTGTGTGTGTGTGTGTGTATACCACATCTTCTTTATCCATTCATCCATCAGGAGACACATGTTATTCCATATCTTGGCTATTGTAAATAATGCTGCAATGAACATAGGGATATCTTTTTGAGTTAGTATTCTCATTTTCTTTGGATAAATACCCAGAAGTGGAATTGCTGGATCATACCGTAGTTCTATTTTTAATTTTTTGAGGAAACTCCATAACTCTTTGGTCTTTACACCTAGTCTTGCTTCTCCTTACCAAGCATTATAGGTGACCAAATGCTTACCAGAGGTAAATAATCAGGTATAAAATACTTTTGAGATTTTCTGGTGAAGTGTAGGTGTCCACTTTAGGCCAGTGGGTCTCAGTTAAGGTGATTTTGCCCGCCAGGGGACATTAGGCAACGTCTGAGACAGTTTTGATTGTCACAGCTTGGGGAGGGTGAGCCTACTGGCTTACAGTGGGTAGAGGCCAGGCATGCTACTAAACATATAACATAAACGTACACAAGACAGCCCCCCAAAACAAAGAATTATCTGTCCAAGATGTCAGTTGTGTCAAGATTGTTATAAGGTAAAGAATAAGCCAGTGATCTTCCAGACATAGAAGAAGTTTTATTTCCCCCTTTTAAAAAAAAATGTCCTTTTACCTGGAAATATGATAAGATTTAACAACAACAGAAAATTACAAGGAATCCAACTCTATGACATTCTGGAAAATACAAAACTACAGAGACAATAAAAAGATCAGAGGTTGCCAAGGGTTTGGGGGGAGGGGAACCATGAAACTACTCTGTATGATGCTACTACGGTAGATGCATGTCATTTTACATTTGTCCAAAGCCATAGAATGTACAACACTAAGAGTGACCCTAATGTAAACTGTGGACTTTGGGTGCTAATGATGTGTCAATGTTCATTGATTGTAACAAATGTACCACCCCAGTGCGGGATGTTGATGGTGGGTGAGGCAGAGGGGACATGGGAACTCTCCGTACTTTCTGCTCAATTTTGTTGTGAACCCAAAACTGCCCTTAAAAATAAAATTTATTTTTTAAAGGAAAAGGCAATTGGAAAAACAAAACAACATTTAAGAAACTTGGTGAATTTCCCACTCTGACATGTTATTTGAGGAAAGGAGATTTAAAACTTCACAGTGTGAATTTTATAACTAAACCCATCTTTCACTATAACATTCTGAAAGGTGTGACAGTACCAAAGGCAAGATTCAAGTGTCAAGGCCTGGGTATAACAGCGGTCTCCTTTTGTGGTTGATGGAGCAGTAGGTCTGCAGGATGTGAATAGGTCTTACTGGAAAGAGAGTTGTTTGGGAAACCCTGAGATAAAGAGAGTAAAACATTTTGTTGTTGCTGTTGTTGTTATTTTTCCTTTCAGGAAGAACACTTCTGGGCCTTGCAGATGCCAATGTTCCTCGTGAATCCCGAAGCGGGTTTCCTGCAGGCTGCATCTCCTAAACTTCGGTGGCCACAGGACCCTTTTCCTAAGGGATATCTGAAGGGACTGTTTTGGACACGAATTAGAATACATGGGAGAGTCATTCAGGGTGCCTAACTACCTGGTCTTCAGGCTCAGCTTTTGCCTCTCTCCCCTTGTTTCCTTATTCGTGGCCCCCTTGCTTCTGCTTGTTTTGGTTGCGGCTCTCATCGCCTCCAGTACCATCATCTCCAAACGTTGGCCTGTTCCCCTAGAACTGAGAGTGCAGCGCTCACCGTGGGGTGTCTGCAAGAGAGGGATAGCAGTTTCATCCCTGTGTGGTGACGACAGCCTCCCTCGATGGCCTCCTGGCCCGGTGCTTCGTGTGTGGCTAGTCCTAACTGAGTAACTTGCATGCTTATACACTTCCCGCAAGCTTGCCATACACACTTTGTGAGCCCCGAGCATGCCTCGCTGACTCTGAGAAAGAGACGGGTTGAATTTCATTTTTTCTACATTGTAGAGGAAATTCAAGTCCTTTTAATGGTGTTGGGTAAAATTTTCAAGTCAGCTTCGCGAGACCTCTCTCCTGACATCCCCTCCTTGCCTACAGCACAGGGGAGTTCCTGTGTTTCTTCGAGTGGGTGTGCCTGCGCTATTCTGGGTCTTTCTTTCCCGGTTGCCAGCAGAGCAGGTGTTTTTCATGGAACACGAGAGCTGCCAGGATCCACGCTGCCTCCCCGCTTTGTGCTCAACACTTGTGTCTGGACTGTCTGGTGCTGCTGGGACTGTAGGTTTATTTCCCTACCCTTCTTTTCCCACTGCATGAAGAGATGAAGCAATCTGTTAGACATACCCACAATTTTCTTTTTGTCTTTATAAGGGAGGAAGAATTTCTGACTTTTGCTTTCTTAATATTTAAAGTGGAATATCTAGTCAAACCCTTGGAACTATTTCCCCAAAGACTAAGTAATATTTGACTGAGTTTGTCTGCAGTGTTTCACTTCATCAAACACTCAGGAACCTCTGTATGTCAGGCCCTGTGCTGGGTGCTGGGGATAAAGGGATGAATGAGACACATTCCATACCTGGAGGCTGAAACAAACAAGAAAACAAGCAAGCTCAGTAGGGCAGGAAGTGCTGTGAGGGAATCTGTACACAGGGGGCCATGAGGTACAGGGAGAAGCAGTCCACTCAGCTGAGGGCTTCAGGTGGGCTCCTGGGAGCAGATGCCCTGAGCTGAGTCTATGAGACTTCTGCTGGAACTCCCAGCACGATGCATTTCCTTCAGGTTACAAATGAGTATTGTATTTTCAAGTCGTTTTGTATAACACATATAACTGAGAGCATTTTACTTATTTTCATCTTGATTAAGACTTTTAAGGATTATTGCTAAATGGGTGGTTACCATTACCAAAGTGCTCATTTTGTCAAAGGTAGCGAGAAGAAAGTCACAACAGAAAAATCTATCAAGGCATCTTAGGATCCAAATGATAATAAATCACATTTGTATGACATTTTAAGAGTTTGCGAAGCACTATTGCATATATTGTCCTATTCGGTACCCACGATAAACTTACAAAGTGGGTAGGGAGATTGCTGATTAAACATAGCCCAGTCAGTACAAAGTTTCATCTTCGCTGCCTCCTGAAGCTCTGCTAAAGGACAGAAAAGAAATGAAAATAGCATAAACCTATAGGGTCAAAGAGAACGGAAGAGAAAATAACAGTGAATGAGAGGTGGCAATACATCTTGTGAACATGGATATTGGATGAAGGGAGGTAACTCACATAGAAAGGGAAAAGCAGCACTAGGTCAGAGGAGGGTTACTGTTAATGCTCTGCAGAATCCAGAAAGGCTCAGGACTGGCAGAGACCAGCATCTGCTGAGTGGGGCGGAAAACAGAGGAACTGGTTCAAAATCTGTAAAAGATTTCCTGTCATGTCTCCTCCACTACTCCACATAGCCGAGTGAAAAATCTTACTCCTTACCCTGCCCCAGCCCCTATGCCCAGGAGTCCAGAGATTGATTTCTGGGGAATTGAACTGTAGATGTCCAGACTCAGGACTAGTTGACATGTTGGAAAGCAGGAGTGAGGCACTGGGCTAAAAGTAAGAGGGGGTTATGTGACAGTGCATCAAGGCCCTGCCCCCACCTGTTCCCACAGTGCTGTCATCCAGGAGTGTAATAGCCTCACCCTCATCCTCAGTAGAAGAATGACTCCTCCTTGGAGAAACTGTTCAGCTAAAGTACTAAGTTGCTGGTGGGGAAAGGTGGTCCTATCACCCTCTAGCAAAGCTCAACATTACCAAGCCTCAGTTGTGTTTCCTTTCAGCTTTTTAGTGTGTCAACGTTTAATGCAAATTAAATGACGTTGGTCATGCAAGAATTCCTGGACATTTGAGTGAAGGCTCCCACATTAAAGACAGGAACTAAAACAAACAAACAAATAGGGAAAAAAACTTGGAGAAAACAAAGGCAATGTAGGAAATGGGAAACAACCTTCAGAAACTAATTGGTATCCTCAGAGAGATAGGATAAAATGATAGCAAATTTTTTTAAATAAGGAAATTTCCCATAACATAGAAAGATGGGCCATAAGCGAGAAATGATTTTTTAAACTAGAGGATTAATTCAGATAGTCCAGTAGCTAACTAATAGGGATTTAAGAAAAATAACATAGAGAGGAGAAAATTATTAAAGAAATAAGAGAAAAGGATTTTGCAGAGTAAGAGATTCTAGATTCAAAGGGCCCATCCAGGAAAACGGATGAAAAAAATATCTACACTAAGTCATATCTTTCAGAACACCAGAGATAAAGACAAATAGTAAAAATCTCTATAGAACAGGAACAACAAAAATAAATCTCAGAATAAAGATTCTGGAATCAGAATGGCAGTGGAATTCTCAAGAAAAGCATTGAAAACTGGAACACAACTGAGCAATGCCTTCAAAATGTTGAGGAAAAATGATCTTTCAACCTAGAATTCTCAACTTGGTACAATAGTTAACAAATGCTCTTACCCTACTCTTACACAAGTGAGAGTATAGAATAAAGACATATTCTGACACAAACAGATGGAAAGATATACCATGTTCTGGGATTGGAAGAATCAATATTGTAAAATGACTTCACTACCCAAGGCAGTCTACAGATTCAGGGCAATCCCTATCAAATTACCAATGGCATTTTTTGCAGATCTAGAACAAAAAAATTCTTAAAATTTGCATGGAAACACAAAAGATCACGAGTAACCAAAGCAATCTTGAGAAAGAAAAACAGAGCTGGAGGAATCAGGTCCCTGATTTCAGACTATACTGCAAAGCTACAGCAATCAAAACTGTATGGTACTGGCACAAAAACAGACACATAAATCAATGGAACAGGATAGAAAGCCATGTACATATAGTCAATTAATCTGTGACAAAAGAGACAAGAATAAACAATGGAGAAAAGGCAGCCTCTTCAATAAGTGGTGCTGGGAAAACTGGACAGCTACAAGTAAAAAATGAAATTAGAACAGTCTCTGACACCATACACAGAAATAAACTTAAAATGGATTAAAGGCCTAAATGTAAGACCTGATACTATAAAAGTCTTAGAAGAAAACATAGGCAGAACACTCTTTGACATAAATTGCAGCACTATCTTTTTGGATACTCCTAGAATAAGGAAAATAAAAACAAAAATAAACAAATGGGACCTAATGAAACTTAAACGCTTTCACACAGCAAAGGAAACAGTAAACAAAACAAAAAGACAACCGACAGATTGGGAGAATATATTTGTAAATGAAGCGACCGACAAGGGATTAATCTCAAAAAAATACAAACAGCTCATGCAGCTCAATAACAAAACATACAACCCAATCAAAAAATGGACAGAAGATCTAAATAGACATTTCTCCAAGGAAGACATACAGATGGCCAAAAAGCACATGAAAAGATGCTCAACATCACGAATTATTAGAGAAATGCAAATCAGAACTACAATGAGGTATCACCTCACACAAGTCAGAATGGACATCATCAAAAAGTCTACAAACAATAAATGCTGGAGAGGTTGTGGAGAAAAGGGAACTCTCTTACACCATTGGTGGAAATGTATAGCCACTATGGAGGTTCCTTAAAAAACTAAAAATAGAAGTACCATATGACCCAGCAATCCCACTACTGGGCATATACCCTGAGAAAACCATCATTCAAAAAGAGTCATGTAAAAAAAAAAAAAAAAAGAGTCATGTACCACAATGTTCAATGCAGCACTATTTACAATAGCCAGGACATGGAAGCAACCTAAGTGTCCATTGACAGGTGAATGGATAAAGAAGATGTGGCACATATACACAATGGAATATTACTCAGCCATAAAAGGAAACGAAATTGAGTTATTTGTAGTAAGGTGGATGGACCCAGAGTTTGTCATACAGAGTGAAGTAAGTCAGAAAGAGAAAAACAAATACTGTATGCTAACACATATGTAAGGAATCTAAAGAAAAAAAAAAAGGTCCTGAAGAACCTAGGGGCAGGACAGGAATAAAGACACAGATGTAGAGAATGGACTTGAGGAAGCAGGGAAGGGGAAGGGGAAGCTGGGACAAAGTGAAAGAGTGACGTGGACATATATACACTACCAAATGTAAAATAGATAGCTAGTGGGAAGCAGCTGCATAGCACAAGGAGATCAGCTCGGTGCTTTGTGTACACCTAGAGGGGTGGGTTAGGGAGGGTGGGAGGGAGATGCAAGAGGGAGGAGAAATGGGAACATATGTATATGTATAACTGATACACTTTGTTATAAAGCACACCATTGTAAAGCAGTTATACTCCAATAAAGATGTTAAAAAAAATGTAATCTGGAAAAAAAAAAAGACACATGCACCCCAGTGTTCACTGCAGCACTATTTACAATAGCCAAGACATGGAAGCAACCTAAGTGTCCATCGATGGAGGAATGGATAAAGAAGATGTGGTACATATATACAAGGGAGTATTACTCAGCCACAAAAAAGAACAAAATAATGTCATTTGCAGCAACATGGATGGGCCAAGAGATTATCATACTAAGTGCAGTATGTCAGACAGAGAAAGACAAATATCGTATGATATCACTTATATGTGGAATCTAAAAAAATGATGCAGGTGAACTTGTTTACAGAAATGAAACAGACTCAGACTTAGAGAGTGGGCTTGTGGTTACCAAGGGGAAAGTGTGGGGGGAAGGGATGAATTGGGAGGTTGGGACTGGCATATGTACACTACTATATGTAAAACAGATAATCAACAAGGACCTGCTGTATAACATGGAACTATACCCAATACTTGGTCGTAACCTATATGGGAAAAGAATCTGAGAAAGAATAGATATATGAATATATATAACTAAATCACTTTGCTGTACATTTGAAACTGAAACTAACACAGCATTGTGAATCATCTATGCTCCAATATAAAGTTTAAAAAATTTTTTAAAAAGATGTCTTCAGCCAAACAAGATCTCAACACTTTTAGTTCCTGCACATCCTTCCTTAGGAAGCCGCTAGAGGATAAGATCCACTGAAATGAGGGCGTAACGCAAGAAAGAGTAGGATACAGAGTCAGGAAAAAAGGAATGCATCACAGGAGAGAGGAGGAAGAAAGCCTCAGGACAGAAGCTGCCCCTGGGGAGTCCCAGCCTATGGAGCCCAGGGACAGAGGCGCCAGTACGATGACATCCAGGGGAGAAGGGGCACCAATAGGTAGACTTAACTTGTTGCGTTTGACCACGTAGAAAACCTTGTTCTGGGGCTTTTCATTTCAGTTGGAGAACGTGGAAAGAAGTAGTAATAATAATATGGGAAATTGAGCAAATGAGAAATTAAGTAGTATACGAAAGGGAATATAATGTTTATGCATAAGTTGGCTCAACAGTAAATAAGACTTGCACAGTAATAATAAGGCAAAAAGTATTGACTTAACGAACATTTATATAATTACATTTGGGTGATTCTGGAAGTAGAAGAGGGAAGGTGGGATAATGTAAGAGTATGGTGCCTTCATCTTCCAAAATCATAAAGTCCAATTGTAATACGTCTGAGATGTGTAGCGGTAAAAGCATATTAATTCTTATGGAGTTATAAACAGTGAGAAGAGCCGGCTAAGAGAACGGAAAGAGTTTGCTCTCAGAGGAGTGAAACTGAAAGATTAGAAGGGTTGGGAAGTCTTCTGGTTACTATTGTGGGTAACAGATCACCCCCATGTTTGGTGGCTTTAAACAGTAATGACCCTTTCCTTCATTCTCTCTCCCGGTTTCTGTGGGTTGGAGTTTCAGTAAGGGCTCTGCTGGGCAGCTGTGGATGAAGCCTGAGCTGTGCTATCAGAGGCAGGAAATGGAGCTGCAGCTGGGGCAGCGGGGCCTGGCCAGGTATCTCTCTCTGCCTTCTCGTCATCTCGACTTCGCTACAGGATCTCTCCAGGGCAGCTAATTTGGGCTTTTTCATAGCATGGTGACCTCAGGGCACTTGGACGGCTAATACAGCAGCTCAGGATTCCAGAGGTGAGTGTCCCGAGAGAGCTAGATGTCACATGGCACCTATGATAGTTTTCTGAGTCAATCTGACTGGATCACAGAATGTCCAGATACCTAGTTAAACATTATTTCTGTACGTGTCGTTGAGGGGGTTCCTGGAAGAGATTAGCAATCGCTTCAGTAAAATGAGTCATGTCGATTATCCTCCCCATTGTGGGTGGGCATCATCCTATTCGTTTAGGGTCTGGATAGAACAAAAGGCAAAGGAATGAATTTGCTCTCTGCCTGATGGCTTGAACTTCTCTTGCTCTCAGAGCTCCTAGTTCTCTGGCCTTTGAACTACACCCACACCACCGGCCATCCTGTGTCTCCATTTTTTGGACAACAGATGAGGGGCTTCCCAGCCTCCATAATTTATAATAAGTCATATACATGACTTATTGTAAATAAATGACTTATTATAAGTTCATGACTTATTATAAATATATATCTTCCCTATTGGTCTGTTTCTCTGGAGAACCCTAATACAGCAGCACTTCTGCCATGCTGCTCTACCAGTCAAAGTAGTCACAAGGGTCAACCCAGGTTAGAGGGCAGGAAGCATAGACACCACTCCCTGGGGGGAATGTCATGGTCTCATTGGAAGAAGAGCACTGTGGGATAGGAGATACCGTTGTAACCATCTTTGGAAAATACAATCCATCATAGGTAGGGAATTGCTGTCTTTTGTAATAAGCCTTGTAGTATTACTTGACTAGTCAAACAAGGTGTGTGTGTTATTTTTATAAAAATCCAAATTAAGTGTCAAGGATACTCTTATCCTCTAGCAAATGAGGGAAATGTTGTCAGAGAGATGAAGAGAATTCCTGAGACAAGGCTAGGATTTCAACCAGATCCCTCGCTCTTAGTTCAGAGCTCTTTACTGCTAAGCAGATGACCAAGGAGAGTCACTGTCATTTATATTAATGATCACAGTCTACCTCAATTACAGTAGTTAACAAGTGCACTGGCTCTCCAGCCTCAGCAATTTTAGCCTTACCTGAATATTAGCATGACTTTGAACGCAATTTATCAGGAGCTCAACTAAGCAAGATCAAAGCAGACACTGAAGATGCTTAAAATGATGCTTCAGGCACCTGAAAATTGAATTCGGTTTTTCAGGGGATAGACCCTGGAATTGGAGTTACCCTTAGTGTCCTTTAGGATGATTCTGCCTTAGGCTGGAACTTCTCAGTGCCCACTTAAAACACACACACACACACACACACACACACACACACACACACACACACAATTGCCAGGCTAAAACAAAAACAAAAGTCTTTTAAATAAAGCTCTGCTGTGACTTCCCTGGTGGTCCAGTGGCAAAGAATCCGCCTTCCAATGCAGGGGACACAGGTTAGATCCCTGGCGGGGGAACTAAGGTCCCACATGCCGCGGTGCAACTAAGCCCACGCGCCACAACTACTGCGCCCATGCACCTCAACTAGAGAGAGAAAATCCGCACGCCACAGCTAGAGAGAAGTCCACGCCGCAGTGAAAGATTCCCGCCTGCCTCAGTGAAGATCCCGCATGCCACAACTAAGACCCGACACAGCCAAAAAAAAAAAAAGAAAGAAAGAAAATAAATAAATATTTTAAAAATAATAATAAATAAATAAAGCTCTGACTAGATTAGTAATGCAACCCTTGTCCATCCTCTAAACATCTACCTGCACAAACCACAAGTTTCCCAAGAGAGTACATTGATCTTGGGCCTGTGATGTCCCAAATCTGTTCCCACTGCCAGGATGTCGCACTGCTCTGCCACAGAGTCACTCCTTCTGAGGAGCTACTGCTACTCCCAGACCACAGCCAAGGGCTAGGACATCACGCCTGGGGAGCCAAGTATACTGCTCAATTTTGAACCTGGTCTATGAAGCAAGAGTGCCACATGCAAAACAAAATAAAGCAACATGAGCTGTAAATTGAAGCAGGAGGAAAAAGAGGAAGGGTTCCCAAATTATATTCTTGAAATGTTTAATGGAAGTCAGTGCTGCTTGCTTCATTGAAAATGATCTCTATGAGTTTCTGATTAGAAAGAAAATGTTTCTGGGAATCTGGATTCAAGCTGTGTGAAGGTGAGTGGGATTTAAGTGACTGCATGGCAGAGAACTGAGTAATTCTAAAAGCTGCTTTAAAGAAAACAAAGGCATAGAGAAAAAAGGCAGGAAAGAGTGGAACACAAATCTCAGAAAGTCCATTGCAAATAAAAGGGCTTAGGATAGCCTTCAAAAGAATCCAGGTCAAAATGACAGAAAGAAGGGAGAGAAAACAGGGTTCCAGGGCAGTGCTAGGCAAGCTGAGTTGATGATGGGGCAGCTGTGACACGTGAAGCAGTTATAACCAAAGAACATGGGTAGGCGTGTGAGGCGCCACACGAAAAGATGTGATTCCTCAAGAGACCAGTCAGGGCTGTGGCATAGAGCCCAGCCTTGAGACTAGAAAATGGAGATGTACTACGCAAACAGAAGAGCCATAACAGAGGCTTTGAGGTGCACCTAGAGGGAATTTGTTAGAACTCGAGGCAAGGCTGAGTGTCAGGAAATAATACCCACGCTGTTTGTTATGAGCTGAACTGTGTACACCTCCACCAAATCCATATGTTGGAATCCTAACCTCCAGTCCCTCAGAATGTGACTGTATTTGGAGACAGGGACATTAAAGAGGTGATCAGGTTAAAATGAGTCCATTAGGATGGGCCCTAATCAAATCTCACTGGTGTCCTTATGAGAGGAGGGAGTTCAGACACACAGATAGACACCAGGGTGTACATGTGAGGACACAGGGAGAAGACAGCCGTCTGCAAGATGAGGAGAGAAGCCTCAGAAGAAACCTGTTCTGATCTTGGACTTCTACCCTCCAGAACTCTGAGAAAACAAATTTCTGTTGTCTTAGCCACCCAGTCTGTGGTATTTGTTATGGCAGCCCTAACAGATGAATACACCATTCTACGACGGTGCGTAGTTTGTAATCTGAAATTCTCTCTGGCTGTGGTGAAACTTAACCCTGTACTTGATCTGACTTTGTTGGCTAAACCACAGGGTTGTGTTGGAAAAAGCACAGTAGCAGAGAAACCTTAGGGGCAGGGTCAAGACAGAAGAATTTGGTTTCCATTGGAGAAATGGCTTCCTTCTTACCCATGGGACTGAAAGGAAGTTCTTCACACTCTTGCCCCAGAGGCAGGAGCGGGCAACGTCATGCATTTCTTTATCATTCACATTTTAACGTTAGGTCCGGCAGGACCTTTCTAATGCATAGATGGATACAAATTTTTAATGAGATTTGTTAAAATAAAAGATGCAAATAAAGACTATACTGCTTAGTGAATTTGTTTTTCCCAAGCAAAGACATTTCCCTGTACCACTAATGCCCTAATTAAAAAAATAAAACATATTGTGGTTAGAGAGCCGTAATACAAATGACAAACTCCGAGGTCTTAGCTGGGATGCAGTAGGAGCTGGCTGACTGGGAGGGCTCTTGCTTTTCCCTTCTTTGTTTCCCAAGAAGGAATTTTTTTAAGACAAAAAGAAAAAAAGTTAAACAACCAGCTATAATAAAATGAGACGGAAAATAACTTTATAAATATGATATTCTGAGGAGCCAGAGTAGGGAAAATTGCAATGGGGAAATGTGTCCTTTTAGATCTGTCATCTGAAGGGCTTTGAATGTCACTCTAAAGACCTCAGGTTTTATTTTGTAGACATGATGAGGCATCAAAAGTGCAAAGAGGCAATCATATCGGTAGTTTAGAAAGTTAGCTGTGAGCTGGTCCCTGGTGGCCTAGAGGTTAGGATTCCAGGCTTTCACTGCCATGGCCCGGGTTCAATCCCTGGTTGGGGAACTGAGATGCCACAAGCCATGTAGCACAGCCAAAAAAATAAAAAGAAAAGAAAGTTAACTGTGAAAGCCAGAAGGAGGGGATTGTGAGACAGGTTAGGGCCCAGAAGTAGGGAAAACAGTTAGGAGGTTTTACAGCCCCAGAGAGAGATGAATAGGTCCTGAATGAGGGCAATGGCCATGAAAATTGGGAAAGCGGACGGATTATTCCAGAGATATTCAAAGGTAAAAGCAGAAGGAATAGGTGATCTGTTGAAATGAGTGGGGCTAGGAGGAGAGAGTCGTGAAAGGTGAAGTCAAGGTTTCTGGATTAGGTAGTGTTTTAGTTTCCCATGATTGCTCTAAAAGATTATCACAAATCTAGTGTCTTAAACAACACAAATTTATTGTCTTACCGTTCTGGAGGTCAGAATCCTGACATGGGTCTCATTTGGCTCAAATCAAGGTGTTATAGGGCCGTATTCGTTTCTGGAGGCTCTAAGGAAGAATCTATTTCTTTGCCTTTCCCAGTTTCCAGGATGCCTGCATCCCTAGGCTCACGGCCACCTTTTTCTGTGTTCAAATCCAGCAATGGCACACTGAGTCCTTCTCTCTTTGCATAGCTGACCCTTCCATCGTCACATCTCTCTCTGACCATAGTCATGAAAGATTCTCCACTTAGGGAAGATTCTTTACTTTTTTTTTTTTTTTTTTTTTTTTTTTTTCGTTTGGAAGACTCTCAACCACTGCGCCATCAGGGAAGCCCAAGATTCTCCACTTTTTAAGGACTCATGATATTAGACAGGGCCCACCTGGAGAGTCCAATCTTCCCATCTCAAAGTCTGTAACCTTAATCACACTGGCAGAGCTCCCTTTGCCACCTAAAGGAACATATTCACAGGTTCCCAGGATTAGGTTGTAGACATGTGAGGGAGACGTTATTCTGCCTATTACAGGTATCAACAAGCAGAACTTTTCAAACGGACCCATTAGTGGGCTGTGAAATGAATTTCATAGGCTACTACCAGTATTTTTTCTTTAAAGGGGAATAGAAATTAATAGAGTACAATGTATACTAAGAGTATTAGTGTTTCGTGAAACTTCAGTTTAGTTTTTTATGTGTGAGTATACTGGATTGTGATATAAAATATATTTCTTTCTTTTTTTCTTTTTTTCCCCACATCTTTACTGGAGTAAAAATGCTTTACAATGTTGTGTTAGTTTCTTCTGTACAACAAAATGAATCAGCTATATGTATACATATATCTCCATATCCCCTCCCTCTTGAGCCTGCCTCCTGCCTTCCTTATCCCACCCCGCTAGGTGGTCACAAAGCACCAAGCTGATCTCCCTGTGCTATGCCGCAGCTTCCCACTAGCCATCCATTTTACATTTGGTGGTGTATATACGTCAATGCTACTCTCTTACTTTAAAGTGTATTTCTTACTGAGGGTCGTGGGCAAAAGTGAAAGCCATTGACTTAGACAAGAAGATGATGACAGTGTTAAGCCAAACAGAACATAATGTTAACAGCTAACATTTATTGAATGTTTGCCATGAGTGTGCCTATGCTAAGTCTTAACATTCATTAACTTGTGTAACCTTTCCAACTATTGATACACTAGATCCTTCCATTATCTCCATGCTGTGAATGAGGAAATGGTGAGAGATTGAGTGTCTTGCCTAAAGTCACACAGCTAGAAAATGGTATTGCTGGGATTTAAAATCAGACAGGTCAGTTCCTAGCTCCTAAGTCTGTATATTTAACACCATTCTGCTGTGTCTAGGGCCACCCAGGGTGTGAGAAGGCAGGCAATCTTGCCCTTCTTCATCCTGCTACCCTGAGAACTTTGCCCACGCATAGTATCCTATTTAAATTAGTTGATGCTGGGAATTCTCTGGCGGTCCAGTGGTTAGGACTCAGTGCTTTCACTGCCGGGGCCAGGGTTCAATCCCTGGTTGGGGAACTCAGATCCTGCAAGCCCTGCGCTGTGTGGTCAAAAAATTTTTAAATTAAAAAAAAAGGAAATGCTAATAACTGCACAGCAGAAAATAAACTTCTTACATAACTCAGGTATGGGTGTGTACTGGGAAAAGAAGAGGGAGGTTCTCTCAATCCAAAGTACAGCGACCTTCTCTCTACAGGCTGCTAGCCTGAACTGTACCTAGGAGCCTAAGTGTAGTACACATCATTAAGACTAATATGTACAAAATTAATATAGTTCCCTTAAGCAACAAAGGGCTGACCAATAGATAATGTTCTTAGACGTGCAATACGCCATATATCATGAATACAAACTATATTTTATTTTGATGATAACTATTCTATTTTTTGTCATAGCAATCAAATAATAATTAAGTTATTAACCACCATTCCCTTTGCTGTGGAATTAGGGAAGAAGAGAGCTGATCCTTTCCCTTGGAGAAAGCGTAAGAAATAAAAGATATGAAATGCTCATTTTTCTTTTTTTTAAAATTTTATTTATTTGGCTGTGTCAGGTCTTTAGCTGTGGCGCACAGGCTCTAGAGCCATGGGCTTAGTTGCCCCGCGACGTGTGGGGTCCCAGTTCCCCGACCAGGGCTCAAACTCATGTCCCCTGCACTGGAAGGCAGCTTCTTAGTCACTGGACCACCAGGGAAGTTCTTCATTTTTCTTTTTGATCAACTGTGTGTCAAAGCCTTTAAGTTAAAGAAAAAAGCAAACGAAAAAAACACTTAGGGAAACTTATTTCCCCATCCATAAAAAGGAGGTAATAATAACTATCTCAGAATGTGAGAATTTGATGAGATGATGTACATGAAAATTGTTTTTCAAGCTATAAGGTGCTAAGGTGTGAATTAACTATATTTGTGATTTTATTTGTTTATCAAACATTGATATAATACTTAATACAAGCCTACCATTGTTTTAAGTGCTTTGCAAATATTTCTTTATCTAATGCTCATAAAACCTCTATAAGGGGGCTTCCCTGGTGGCGCAGTGGTTGAGAGTCCACCTGCCGATGCAGGGGACACGGGTACGTGTCCCGGTCCGGGAAGATCCCACATGCTGCGGAGCAACTAAGCCCGTGCGCCACAACTACTGAGCCTGTGCTCTAGAGACCGCAAGCCACAACTACTGAGCCTGCATGCTAGAGCCCGTGCTCTGCGACGAGAAGCCACCGCAACGAGAAGTCCGTGCACCTCAAGGAAGAGTAGCCCCCACTCACCACAACTAGAGAAAGCCCACACACAGCAACGAAGACCCGTTGCAGCCAAAAATAAATAAATAAAGTAAATTTATTTTTTTTTAAAAAAAAGGGAATTCCCTGGAGATCCAGTGGTTAGGGCTCCGTGCTTCCATTGCAGGGTTCACGGGTTTGATCCCTGGTCAGGGAACTAAGATCCCCATATGCCGCATGGCACAGCCAAAGAAAGAAAGAAAGACAACTTTATAAGTGTCTCTTACTATTCTCATTTCATAGGTGAGGAAACTGGGAGCTCCCTGGTAGCTTAATGGTTAGGATTCTGGGCTTTCACTCCTGTGGCCCAGGTTCAGTCCCTGGTCAGGGAGAGATCCTGCAAGCTGTGAGGCCAAAAAAAAAAAAAGATGAGGAAACAGGCATGGAAAGGTTAAGAAATTTGCTTCCCCACACAAAGCTAGTAAGAAATGGAAAAGGGTTCGACCTCTAGCAGCCTGGCTCAATTCTGTGCCCTGAACCACTCTGTTATTTTGCATCTATTAGGAATATTAGGATGGAAACTTTGCCCACGTGTCAAAGGAATCAGGTAGGTGGAAGTCAAATGAGATCTCTAGCTTCTAATCTAACTATTGTCATCTCTCTATTTCTTTCCATGTTGTTTGTTATCGAAAGCCAGGGTCTATGCAAGACTTTGCTCCTGGTGGTAACACTGACGTTAGACCTTGAAAACCAGATTATTATTTATTACTCTGATTAACCTCATACTCTCGATGTTCCCTTCTCTTCATAATGTTTCCTTTCATTACACAGTATCTTCTCACCTACTTCCTTACATTATAAAAAGACTGACATTTATTCAGTGGAAAACTATGGAGGAAACCAGAAAACATGACCATCATGCAAACTTCAGATTATGTACAAACAATGTGTGATTCCTTTTTGAAGTGAAATATGTAATATTAACTCTCAAGGATGCTCAAAAGATTTTTTAATGGGTAGGGGGTTCTCAGGATTCTAGGGTACAGAGCCCAATCTACCTTCTGGTAAGCTGTCCTTATCCCAGTAATGTGTCTTCTACCCCAGAGTCAAGTGTAACTCTTTCCCAGGACTTGGACTTTGTTGAAGGTATAAAATAGCAAAATTTGTTTGGACATGTGGGAATGAGAGCTAGAGATGAACAGTTGAAAATAGTTGGTAAAACAAGGATAAAGAAACTGAGAAAGCTGTGTTGATTCGGGCAACAAAAAGTCAGGAAGGGATGGCTGTTAACATGAAGGCTGTGAAGGAAAGCAAAAAGAGAAGAAAGGGTAAGAGTGAAGGAGCCTCTATGATAATATGAGATTCTGTTGGTGGAAGCATTTGGTCACAGGGAAAACCCTAAACAAACACTATGTTACTGTCAATGTCCTATTTTTGAATTAGGAGACATTAATTGAGCACATATTAAGTGCTGCTAGCTGCTTGGAATACAAAGATAAATATGACCAGTCTATCTAGTGAAAACATGTTTTACATACAAAGGGTGGCTGGTTTGAATTTTGAGTGTATTTCACAAACTATTAAATAAGTCCAAGAGTGCACCTTTATGTTACCTGTAGCAGGCAATCTATGAATATTTATCGAATTGAAATATTAGAGATGGATAGGACCTGCTTCAAAATACTTAATTACTGATGCATTCATTCAACAAAATGCTTTATTGTGGTTGAATATGCATAACATAAAATTTACCAGTTGACCGTTTTTAGGTGTTCAGTGACATTAAAAACAATTCACAATGTTGTACAACCCTCACCCCCATCCATCTCCAGAAGTTTTTCATCATCTCAAACGTAAACCCTGTACCTGTTAAACGATAACTCCCCATCCTCCCATTCAACAGATTTTTATGTATTCCTTCATTCAAAAAATATTTATTGAGCACCTATAATTCAGCCCGATTCTCCTCATTGTGGGAGGTCTGTGTTACAGAATGAACAGGACAGATGTGTTCTGCACTCCCGCAGATACAATCGAGGGAAGGAGACTAGCAGGACAGTAACAACAGGTGGGGGGGCTAACATCGCTCCCCACTCAGTGGACCTTTTGCATTGGCAGCACTCCTTTGAGGTAGGTCTGTATTACAAACAAGTGTTAGGACAAGGGAGGTGCGACTGCCATGGGGGATAAAGCTCAGCCTGGAGGATAGAACTTGGTCAGGGCATCAGGATTACGTTGAGACCTGAAACTTGAGTGGGGTTAGCCAGACCAAGAGTTTTCCCAGCACAGGGAAGGACACCGAGGCTGGCCCTGGGAACAGATGGGTCCAGCCGGGCTCATGAAGTACGGAGAAACCCAAGGTAAGACTGCAGAGGCAGAAGGAGCCACCTCCTGTAGGGCCCGAGAGGGTTCCCCGCTCTATCTCCAGGGCAGCGGTAAGCCACTCAAGTGCTTTAAGCCGAGCCTTAAAAAGATTCACCATTCTTGTGAATTGTAAATGAATGATTCACTCCCTGCAGCTCTTTATTATCATGCTGATGGCAAGGACTGCTAACTTTGAACACCTGTGATAGAAAAACTACTAGTTTTTACATTGTAGAATCTTTCTGTACTTGTGTTTGAAAGTTCCTGTTCTGGGAATTCACATTTAAGTAAACGATATAACCTGACTCACGGTCTGATGAAAGATAAAACTAGAAATTAGTTTCATTTTGCACCCCAACAAACCTCCCCTAGGTTGGGAAAAAATCATATCACTTTTCAGATACCCACAAAGTGTGAGCCTAAAACATAACTGGCCGCCATCTCTCAACTTGGGGATTTGTGTCAATTCCCTCAGTTCCTCCTGGACAGATGTAAATTAAGATTCTGTTTACAAAGTGCTTAATTAGCTTGCCTAGGCAAAATTATCCATCGTAATTTGAGAGTGAATTTGCTTCAAACTCATCTGTTGTAGGACTGCTGGCCTGCTCTACTATTTATGTAATAAAGGCCAGGTTCAGAATTTCAGTTTCTGGAGGGGAAAACATGGATAAGGTAAGCACCTCTGAGATGAAACTCCATTCTGCACCGTTAGATTCTGCTGCTCTTAGCCGACAGTGCCACAATATCCATCCCAGGTGGATGGCAAGCTAATTCATCACCACTGGATGAGCAGTCAGTGATTTTGTGTTCACATTTTAAAGCACTGCACTCTTTTTTTTAGTGCCTTATCAGTTTTAATATTTTAATTTTTTACAATAATAACAATGCTTCCGCAGAAGTAAGGTGAATAAGGCACCTGGTTATCTTTTTCCTTTAGCAAGAATGGTGCTTGTGAACTTTGCGCACAGATTAGCATTCAAGAGTCAAGAATCTCTCTGGACTATTTGTTTAAATATGACTTTACTCCAGGAAAAAGATGAACTGAGAGTGGTCTCAACGCCCAATCAGAAGAGGGGTAGCTTATTAACCCAGCCAATACCATGATCTTATTCCTAGAGCTATCAAACTTAAATCGTAAAGACTCAAGAAACACGATGTTATTACCACTCAATTTCAGATTGAGATAGGTAGATAAAAACTTCCCCCTTCTTTTTTTCCCAAAAGTCTATGTATCATAAGTAAGTAATAATTACATGTATACCATACATTGACATTTTATAGTTTAGTATTTTCACGTACGTGACTTTCACCTCTCAGGGGTAGATAGGACATTATCATTTTATTTTATTTTTAATTGAAGTATAGTTGATTTACAGTGTTGTGTTAATTTCTGCTGTACAGCAAAGTGACTCAGTTTTACACATATACACATTTTTAAATATTCTTTTCCATTATGCTTTATATGAGAAGATTGGATGTAGTTCCCTGTGCTATACATTAGGACCTTGTTGTTTATCCATTCTAAATATAATAGTTTGCATCTACCAACCCCAAACTCCCAGTCCACTCCCTCCCTTCCCCCACCCCTTGGCAATCACAAGTCTGTTCTCTACGTCTATGAATCTGTTTCTGTTTTGTAGATACGTTCATTTGTGCCATATTTTAGATTCCACATATAAGTGATATCATATGGTATTTGTCTTTCTCTTTCTGACTTACTTCACTTAGTAGGATAATCTCTAGTCCCATCCATGTTGCTGTAAATGGCATTATTTCATTCTTTTTATGGCTGAGTAGTATTCCATTGTATAATATAAATGTACCACATCTTCTTTATCCGTTCCTCCATCAATGGACATTTAGGTTGTTTCCATGTTTTGGCTATTGTGAATAGTGCTGCTATGAACATAGGGGTGCATGCATCTTTTTGAATTATAGTTTTGTCTAGGTATACTTCCAGGAGTGGGATTGCTGGATCATATGGTAATTCTATTTTTAGTTTTCTGAGGAACTTTCATACTGTTTTCCATGGTGGCTGTACCAATTTATATTCCCAGCAACAGTGTAGAAGTGTTCCCTTTTCTCCACACCCTCTCGAGCATTTGTTATTTGTAGATTTTTTAATGATGGCCATTCTGACTGGTGTGAGGTGATACCTCATTGTGGTTTTGATTTGCATTTCTCTAATGATTAGTGATGTTGGGCATCTTTTCATGTGTCTACTGGCCATCTGTAAGGACATTATCATTTTATAGGTTAAGAGACTGAAGTTGAAGGGAGGAAGCAACTTTGCCTAAGGTACCTGGCTTGTGAGAGATATAGCCATTTGCTGAGCTATGATAGATTCCACATATAAGTGATATCATATGGTATTTGTCTTTCTCTTTCTGACTTACTTCACTTAGTAGGATAATCTCTAGTCCCATCCATGTTGCTGTAAATGGCATTATTTCATTCTTTTTATGGCTGAGTAGTATTCCATTGTATAATATAAATGTACCACATCTTCTTTATCCGTTCCTCCATCAATGGACATTTAGGTTGTTTCCATGTTTTGGCTATTGTGAATAGTGCTGCTATGAACATAGGGGTGCATGCATCTTTTTGAATTATAGTTTTGTCTAGGTATACTTCCAGGAGTGGGATTGCTGGATCATATGGTAATTCTATTTTTAGTTTTCTGAGGAACTTTCATACTGTTTTCCATGGTGGCTGTACCAATTTATATTCCCAGCAACAGTGTAGAAGTGTTCCCTTTTCTCCACACCCTCTCGAGCATTTGTTATTTGTAGATTTTTTAATGATGGCCATTCTGACTGGTGTGAGGTGATACCTCATTGTGGTTTTGATTTGCATTTCTCTAATGATTAGTGATGTTGGGCATCTTTTCATGTGTCTACTGGCCATCTGTAAGGACATTATCATTTTATAGGTTAAGAGACTGAAGTTGAAGGGAGGAAGCAACTTTGCCTAAGGTACCTGGCTTGTGAGAGATATAGCCATTTGCTGAGCTATGCCTGCCTACAAAGGCTCATTTATTCCACATGTCACGTGTCCTGAATGCTTACCTCTCAGGCTAATCTAAGAACATAAAATGAACTAGACATACAGCAGTGTCCCCTTGAGAAGGTCAGTCAGTAGGAGACAGACACAGAAACAGATCATCATAAAACCATGGGGCAAGAATAGCACTGGAGATTGTGGAAGCTCCAGGGAGGCATACCTAATACAGTAAAAGGTGAGGGGGGTTGGTGCTGGCAATCAGGAAGATCTTCTTGGAGGAGGTGACACCTATACTGAATCTTAAACAGATTAGAATAAGCAAGTCCTAGCCTTATACAATCTCATTATCACTGTAAGGATGAGATAATGATATAATATTTATATGTGTAATATATGATAAGTAATTAAGAAATGATGCGATGATGCAGCTAAGGCAGTGACTCAGGGAGATAACCCGTAGGAAATACAGCATTATTACTTTTTGCTAAGAAACAAAAAGTTGTAAAGACTCTCATACATACATTTTCTGTCTCTGTCTCTGTCTGTCCACGTGGTCCTGTAACTGGGCCACCTCTTTGACAGTTAAGCTCTACCTATCAAGGCTGCCTGCTTTCCTCCCACACATCACCTCCCCTTGGATTACAAATTTCCTGTTGTGATCCTGTACTCTTCAGAACTCTCCTGGATATTCAGTTTAACCCTGTTTCAGTGGTATAAATAAGTAGAGGGAATTGGAACAAGTTTCCAGGCCTGATATGTTGCTAAGGTTTTCTTTGGTTCTATGACTTAATTCATGTGTCTCTTAATCTGTTTGTGACCATTTTTGCGGTGAGTGGGATGAAAGGAATGGGTTAGAGGTTGAATGCTTTATGTATACTTGTCCCCAAATCCCCCAAAGCTAGGCATTGCACAACTTCTCCCCCTTAGTAAAGACTGTGCCCCCTCCCACAAAATATTCCATCTCCATTTTAATGTCAGCACTGTTTATAAAATTAACCCAATAGTTATATTTACCAAGACTGCATGGTCATGTCAGAGTCCAAATAAACATCCCTGTCATTTAAAAAAACCCTCAGAATCTTAAGTGATCTTTCTTCACAGATCCTTTACCCTTCTCAAGACTATACAAACCCAGTTGACCTTGTCAGAGCAAACTTCATCCCTTCTCACTTGAAATAACCTCCTACCTGGTCTTCCACGCTCGCTTCAAGACTCTCTAACCAGGGCTTACAAACAGATGGACGAAGACATAGTTTTTTTTGGCCTGCATAGTGTTGGCCACCTCCAAAATTCAGGGGATGTCATAGAAAAATGAAGATTTCCCATGTCCCTTAAAAATGGGAAACCTGGCAATCCTGAGTCCTGTTCCCACATGGTCATAGGGACCCTTTAAATAGGGTCCTTCGCTCTAGTTCTCTGAAATCTTCATCACTCCCAAGGTGCCCCTGACCTCAGACCAAGTGACACTTATGTATCTCATCACGACTGCAGTTTTTCTTACACCTGGATCTCTTCATTCATTTATATATCCTGCCTAGAACCTGTAGGCATGTGAGTTTTCCATACTCTTCTGCCTTACACGATCTTTCTAAAATTTGGACCCGATCATGCCACTTCTCATATTAGAATTTTTTAGTGCCCTCACTCCCCACCTCTTTGTCAGTAGATGAAGCTACAACTTCTAGCTTGGCTGGGTTCTTTTCAATCTGCCTCTTTGTTCCCTATAACCCTTCCCTACCTTTACCCCTACCCTTGCTCATGCCTGCTTCCCCCAAACTTTATACTCCAGCCATAATGAATTCTAGCTATAGCAATGATTCTCACCTCTGTGCATTTGCAGAGGCTGTTCCTACAGCCTGGAATGTCCTTCTTTCTCTCTCAACCTCCTCAATTTTGAAGAGTCAACCTTTTCAAGTGCCTTTTCCCACAAGAAGCCCCCTAACCCATTTCCCAAACTGAATACACACCACTATCGTAGCACTCTCATGATATACTACTCTTGTAATATAACCGTTGGCTGTCTCTTTCTCCTATACTATACACTATGAAATCTTGCTGGAATTAGAACATGTCAGTTCTGACTTTGAAACTCTATCGCTGGTGTAGGAAAGGGTCTGGGCATGGAAGTCAAGCAGCCCTGAATTGATATCTCAGCTTTACCACTTACCAAACTTGACAAGTTCCTTAATCCCTCTGTTTCTCAGTTTCCATATCTATAAATTGAGACTAATAATTCCCACTTTATGAGATTATTATGAGGATTAGAGATATTTTGTATAAAATGCCTAGCACAGTGGCTGGTACGTAGCAGGCACTCAATAACTGGCAGTTGCTATCACAAATAAATGAATCAGGACAAAATACAGCAGACTTAAAAGATAGCCCAACTAAAGTGTGCTTGGGGGCTTCCCTGGTGGCACAGTAGTTAAGAATCTGCCTGCCAATGCAAGGGCCACAGGTTCGAGCCCTAGTCCAGGAAGATCCCACATCCTGCGGAGCAACTAAGCCCGTGCACTACAACTACTGAGCCCGTGAGACACAACTTCTGAAGCTTGCGCGCCTATAGCCCGTGTTCTGCAGCAAGAGAAGGCGCTGCAATGAGAAGCCCGCACACCGCAACAAAGAGTAGCCCCCGCTCGCCACAACTAGAGGAAGCCCATGCACAGCAACAAAGACCCAGTGCAGCCAAAAATAAATAAATGCATTAAATAAATTAAAAAAAATAAAGTGTGCTTGGGTGGACCAAAGTGAAAGCAGTGAAAAGAAGGAAAGGTTATATAGACACAGAGTATACACATAGTATCTAGGCAATTAAGACAGTGCAGAAGGTGTTTTTAGTTTGATTTTTTCCCCTAAACACCTGACAGCTTTTTTAAAAATTGAGATATAACTGACATATAACATTATCTTAGTTTCAGATGTACAGCATAATGATAATGATTCGATATTAGTTTATATATTTGATATTTGTATGCAAAATTATCACCGCAATAGGTCTAGCTAACATCCATCACCATGCATAGTTAAAAAAAAACTTTTTTCTTGTCATGAGAACTTTTAAGATCTACTCTCTTAGCAACTTTCAAATATATAATACAGTATTATTAACTATAGTCACCATGCTATATATTACATACCCAGGACTTATTTTCTTGACAGCTTTTTAAAAAAAAGATTTATTTATCATTTATTTATTTATTTTATTTATTTTTGGCTGCATAGGGTCTTAGTTGCAGCACGTGGGATCTTCGTTGAGGCCCACGGGCTTTTCTCTAGTTGTGGCACTCAGGATCCAGCGTCCATGGGCTCTGTAGTTGTGGTGCATGGCTTCCAGAGCGCATGGGCTCTGTAGTCTGCAGCACTAGGGCACTTTAGCTGAGGTGCGCAAGCTCAGTAGTTGTGGCGCCTGGGCTTATTTGCTCTGCGGCATATGGGATCCTAGTTCCCTGACCAGGGATCGAACCTGCGCCCCCTGCATTGTAAGGAGGATTCTTTACCACTGGACCACCAGGGAAGTCCCATCTTGACAGCTTTTACTGGAAGACATTTAATTATCATCTGGCAGAGGTCTGCAAATGATAGGCAGCTTTGTATATAGAATAATGAATATGATATAAGATAATCTTAGCTAATTACTGCTTACTTGCAAATGTCATACAACTGACTTCCTGAAGGTGTATGTGAGGTTTTGTTTTGTTTTCGCATGTGTGAATGTTTGTGGGTGGGCAAGCATGTGTACAGACCTATACCATGGGAACCCTATAGACAGTGGCTCAGCGAATGGTCAACATGGCTGGATCCCCATGTAGCTGTACCAGTGTCCCATAGCATCCTGGTTATAGCTTGTATTTATGTCCAAACTGCAAGCTCCTTTCCATATAGTCTGGCTGTTGAGCCACATAGAGACCAGGGCTGGTCCCTTGGTGTAAGTTGTACTTTCAAAGCAGTCTATAACAGCAGTGTCCCAGAGAACTTTCTGTGATGATGGAAACATTCTATTCTGCATTGTCCAGTATGAGACCAATGGCTATGAAACATTTGGAATGTGGTTATGTGACTGAGGGATTGAATTTTAAATTTTATTTAATTTTAACTAATTTTAATTTAAATAGCTACCTGTGGCAACTGTATTGGTTAACGCTGGTAAATAATCTCCTATGTGTCATCTTTATGTGCTTTTCCAGATCATAGTCAACTGATGGATTCTGGATGATACTTTTGCATGGTACTTATATCTGGAGTTGGAAGACTTTCTTAAGAGTCTAATATCACCTTCTAAATAAAGTAAAAAAATATTTGTTGAGCATCTGGTGCTTGGCAATATCGCTGGAGTTATGGAGAATATGAAGTCCCTACCTTTGTGTTGCTACTATCTAACAAGGAAATGGATAAGGAAAGATGGAGCATTAAAATAGAGAAATAGACTACACAGCCTTGGGCCTGGCTCCTCTAAACATGAGTATGAAATCCGTTTTTAACACAATCCTGCTTCACTAGATGGAAGCAATTGTACAGTACACTATAAATGTAGAGGGGAGGACTTGGACATGTAATTAAATCTATGGGCCATAAAAAATCTGTTCAGTAGTTCTAAGAGTTTAGTTTAGGATCACTGACGAAACTTGGTGGTGTTCACTGATGGTGTCCACAATAATAATAGCCAAGTGGAAAGCCGAGCTTGCAAAGAAATTTACTTGTTATTTATTTAGTTATTTTGCTGGTGTTATGCCAAGAAGACTGCTGAATAAACTTTATTACTACAGCCTCTGCTTGATTTTTTGATAACTCTCTCTTACAATCAAGAATCCTTTAGTTCGAGTCAGGGTTGCAGTATAGTTCGCACATTTTTAGAGGATATTTTCATTTCGGAGCCCCCATCTTGTTCCCCAGTGAAGTGTCAGGCTCTCGGTGAATGTTTTGGGATTGTTTGTTTGTTTGTTTTTTGGCTGCACTGCACAGCTTGCAGGCTTGTGGGATCTTAGTTCCCTGACCAGGGATTGAACCCGGGCCCTTGGCAGTGAGAGCGTGGAGTCCTAACTACCGAACCGCCAGGGAATTCCCTCTTGGTGTTGATGGAAGACACAGCGCAGGTGCTGGAAAAGTCAAGTTCCTCTCCTTGCCCTCAAGGAACTTAGACTAACTTCGAGACAGATAATTATGTCGCAAGTAGAAGGTGAGAGTTTATGAGATAATAATCCCTTTAGTCTTTCATCTCATTCTTGGCTGTTAGGCTCAAGATGGTCTAAATATTTTCTTCACCTTTTCTTATTAGGTACTGTGATACTGGCCAGTCACCAGTAGCGTGTGACAGTGTGTACTTTCTATAAACTCCTCGTTGCTCAAGCTGCCTCGGTATAAGTTTTGGTAAGTGTTAATTAGTCTTAACCTGGTAAATATTTTAGTTATCAGAAAAGCCCTGATATCTTACTATTAACTACATTATGCTAGTTTTCCTGCAGCTTTCTAATGGGCACATCTTATTCTACAGAAGCTATATAATTTATGTGAAGACAGAGATTCATAACATCAAAGACGAGATGATTCAAACAGTAACCATTTACTTTATTTATTGCCACAGAAATAAAGTTTATTGGAAAACCCATCAAGAAATTATTTTTCCTCTATGAAAATACTCAATATAAGGAATGGGATCTAGGAAGCAACATGACCAACAACATACGGTCTGGGGAATTCCCTGGAGGTCCAGTGGTTATGACTTTACCCTCTCACTGCTGAGGGCCTGGGTTCTATCCCTGGTCGGGAAACTAAAATCCCACAAGCTGTGCAGACAGAAAAAACAGGCAAACAAACAAACAGTCTGAGGTCTTATAGATATCAATACTTTTGATAATAGATGACATTCACCTGCCCAGATGAACCAAATGGTTAGCCAAATAACCATTAAAATTTCTTGATTTTCTTTCCATTAAGACGAAAGGTAGGTTGTGCATATCCAGGCCATCTGGTCTGCCTCAATGTCTGATAAACTACTGAGGCAAGTGAATGCTGAACAGATAGCTTCAGTGTTATCTCCAGGCACTGAGCGAGGCAGTCATCGGTCAGCGGCAGCTTGGGATGCAGAGCTCACAGCAGGGCTGAGTGAAGGTTGTGAGGCTGAGGGTCTCCAGGCCCAGGGTAGGCGGGGATGAGTTGAGCACGAAGCAGGCGGGCACACGGGGCCGAGGAATGCGGCATGGTGGGGGACAGCTGTCATAGCAGGTTGGCTCCGGTAACTAAACCGTGTGTGGGCAGATGCTGGGCAGGCAGACTCCGCATCGGCAGCATTTTTCAGATGGGCAGGTGGTGGTGGCAGGGCCGGTGTGGACACTGCGGCAGTAACGGGAAGCACGGCGAGCCATGGCATTGGGACTCCGGTTTGCTTTTGGAGAAACCATTTACTTTAAACCTTTTAGCCTGTTGTGGTATCCAAGTCTAAAGTAAATGGGAGTATTTTGTACCATTTACAATTCAAAAACTGTAATACACTAGTTCAAATTTCATGTCTACTACTTAATTATAAAATGCTTAGAGACTCTAATGCAAAGTTTTGAATGTAACAAGTAAAAACCTGAATATGAATAGCCAATATTTCAAAGTTCAACAGTGCTCCTCCGTTGACAGTCTGGAGTCAGCAAAGAGGAAACTCATAGAAGGTTCTCCCTGGAGAGGCTCTACAAATCTTCTAGTCTGCTCTGCTTCATTTATAGATGAGAAAATGAACATCCAGAGATGGTGCAATTTGCCAAAGGTCACACAGCTGGCTACCGTGACAGTGCCAGGCCTAGCAGTGAAGCCTGCACTCTCCTATCCAGACTTCATTTCACTTTTTCCCAGACTGACATCTCACCATGAACAATTCATTGACAATTTACAAAGTATATATAGTTATAATTTCCTAAATAAGATTTAACAATCCAACTCTAGATTTTCTTAAGTTCATTAAATTGCTCGACATAGCTAATGAAGACTAATATATACTGAGCTCTTACTGTGCTTCCAGCCCTGTACTCAGAGTTTACATCATCTCGCTGAATTTTCCCAACAACCTCATGAGGCAGGTATCATTTTAGACATGAGTGCTCTCAGGTATAGAGAGATAAATAGATTGTGCAAGATCACACAGCCACTATGTGGTCTAGCTGGGACTGCAACCCAGGTCTGTCTGATTTTTAACCTTGTACTTTTAACCAGCATTTGAAACATCCTCCCTTCTGATTGTGCTTTCCTGTTAGTCTATATGAAAGTGTACTTTTAATACTTAATAATTTGGAGGTACTCGTGACTTCTCATATTTTTGTAAGAAGATGGGAAAACGTATCTCAGGGCGTTTCAATGCTTCCTTTATTAAATTGCGATTGATTGTGTATACCAGAAAATAATGAACCGATGGAATACCATCTTGAGTCCATTGAATTTAGCATTCTTGTCAGTTCATGTCACTTCACTGCTAACAACCCTTCAGTTTCTTCCTTCTCACTGGAGGCAAAAGCCAAAGTCCTTAAAAAAACACTGGCAAGGCTGCTGGCAATCTGTATCTCCCCTCCTCTCCCTAACCTGCCCGATCTCCCTGCCTATCTTTCCCCTCAGGCCTACTTTTTGTTCCCTCCACCTCAAATGTTACCTTACTTCTTAGGCTTCCCTGACCACCCCATTTATAACTGAAAATCTCCCATGACTGCAGCACACCCTGCCCCTCTCCTGTTTTACATTGCCCTGCAGTACTTGTTACCGTCTCTATTTTACTTATTGGCTAACTCTACGAGAATGAAGGCATAATTACATAGTTCACTGCTGTATTCCTAGCGCTTGTCTTAGAGGTGCTAAAAAATATTTGCTGAGTGAATTATTGTGACAAACTACAGATTCAGGTATGTGCCTTTGCTTCAACCTCAAAATGTGAGCTATACATTCTGAGCACCCTAACTCTCTAATGCCCTGTCATAGGTCTATTACCCATGGGTAATTCACTAATCATTTTTTGCTATTGAGAATTAATTTTCCCCCTTTTCCACTCTGTATTCTTGGTAGTCCCCAGGATTTCAAAAAGGGGGGATTTCACGTTCCTTATAGGTTCCTCAGCAATTTAGAGAGAGTGATCTGTACTTTTACTGGTCTCCGTAGAATAGGACTATCATAACAGCATTAAAAGTATAAGAAGAAAAAACAATTATTAAAATGAAGTCACTATTTGTACTTTCAAGTGGTAAAATAAAATGTTAAATGGTAGATTTCACCTGTTTGTAAAAAGGCCAAACAGTTAAGATGATGGCTGTTTGAGTATTTACAAAAACTGTTTCTCAGTTAAATGTTGTCTAAGAAGGCCCAGTGTAATGAAAGAACCCTGGGGTAGGGGGAAGACCTCAGCTTCCTGGGCCATAAAATGAGCAGACTGAAGATGATCTCCAGGTTACAAAGGTCTTGGAGGCAAAGCCATGGAATTTTCTCATGCCCATCTGAAGTTATATTTCATGTTTATTATTACAACTGATTTAAGAACAATTGTTATAAATCGGTATTTAGATATACATTTTTCATAGGCTTTTTCCAGTTAAATAGAAATTGTTTTCATATCACTAATACTTAAAATTGCAAATTGTATCTAACGGCACATAAACTTAAATGACCAGCATAATAACTATATTTAACTCTGATTCATTAGGGGACTAATTATCCAGCTTGTGAACATTTAAGCCCCCTGTAGTTCTCTTCCTATTTTGAACAAGGGCAAAGAATTTGAAAAGCTCAAATTCCAGTTTGTCACCTGTTTATAAGCTCCAAGGACATTACAACCAAGGGCTAAAATGAGTTTTTGGCACCATTCGGAAGTTCCTATTTTGGGTGCTATCCCTTCCACCTTCATTAACTTGAACTGAGAATTACTAGTACCATACATAATTCATTAATTTCAACTCAAATCATTTCACAAATGTTAAACTTTCATCTTTATATATGACTGCATGGTAAAATACATGATTTTTAAAAGCTGTTGAAAAGAACTTTAAAAATAAAATTTATTAATCAGTTAAATCATACTAGCCTATGGGAGAAAGTTCACATGCTTATTTTTCCGAAGTTCTAATTAAAATTGGGGCAGCATTATTGTGACAGCTAAAGCACCAAACAGTGGGTATAGCTGACCTTCTTAGTCAGAGATAGACTAGACTGGAACATTGGCAAACCACTGTGCAGATTCTCTGGGGTTTAAGACGTTCACCTCTATCACATATTTAAGTTCTGGCACTCCTACCTAAAACTTGAAGAACATAACACACCTCTTACTTAGTAAGAGAAAAATTAAACTTCTAAGACACACCAAAATAACATTTCTTTCGAGAGTGATAGTTTTCTTTTTACAAAATCATAGCCCTTTATTTTTCATGAGCTTTTACGAGGGTTTCAGCATAATTTGGCCTGAATTATTCCTATAGGAAAAGCAATAGAATCAAAGTGTGTGACCTAGCTGGGTCTCATCGTCATTGTTAACTACGGGGACTTCATAACTGGATGACCAGGTCCTAAACTGGACAGAATAAATCTTAAAGGTGATCCGTCTTTCTGGTAGGTAAAGAAAACACAGAATTGCAATTCTGAGGCTTACAAGACTTCTTTGGCTAGGAGTGCCATGACAAGGCCTGTAAAGTATATGCTTTGCAGTATGCATATTCCAAAAGCAAGCATTTTTATCTCCCAAACCCTGCATCAGGGGTCATGGGAGAGACAAAAGGAAGGCCCTTCCCGAGTTTAAAATTCAATTCGCAAGGCAGGACTTAGGAAAATTAAACCAAATATTAAATGGAAGAAAATCCCCTGCGTAGAGTAATTGCCAACTTGCGTTGTACAAATCAAAACTGAAATAAAATTTTAGGGCGTTCTAAACAAATAGCTGGAGAAATAGATAAGACAAATCTAAAATGGAAGAAAAGGTGGCGGATTCGAGTTGAAAATGCCAAGTTGAGAACCGAAAGCATTTGGGTAGAAGCAGCCTCCGGGCTGGAAGGCAAATAGCAAACGAGTATTGCCACCAAAGAGCTGGAAAGGCCAATAAATGTTGCAGTGGGTCGGTTTAACTGAAGGAGGTTTCCTCCTCCTCCTCCATTAGCTCGGCCCCAGTTGCAAGCGCAGTGCGCGTCGCCGCGCTCCCGGCCCGCGGCTCGGGTGGGAGCGGGGGGAACAGGCGTGGGAGGGGCGGGGCGAGCGCGGGCGCTCAGCCGGCGCAGGGGCGGGGCGGCTATATTACGTGCGCGGCACCGCCCCTGCGAGAGGACGTTGCGTGCTCGCTCGCGCCAGGCGAGTCTCCGCGTCTTCCTCGCGAACTCGGTGAAAGGAATTGGCGCCGTTCGACACCAGGCGGATCCGCTCTGCAGCAGGAACCCAGCTCCAGCCGCAGCCGCAGCCGCCGCCTGGGCCGAGGAGCAGCCTCAGCCGCCGCCAGTGGCCGAGTGAGCGGAGCCGAGTTTGAGCCAGCGCCTAGCGGTGAATCGGGGCCTCACCATGAGTTCCTCGCCTGTTAATGTGAAAAAGCTGAAGGTGTCGGAGCTGAAGGAGGAGCTCAAGAAGCGGCGCCTGTCCGACAAGGGCCTCAAGGCCGAGCTCATGGAGCGTCTCCAGGCCGCGCTGGACGACGAGGAAGCCGGGGGCCGCCCCGCCATGGAGCCCGGGAACGGCAGCCTAGACCTGGGCGGGGATTCCGCCGGGCGCTCGGGAGCAGGCCTCGAGCAGGAGGCCGCGGCAGGCGGCGATGACGACGAGGAGGAAGAGGAGGAGGAGGAGGAAGGGATAGCCGCCCTGGATGGCGACCAGATGGAGCTCGGGGAGGAGAACGGCGCCGCGGGGGCGGCCGACTCGGGCCCGATGGAGGAGGAGGAAGCCGCCTCGGAGGACGAGAATGGCGACGACCAGGGCTTCCAGGAAGGGGAGGATGAGCTCGGAGACGAGGAGGAAGCCGCGGGCGACGAGAACGGGCACGGGGAGCAGCAGCCTCAACCGCCGGCGGCGCCGCAGCAACAGCCCCAGCAGCAGCGCGGGGCCGCCAAGGAGGCCGCGGGGAAGAGCAGCGGCCCCACGTCGCTGTTCGCGGTGACGGTGGCGCCGCCCGGGGCGAGGCAGGGCCAGCAGCAGGCGGGAGGTAAGAAGAAGGCGGAAGGCGGCGGAGGCGGCGGTCGCCCCGGGGCTCCGGCGGCGGGTGAGTGCTGCGTGGTTGGTTGCGCGCGGCGGGAGGCCCGCGCGGGGTGGGGACCGTGCCCAGGCCTGCCGGAACCGCGGGGGGCGGGGGCCCGGGTGGGGGAGGGGAGTGCGGGCGGGGCGCTTCGGCCCCTCCCCCCTTCCTGAACTCTCTCTGGGATACACGTGGGCTTCGGGCCTGGGCCGCGCTGAGTTTTCATTAGCTTTTTCGAATATTCGAGTAGGTTGGCGAAATTAGCAATGTCCTTAGACTGCGTAACTAATTCTCGTCCAGTTCCAATTGGGTTTTTCGTTGAATTCTCATTTGAGTCGTCGATTGAAAACACTTAAAAAAATGAACGGGGAAAGTCGAGCTTTTTTGGGGCGTCAAAACAGAATAGGTTTTTTTGTTTGTTTTGTTGCGGCGTGGTCTCTTATAAAGGGGTGTCGTGTGTTGTAGGAGACGGCAAAACAGAACAGAAAGGCGGAGATAAAAAGAGAGGTGTTAAAAGACCTCGAGAAGATCATGGCCGTGGCTATTTTGAGTACATTGAAGAGAACAAGTATAGCAGGTAGAGGATGTTAACGTAGTGTTACTTGTCACCTGTTCTTTATGCTTTGGTGGGGAAAGCTGTATCAGGAGACAATTCTGTCTTTCAGAGCTAAATCTCCTCAGCCACCTGTTGAAGAAGAAGATGAGCACTTCGACGACACAGTTGTTTGTCTTGATACTTGTAAGTGAAGCTGTTTCTCCCCCGTTCCTCCCCCAGTTGTCAAATGTGGTTTTTGGTTACAAAATATTAGAAAACTTAACACGTGTAAACAGCTGTTTTAAAAGTAGGAAGATGATGGCTTATATCCAGATTCTGGTCACTTAATATTTAGTACAGTAGTTGTATTGATAATTTTACAGGCTCTAACAATTTGATGTTTTTTGGTATGGCTTTAAAGTTCTCATTTGTAGGAATGTGAAATTAATGCCAATATTTGACTGTCTAGCTAATGGAAACTTGTAAGACTACTTATAACTTGTCCATTTAGGCTTCTACGATAAAGTAATGTCATTTTTTTGTGGGATTATGTTAAGTGAGCTCTTTGGGCTTAGTTAAATATTAATGGCTTTTCCATTAGCACGCCATTATATTCCCTATTCTAAAAGATTGTAATAATACTTTTTCAATAACTGCTCTTTTGTTCTCAATTCCAGTTCAGTAGCTGCTGCTTTAAGCTAAGTTGATTTCTTCCAAAGACCTGGGGCAGCAGCAGTGGGCTATCACTGGGCCACTAGCTTTCTTCAGCAGCGAATGGTATCAATGGCAGCGCTGTAAATACTGCTACTTTACCCAGTTGGGTTGCAATTGAGTATGAGGAAGTATTGCAAACCTCTAAATGGGCCTTGGCTGTCAGATTCCTAATTTTTCTAATACAAAAAAAAAATCATTTGTTTTGGTGTAGTGGTCAGAAAGTACAATTCTTTCTGTGATAGAACAAAGGGTAGAAATAATTGCTTAGAGGTAAGGTGTCAGCTTGTCCTGTAGATCTAAGGAGTTGAAGCTTAGAGTCTCATGTTTTGGAATACATATGGTTTTCATTTAGATGTGTAAGGCAGTGTAAATATAAGTCTTGATTTCTTATTGCATATGCTTTACCGCATAGTTGAGATAGTGGAGTGTTTGTTTTTTTTTTTAAAAGACTTGCCCATGGAAGAGTAGTTGAATGTTTTACGTTAAATTCAGTTGCTTAAATATTGGCGAGATACTGAAGCAATGATTTGGCAAGGTAATACTATTATAAAAGGCTTTTAGCTCCTCACCTAGGGATATCAATTTAAGTGCATTATTGGGTTCAAACACAATTGAAAATTCTGTTAGTGATGATCGGGAATAAAAGAACAAAGCTAATTTAAGGAGAATTACAAACTGTAGATTTAATTTCATATCACCAGTAGCTTTCCAACTTCAGTGCTCCCTTGACTGAGAACTCAGAAGGTGCATGCTAATGAGCCAGTGACCCAAAGGTAGCTAGGTTAAAGACGTTTTGGATTTGGATTATTCCAAAGTGTGTAATCCCCCATTGTTATTGATTAACAGGCAAGTCTGGGGAAAGGGGACCTAAAATGCTGTAGTAGTAACAGCATTAGATGACCAGGTTTGTATTTTGCAGATTGAAACTGCCTTAACAAGTTTTAGCAAACAATTTAAGATCTAGAGCCCCTGTAAAGTGCAGGATCAACAGCTCATACTCGTATTTTAAAATACGTGATCATGGCCTCCCTTCAGTTTTATTGTGGCACTGGTAAATTCTACCTGGTCTGGCATGCTTCACTTTGATTTCCTGCTATCCTCTACTGCTTGCCTCTAAATCAAGGTAAAGAGCAGAGCAGGTATGTATTAATGTCACATTGTCTTGATTATTTTATATACTTAAAATACACATACTAAACCTCAATATTTGTTAGTTGCACAGGTAGTGTATGCTCTAGTTCATAATTTGGCAAGAATTGACTTGGTGGGAGCGGGGCTTGAACTGAAAATTCGAACAACAGCATGATCTGTAAAAATGTATGCAACATTAAGAAATATGAGAAAATTTAATAAAGTTTTGTCTACATAGCAGATACATTTGTATTGGATATCGAAAGAAATAATATGGTATTTGATATAATTGCAGATAATTGTGATCTACATTTTAAAATATCAAGAGATCGCCTCAGTGCTTCTTCCCTTACTATGGAGAGTTTTGCTTTTCTTTGGGCTGGAGGAAGGGCATCCTATGGTGTGTCAAAAGGCAAAGTCTGTTTTGAGATGAAGGTAAATGCAATTTTGTGATGTCTTTTTTTCCTTAAGAACCTTTGTGAGTTTTTCCCTGACACTTAGATGTCATTGGAACTTGTAATTTTTCAAGTTTTTGTGGGACTTGGAATCTATGATTTGTAACAGTTTAGGATGTTTGTTATATTAGAAGTTGCCATATAGAGCCAGCCTAATTTTTATTTAGGGTGTTCATTTTTTATCAGGCACTTGAAAGGCCCACCATGGGTTTGAAAATAAATTTGGTTAGGCTCCTGTTTTTGTTCCAGAGAAAAAGCATGTTAAATGAATACTTTAGTTGGTTTTGAGTATTGAGAATATGTAATTTCAACGTTTTCTTTTAAACGTGAATTAACCAAGTACTTAACCATTTTCTGTTTCAAGTTAAAAACCCTTACATCAGTTGTTAAAGTTCTTGTGAATGTTAGGGGGAAGAGTAGAGTTGCTATCTTTCTGTACTTTGTAGCTGGAGAAAAATTAGCCCATTGCCCGAATGAAATAAACCAGCGTTGGTTCAGTGGTTTATTTTCCTTCGTTTACAGTTTAATCATTTATGATTTGACTTCCAGGTTACAGAGAAGATCCCAGTAAGGCATTTATATACAAAAGATATTGACATACATGAAGTTCGGATTGGCTGGTCACTAACCACAAGTGGAATGTTGCTTGGTAAAGTTTCCATTTGAGTATCTATGTACTCATGAGTGTTCAGGGTTTGATTTCAGTAATTAGACTAGAAGGCATTCTAAACTTTTTGCCTGTTTTTAGAGATGAATAATAATAACATGGACACTGGCTAAAATTTAGCTTTTCTTTCTTTGTGGTTACTTGGTTTATGACTGATGGTTGAAATAGAATATTATCCATGGTATGCAATTTGTCAGTTAGTTATATAATCACCTAGCTCTCATTAACTTTATATCTAGTATAAACCCTACATCTGGAATGTTAAAAGTACGTGGGTCATTGGACTTTTGAAAAACTGAATTCATGAAAGTTAATTATTTCCTTAGGTGAAGAAGAATTTTCTTATGGGTATTCTCTAAAAGGAATAAAAACATGCAGCTGTGAGACTGAAGATTATGGAGAGAAGTTTGATGAAAATGATGTGATTACATGTTTTGTTGTAAGTCGTAGCTAAATTTCTACATAAAAATAGCAAGTTAGTAGATAAGAGTATTTTAACATTATATCGTTGTCAGTTTTCAATACTATTTCATTTTGACTGAAAACTACTTAATGTGAAGTTGATCCGAAAATCTAGTCTTTTAGAGCAATATTAATTTCTGCTTGTGGATATAGGTGTTCTAGTTGTATATAACCAAATGTTACCAAAGCTCTTTAATGTATAACCTAAATATGTTTTCTACAGGATAAAGCTTCACTCCTAACTTGAATTTTGAAGTTTTTTTTTTAAAGAAGTATTATAAGAAGCATATTAAAACGCGTTAATTTTTTTCTCCAATTAACAGAATTTTGAAAGTGATGAAGTAGAACTCTCCTATGCAAAGAATGGACAAGATCTTGGCATTGCCTTCAAAATCAGTAAGGAAGTTCTTGCTGGACGACCACTCTTCCCGCATGTTCTGTGCCACAACTGTGCGGTTGAGTTTAATTTTGGTCAGAAGGAAAAGCCATATTTTCCAATACCTGAAGACTATACTTTTATCCAGAATGTCCCCTTGGAGGATCGAGTTAGAGGACCAAAGGGGCCTGAAGAGAAGAAAGATTGTGAAGTAAGTCATTTTAAAAAAAGAATTTTGAAGGTTGCTTTTGCTTGGCAAAAATGACATTTAGAAGAGTTGGATGGTTGCTCTGTTTAATTTACTAACTGCCATACATGTTGTTCCCATTAAAAGGCTGTGAAAGTTCAGATATGTAAACCGCGCTTTTGTGCATTTAAAAAAAATATTTAAAGAATTCTTTCCATTGTAGGTGGTTATGATGATTGGCTTGCCAGGAGCTGGAAAAACTACCTGGGTTACTAAACATGCAGCAGAAAATCCTGGTAAATACAACATTCTTGGAACAAACACCATAATGGATAAAATGATGGTAAGTAGATTGGGCATGAGTTCAGCATTTTTAAGACTAGAAGGTATTCGGGGTAACCGTTTTGTCTGTCTTTATTCATTTTGTGTTAGTATTTTAGAGATAGGAGTTCGGGCAGTTAAACTGGTTATTTAAGCAGGCTCTTTACCTGTAAGGTAAACTGCCTTCCAATGGCTAGCTTAGGCTTCCTTCTCTTTTCTATAGAAGGTTTTGGACTCGGATTATCCAGTAGCTAAAAATGAATTGAAGGCACTGGGTGTTGTTACAGTATAAAATATCCTTTTCTGTAGCAATGAGAAAAGGCAATATTTAAATTTTGAAACTTTAACTTTTAAAAACAGGTGGCAGGTTTTAAGAAGCAAATGGCAGATACTGGGAAACTAAACACGCTGTTGCAGAGAGCTCCACAGTGTCTTGGAAAGTTTATTGAGATTGCTGCCCGTAAGAAGAGAAATTTCATTTTGGATCAGGTGAGCTGCAGCTTTGAGATTGAAAAAAGTAACTGTGATAATTATAGAATTAATGTTTGGGGTTATAAACTTTTTTTTTTTTTTTTTTAAAAGACAAATGTGTCTGCTGCTGCCCAGAGGAGAAAAATGTGCCTGTTTGCAGGCTTCCAACGAAAAGCTGTTGTAGTTTGCCCAAAAGATGAAGACTATAAGCAAAGAACACAGAAGAAAGCAGAAGTAGAGGGAAAAGACCTACCGGAACATGCAGTCCTCAAAATGAAAGGCATGAAATTTATTTCTCCTGTTACGTTAAATATCTTTCTGTGATTTATATCTGTGAACTTAAATTTTGTGTTAATAATACTATTTTAGGAGTTAACTCTGTAAATGAGCGTACTTCACTTGTTTAAGAAAATGTAATTAAAACATGAATAGGCACTGGGTGAATAGATATTGTATGCTTTGCAGGAATTAAGCTGCTTGAGAGTTGTAGGCTCTAGGATTGTGAATGTGTATGTAGTGGATTTGTAGGTTAATATGATTTAATGTTTTGTAGGAAACTTTACTCTGCCAGAAGTAGCTGAGTGCTTTGATGAAATAACGTATGTTGAACTTCAGAAGGAGGAAGCCCAAAAACTTTTGGAGCAATATAAGGAAGAAAGCAAAAAAGCTCTTCCACCGGAAAAGAAACAGAACACAGGCTCAAAGAAGAGCAATAAAAATAAGAGTGGCAAGAACCAGTTTAACAGAGGTGGTGGCCATAGAGGGCGCGGTGGATTCAATATGCGTGGTGGAAATTTCAGAGGAGGAGGCAAGTTAATTTTGAATATTACTTATTTGGTTCAATGTTGAAACAAGTAATCTGTAATCTTCTAGTTTGGGTCTGTATGTTTTTCTGCTGAATTTAACATAGGAAGTTTTTGATCCTCGTGTCCTAGCTGTCTTAGTAACCATAGTAAAATAACTTCATGCGATTTGATGGTAAACACACCTAGGTTATGTTGAATGGTTAAATTAAACATTTTTTCATAAAATAAAGGAATGGTCCAGGAGAACCCTAAGTCGTGTGTAAAGAAGGTAACAACACACTATTAAGTGAAACCTCTCTTGTTTTAGCTCCTGGGAATCGTGGTGGATATAATAGGAGGGGCAATATGCCACAGAGAGGTGGTGGCGGTGGTGGAAGTGGTGGAATTGGCTATCCATATCCTCGTGGCCCTGTTTTTCCCAGCCGAGGCGGTTATTCAAACAGAGGGAATTACAACAGAGGTGGAATGCCTAACAGAGGGAACTACAACCAGGTAATGATTTAAGTTCCTGTATACACTGTTTCTATATAGTTTAGTCTGGAAAGTTAAAGGCATATGTTACGCAGCCTCAGAAAGAGTTAGGAACACAGCATGTACGCATAGTGATGGTAAAATGAGTCAATTTCACTTACATTGATTTTTCAGGTGCATTAACTAGCAACAAGTCAGGTGATGTCTCATAGCGAATAAGTTAATCACCTGAGAGCAAACGCAGCAGAGAGTGCTCAGAGGTTAATGGCTGACTGGCAATCTTACCTGTTTCTGTGGCTGTGTCTCCTCTTCTCCCCCTGTCCCATATACAAACCTAACAACTTGTGCTCTTCTTAAAGGTTTTTTTCTTTTTGTAGAACTTCAGAGGACGAGGAAACAATCGTGGCTACAAAAATCAATCTCAGGGCTACAACCAGTGGCAGCAGGGTGTAAGTAATTCCTTATGTGCTTTTTTGTACATTTAATTGTATTTTGAATTCATAAGAGTCAATCTTGAAAAAAGATCTTGTCCAGGGATTGAAGTGTTTATAAGTGTTACAGGGCAAGGTGTGAATTGTGTTGCAGTTGTAGCCATAATGTCTTTTGAAGACAAAATAGGTTGGAGTTTGCTGTAACTTAATATTTTAAATAAAATAGTATTTAATACATATGGTTCTTTTTACTGCTAGCTTTAATTGTATAAACTAACCAAGTCATAATGTGTTTCCTTTTGTAATGTGTATTGATAATGGGATATTAATACCAACTAAATCTGGCTTGATAAATCAGAGGTATGACAGGTATAAATTTGTCTCCAGCAATTACTCTGAATTAGATTGTCATTTCCTAAAAGCAGTTTGAGTGGCTTATTGATGTTTTTTCTTTAAAAAAAAAATTTTCTCTTACAGCAATTCTGGGGTCAGAAGCCATGGAGTCAGCATTATCACCAAGGATATTATTGAATACCCAAATAAAACGAACTGATACATATTTCTCCAAAACCTTCACAAGAAGTCGACTGTTTTCTTTAGTAGGCTAACTTTTTAAACATTCCACAAGAGGAAGTGCCTGCGGGTTCCTTTTTTAGAAGCTTTGTGGGTTGATTTTTTTTTTCTTTTCTTTTTTGTACATTTTTAATTGCAGTTTTAAAGTGAATCGTAAGAGAACCTCAGCATTGTGCACGATAAGAGAATGTGTCAGTATTTCAGGGTTCTACATTTTATCTGTAAAATGTGACTTTTTTTTTTATCACAACAAAAGTAAAATGTTGCTTTGTACCTGGTGTCTTTTATTAAGAATTTACTCCCCCCATTTCTCAGAGATAACAGTCGGGAGTTATTGTCACAATATAATAGAAATGTTAGCAACCAGATTCATGTAAGGACTAAGTGGTCCTCATGAATTGCATAAGACTCTGTACTGCTCGTATTACACTCCATCCTCTCTGTAGTTTGCTGAGTAGTGGAGGGGTAAGCTAAATAGTAGTTTTTGACAGTAACTGGGAAGGCTCTTTCTTTTTAAGTAACAATGCAATTGGCATATTTGGGAATGAAGATAAAATTTGGAACTAAGATAGAGAAGATGGAGTGTATGTAGAAGGGCTGTTAAAAATGTAAAACTTGGTTGCATTATTTGTGGAGGCTCAAACTTGTGAAGGTTAAATACCATAATTTTTCCATTTGTTCTGCATTTTGATTCTGAAAAGAAAGCTGGCTTTGCCCATTTCTTATTAAAAAAACTTGTTGTAAATCCAGTTGTCTAATGGGATCTATATGAAGTTAGCTATGTCTGTATGCCCTTCTCCCACAAAATACTGTATAACTAGTGTGCTTGTAGTAGTTAACTCCACCATCTTTGTAAGCTAATGAAATTGTGAGTCACCCATTTATATCTTAATTTTTAATCATGTCAGTTCTTGAATGGGTATCTCCTTAGCCTGCTGATTTCTTTTTCTTTCTAAAGAAAGTGGGTGGAGAAATTAATTTAGACGTTTGTTTGCAATAAAAAGAATTCATTTTACTCTCGTTTTGGGATTCTCGCCATCAAGGTTCAAAATCCCTTTATGAAACTCCCAAGAGGAGAAAATTTAAGTGTGTGCTTTCTGGACAGCTTATTCTCTGTACTTGGAACATTTAGGTTTTAAAAACTTAAATGTGTACTGACAATTGACTTTTTAAATTATGAAGTAAAGTTGAATGCTTCCCTTCCCCTCCCCGCCCAGATGACTTTTAACATTTAACGAGGGGAAAAGGTACTGGCTGGGAGAAGTTAACACTCAGTTTATCATCTTTACAAAATGCTAATGGCTGTCCTCAACTGATAATTATATATACATCTGTATAATACATGAAACTCTGGGAACAGATGCTTTTAGAAGCCATCATGCAAGCCAGTCACTACTACACAACACTGCTAACTTAACTGTAGTTATGTGATAACATTAGATCCCCTAATTGTAATTTTATTGGGTTTGCACAGAACACTTAATCTTCTAAAGGACCCTCACTCATGTGAGGTGAGGAATCAGGAGTCAAACTGTAGAACTAAAACTTGACATCAGTTTAGTGTTTCATTGGTGTTTTAGGTTGCTTCTGGTAAGTATAGGTTTGTTTATATTTGACTGCTTAGATTTTTGTTTTAGCCATTTAAAATCAGATTTTTAACTATTTATACTCCTAGGAATTTTCTTGCTAAAGGATGAGCTGGAGTTGAGTTTCAGATGATGGTGTAGGTTCAGTTGAGAATTTTTTGGCCTATAACCCTACAATTAACCATAGGAATACTTAACAGTACAAGATAGTGCCTCAGGAGCTTTTGTCTTTTTAGCAGTTAACTTAATGCAAGCAACCATTTGCATGAGTCTGCTTTTCAGTATACATCAGTATTACTGGGGTTGTATAAACTTAGCC
>NW_020172144.1:1133791-1147752 GCF_003031525.2 Neophocaena asiaeorientalis asiaeorientalis
GGGTTTGTTGCTAATCAGTGTTTGTGTCCTAAATGTTTAGGTGCTATTGAAAAATCTTGGATATACCTTCTAGCTTAAAATTGCTTATTAAAGAATTCATATTCTAATCATTGCAGTGGGAGAGTGATGGCCAAGTGACATTTGGTAGGCTGTCATGCCTGTGCAGCACAGAAAATTTTGGGAAGAGAGATGGGGTAGATAAAAATGCCCAGGAAACTGTTAAGTTTTAAGAAGCAGTTTCAAGGTCAGAATTAATAGTAACACCTGCATTTGTATGAAGTGACATAATCCTAGAGAGTATTTAAGAAATTAAGAAGAGGGAGTGCACCATATAGCAAATAAGAAAAAAAGTTGATGCCAAGTTTGGCATAACGAGATCTGTAAATGAGAAACTTGGTTTATTGTTCACCCCTTCCCTTGCCTACCTCCCCTCAATGGCAAGCAAAACACTGAATAAACAAATATTATCTGAACAGATGTCCCAATTATACCCTGAGAAAACTCACCTGTGAGATTGCTCTTGGTTTAAGGGGTGCTTTCACTAGAAACTTTTGCATATAGTTACTTAATACCTATCATCCTGAGGCAAGAATTGGATTAGATTGGTTACTAAGACGTTAATCAGGAAAGAACAGAAAGTGCTTTAAGTTAGAAGTCATAAAGTAACTGGAACTGTAAAAAGTTTTCTTTGTTGCTGGTAGTTTACGCCTTGTTACTGCTATCTAGCCTTTGGTGGCTGGCTCTGGCTCAGACCTAGGAGGCTGAGACCAGCTTCTGGCCCTGATACCCAGACAGCAAGATGAAATCTTAAAAATGAAGTATGAGTCAAATCAATTTGACATTGAAGTGACAAAAATAAGCCATATTAAATCTAGGAAACGATAAGCTGTCATTTGCCTAGTATCCTGTCTGAAAATAAATATGGAACTAGATGTCTTGAACACTCACAAGATTTTAAAGCTTGTTAAAGACAGTTTTCCTTGAAAACATACTGTTTTCAAGGAAAGGTAACTTGGTAGTATTTCTTTTTCACCTCCTGTGGAGTTTATGTTCATGGACAGACTGTTTTGTATTCGCCTCAGTTGTGGAAATTGACATTTTTCTATGAACTTTTACTTAATATAAATTGGCTTTTATCCTAGGATTGTTTTTTATAGCCCATCCCATTGCACAAATGAGGAAACATTTTGATAGCTTATAAGGTACTGGTATAGGCATCGTTCACATGTAAAGATCTGTAAGGGTATTTCTGATGTGCTTTAAAAGCCTAAACCAGAATAAACTTACTAAGGAAGGCATAAACTTGTATCTTCAGTCCAGGTCGTAGTTGCTGGTATTAGATATAAAACACATCTTAAAATCATTAGTTTCCATAATTTCCTTCTTACACATTGAAATGTTTTGAATCTAAACTTGGTCATTGTTCATATTTCTGGGGCTCTGGACTTTATAAAAATGGGTTTAGGTTTTAACATTTTAGTAATAGTTAATGAAAATAAGGGTGTATGTTAATGGCAATGGCCTGGCAATAAGTTGCAATGCTTAGTTTATGTATTGGAACTCTTGCTTATGCGTGAGTTTTAAGGGACTGTTAAGTTAGTGCTTTGAGTTAGAAACTTACCAACTGCCTCATCTCTAAACAGCAATTTGGATTTATTAGGTTAAACCACGGTTTCTTCAAATCATTAATTGCCTTAACTAAAAAATAGGTAAAACTGCAATATCCTTGTGATGTGGAGAGCCTTTATCTTGGGTAATTTTCAGATGTGACTCTTTTTGGCCCTGTCATTGCACAACTTCTGTGCTAAAACATGCAGGTAATAGATCTAGCCAGTTCAGTGCTTGAGTTTTATTTAGGCTGCTCTAATCCCTAGTTCTTAACTTAGTACTACAGGTACATGTTTACAAGACACATAGTAAAATTACATAGTCCACCTAACTCCTGTTGAAGTGACATTTGTTTTATTAATCCATACTAATCTTGATGTTTGAAAAGTAAATCCTTAAGAATTTGGAAATGACCTACAGTACTGATGGATGTAGTATGTGTCCCCTAGTGTGTTGAGGTAGGAAAAACATCAAAACCCAGCATCCCCAAGTACCTTAACATTAATCTTAAACTATAAACTTGTGAATTTGAACAGGAAATAACCTACCTTAACATACAATTTTTATATATTTTGCTGATTAGGTATGCCATTTTATTTGGTGGTCACATTTAGTAAATTTCAACCATGCAGATAGCTGGATCTCAGAAAATAATAGCTTTAGGTAGGAGGGAAATGGCTAACAAAGATAAGTAGGCATATATACTTTCACATCTTAGCCGATGGACTAAAGATACAGGGTGATAGGATATATTCAATTAGTTTGCCCAAGGAATTAGTCCATGAGGAATGGTAGACTGGAAATAGGTGGGAATATTACTCATAATGTTAACCAGAATTACTCAAAAAAATGTAACACCTGTAAATTGCGCAGTTAGGTTGGGAATGTGCTGTCCACCTGGGAAGCTGAATAAGTACAACTTTTTGGCATTATGTAGACAGTTGGTGCTTTCACTGGCGATTGTAGATCCAATATTAGGGGAGAAAATGTTGCAGATAACTGATAGGCCAGGACATCTATAATCCGTTTGGTTAGGTGAGTTATTGGGACAAGAACTTAATCGTGTGTTTAATGTGTAATCATTTTATCACCTAGGAGTATTACAATTTTTTTTTTCCTTTTCATGCCAGGAATCAACATGTACTTGCATCTTGACAAGGAACAGGGGTTTTGCTTTTAAACAAAACTGGATCTGTGGGTATGAGAAACTATTATAGTTGAAAGTGATGTGGGAATACCAGTCCAGGCAAATGGAGAAATGTCTTATGGAAAGTTAATTTGTTCAGTTAATTTGTTCAAATAATTTCAGTTAAAATCACAGCGCTACACCAATGGCACAGCAGTTATTCCTGAGCATGCCCAGCTTGGGTATCTGCACAACTGGATGTTATGAAGGGACTACAGGCCTGGAAAGCTAGCATAGTGTTTAAAAGCTGTAAACACTGAACTGTTGTGGCATGTTCTTTTCTGCCAATCCTCTAATACTCCATTCTGTGCTCTTACAAGAAGTAAAAATACTTTATACTTGCCAAGCACTTGAGAAGCACTGCCACAAATTAGTATCAGCCAAAATTTTTTTTTTTTTTTTTAAAGCAAAAGCAATCAAGAACTTTGAGATGGCCACTGTAGACATTTAACTTGCGTGGCTTTCGTGAGAACGAAAAAAGAGATGCAGAGAAAGTGAGATAATACCTCAGAAGAACAGTTGAAGCTTACTTGAATGACAGGATAACTTTGTACTAAGGATAACTTAGTAATGACAGGATAACTTTGTAATAAGTAGTTGTTAATAAGGTATCCTTTCAGTTGTCTGTAGTTAAGGGAGATGGGAGAGTCACGGTCAAGAACAACAAAAGGTTCCAACTTACTTTTTTTTTTTTTGAAAAAATAAAAAATAATGTGCTGATTTAAATTTCATCTCCTTTTCCTTAGTCTGTCCATGTGAATGTGCTGTGTGGAAGAGTAAAAGGGTCCAAGTAAATGTGTTCCAGTGATTCCAATAGGTATTCCAAATTAATTGCTGCTTGTACATTTAACACGTGTTATACTGGGCTTCCAGGATCACCTTAATTAGAACTCTTATTTTAAAAAGGCAGGGGAAAGAAAGAAATTAGTAACTAGGTGCATAGATTTGTTTGTAACAGGAAAGAAAGGTTCTCTAGTATCTCCTTTGCATACCTGAAAGAATGTGAGGTATTTGGTGGTATGTTAGCAATTGGTGGTCCTCTTGCATAGGTTAAAGGCAGTACATGCAAATAGAGCCAAGTCCCTTTAAGGTTAAATCCTTATTCTAATGGTTCAAATTCCTTCTATTTAATGTTATGTAAGACATTGTTTCAATATCCTCCCTACTTGTAGAGTTGAAATACTTCCTTACAATATTCTAATACAAAGATAGCTAGGATACCTATGTCCTTGAGTTCCCAAAATCTTTCTGTATCTGTATTAAATGCACAAATGCTTTTTGTTAGCTTATAATAACTTGGAAAATGATCTTTTTGGAGAATGAAGTGATGTAAATTTACATCAAAGTACAAAAAGATCAAGAAGTGAAATTTAAGACAAGGACTTTGATTATGCTAGTCCAGAGCATGTACTTTCTTGTTGCCCTGAAATTATTTAAAGACTTAATAAGAAGCTTAGAAGAAATTAGTTTTTCCCACTACATACTTGAGAATAATGTATTTTGGTGAAGTGAGAGGACTTGGCTGCTGTACTGACTGAAAATGTTAACTACCAGAGTTTCCTGAGTGAAATACAGTTCTACTCTGTCAAATAAAAGCAATCTCTAAAGACTTGAAGAGCAGACAACTTAGAGTAAAAGGTAAAAACTCAAAGCCATTTCTGTTCATTGAGAAAAAACAAACTAGAAAGATGTTTTTAAAGCAAACTTAGAATTTAGATAGTAGAACACGTTTCATTTCACGTGACTAGTCCTTGTCTAAGGGGGAAGACGTTTTTTATGAAAACCCTTTAAGAAACCAGTATATGCAAATTTGAATCCCCCAAGGGTAGGCCATATATAATAGCTGTTTTACAACTTACAGAACTTAGTAAAAGTTATTCCTGGAAAAGAGTAGAAAAGATAGCTGCCTGTTAAGTCCATGTGAACATTTAGTGAACAATAGAAATTTTAATTTAGTACTTATAGTCACTGGTAGCTTTCTCAAGATAAAAATACTTGGAAAAAGTCATCTTTTAATCTCCAGAAAATAAAGAGTGGTTGAAAAGACTCAAATGTTTGCAACACTGATCAGTAGTGCTCACATTATGAACTTTAAAATGTAATACTTTATTAAAAAACTAAGCTTTTTTGTCCCTAAAGCTTGTCTTAAAAGAAAATTTAAATATGGAACTTAATGCACAAAAATAACATGTGTAAGATACCAGTATTTGGGTGGTAGAGGATATTATATATTATTACTGACCTGATTTTATGACCAATGGACCGTATTTTAAGATGCTTCCCAAAGATATTTTATTCTAGAGTACTGTTAAAAACCACAGTTAAAGCAATCAGTAATTTTTCTACTTTCCTCATTAAGGTATTCTGCTTTCCCAAAGTAGTTTACGTTAACATCACTTTCAAAGGGGTGTCTTAATCCCCATCCACCACAGATTTTTACCTAGGAATAGAAGGATTCAAACCCTATTTGATCCCTAGCTTTTTGCTGAAAAGTGCATAAACAGGAATCCTGAATTTATTATATAGACCTCCTCGCATTATAAAATCGAAGCAAAGGGAAACCAGCGATGGAGTAGAGGTACGTAGACTGAAGAGATGCTTGCAAATTAAATAATGGTATTAGGGATAGTCAGATTTCTTGTTGGCAAACTTGGTCAATAGAAATCACAAGTCCAGAGAAAAGCTTAATTTTAAATTCCCTGAGGTTCTTTTACTGAGATGTAAAGCAAGTAGTCGAGGAAAAACAAAGAGGGAGGGGTGAGGGAATGGGGGGAACTGCATAAAGCACTTAGAGGTAGTTAATTAAAGTAGGTATGATAAGCTGCAAAGTTTTAAACCTACTAATTGCCACAATTCTATTTTAATCAGCTATTTAGCTGGTACCTACCGCTATATCACCTAGTGTGAAATTTCGGATTTAATGGAATAATGAAGGAAGCAGTGCAGCTGGAGGCTTCAAGTGGGCTTGGAAGGTAGGTTACTGTTTCAGCTTGAGTTTGGAAAGTGTAAGCTTTTGGGTGAGAGGGACTAGTGAACATTTAGTAATTAAACTAACATGTGTTGACTGCTTTATACCAGACACTTGGTTGGGAATGTAAAGATAGGGTTCTTGTAGCACAAGTCAGTGACCAGTGGAAGTGCCAACTACTGTTAGTGGAACATGAAACAAAGTAGTGAGAGCGCCTAAAAGGTGGTGATGATCCTAATTCTAGAAGTTAGCAAGAGAGTAGAAGGTTATAGAGAAGGAGGCAGGAAAAGGGCATTATAAGTGAAGTGAAAAAATTTGAGCAGAGGTATGAGTTCAGTTCATGGTGGCCAGAGGTACACTGGAGGTGGGACTGGCAAAACTTCGCAGTTTGAACTTGAAGTTGGATGGCAGAGTGGAAGAAGATTGGACTGGAGGGACCAGAAGTGGAAGTGTCAAGATCAACTTGGAGGCCTTGGAGGTCTGGTAGCAATGTTTTAAGGGCCTAGAGCATGTTGAATGGTCCAATAATTCATTAATGCATTTTGTATCATTTTAATAGGTAAAGAAAAAGTGCTAATGATTTAAGTTTATGAATTGATATTTGAAAAGTAATCCAAATAAGTAATTATATTTAAACTTCTGTTTTTATCCAGGTCTCCAATTTATGCAGTCATTCTGCTGTGAAAATGAACTAACCTTGTTATTATTGAAGGCCTTGGAAATTTTTACCAGCTGAGAGATTTTTCTCTTACTCAGGGTAAGACGTAATCATAGTGTGCTAGAGCTGGAAGGGACTTGACTTACATAATCCATTTGCCTGATTTCATGTTACATGTTATCAAACTGAAGCTGAGAACGTAAGTGGCCTGCATAGCTTAAATATCAAATTTGATTAGTACTCATGAATTCCTCCACCCCACCCCAACTCATGCCTTTTAAAACATGAGTGACTGTCACATGGAATTTTTAACATAATTGTTTAAGATCAATTTGAATAATACAGACTGCACCCAGCTCTGATTTGTGTCAGTAACGGCAGGCAGATGATCTTGCAAAAACTTACTTCTCTTTTCTAATAACCTTCCCTTGTTAATGTCCAAGTCTTTCCTTTGGTGGCTGCCAGATGATTAGGATCAATAAAAATCTCTTAGAACATATATGCTTGACAGTGTCACTCATGATAGGGCATTTGGTAAACCATATAGCTTGTGTACCCTAACCCTTATAATGACAGCCATAAGAAGGTGAGCATGGGAGGGAAAATGCTACTGCTCTTATGAAGTGAACTGGAGCAGGCCCCTACCTATCCTGAAAACGGATTCAGAACAAAATAAAGTTTCAAAACATCTCTTCCTTGATCTGTTTAGCTCACCCATGATAATCAGTAGGACCAGTAATAATGCCATAATCCTATCCACTGGTGTCTTCTTTCATACTTACCATTCCTTAACCAGAAAGGTCTCTAAGCCTGTGTTTTAAGTAATGTTGATATTTATTAAACCAAAATTGATGAATGAATGAATAAATGCTGTGGACTTAGTTGGGTGTTGGGTGCTTTTTAAAAATGGCAGCCAGTTGAATTATAAATGTCTTTACATAAATGAAACAACATGTAATTCTGCAGTATTTTCCTTTGCACCAAACAAGTTTCTGAAAATATTTTTATGTGTGCCATGTACATATTTAAGTTCTACTTAAAAATAAAAACCCTGCATACATCCCAAAAATATTTAGAGCAGCTAAAATCCACTTTTCCTTTCTGAGAGATGACTCACCTGTTGAAGTGGAAGAATAGGGTCAAGCAATGCGTACATTTTAAAAATAAAAATTGCAGAGTGACGACCCATTAGTTTTAAGTCTGATATAACATCACTGGCTTTAGAAATCAGAAAGTATCCCCTCATTTTTAACAGGGTACAGTAATACAGTTGTGATTTTTGTTTTTAAGGCAAGTTTTAACATCGAACTGAGATTTTATTTCTTGAAACGTCAGGTGTACTCACTGCTTACTATAAGGAAACACTTTTCTAAGCATGATAAACACGAGGTTTATTTTAAGTATGAGTCCACTATGTGCTATACTGACAGTAGATACAGGGGCAGAATAAGTTTGTAAATACTCATACACATGTAAAATGACAACAACTTACACATACTTTATTTACTTGGTTGAAAGCCTTGTGGTATATAAAATGCTTTCTATAGTTGATCTCGGCTTTGTTCACACCGAAGTGAGTTGTATCTGGGTTTTCTGTGCTCAAGACTGCTCAATTGCTGCTGCTGCCGCTGTTGGTTTGTTTTCTTTCAGGATCAAGGTGGGTACTTTCATATAAAATCTTGTTTTTAATTCCTTCTCTGGCAAGTCTTTCCTGGATTCTTAGCTTTGCATAATTATACCTACAATGGAACCTAGTAAGGAGAACATGAATAAATTGATATAACATACCTGTAGAAACTAATTTGAAATTTGTAATCAAACATTTTAAATGCTTACAGATGACTGTCAGTGGTTGTGAACACATTCTTAAGGTAGCATTTTCAGAGGTTATGCCATAGGTAGGGATTGAAATGAGCATTAGGATAAGATAAGAGGTTGAGGCCTTCCTAAATGAAGTATAAACCCTGACATGGCATTAATGCAGTGCCTAATGCCATGCATTCATCTGTTCATTTGACAAATGACACAAGATGTGTGTGTATATATACATATTTAAAATATTAAAGGCAGTCCGGCAATATCATTTTGTAAGATAAATTTCAGTGAGGGTGGGGAATCTTAGTGGGAGATTGCTCTGAGTAGAGCATGTCCTTTGGAACTAGATAAACCTATTACAATCGTGGATCTTCTTGAATACAAGTAGCACACATACCAGCATCCTAAAGTCACCAAGATAAATCCTCCTATTCCAACATCACATGATCTTCTAATTCTACCTGTCAAAAGGAAGCATATACACTGCACGTTATTATACTTCCTCTAAGAAAAAAAACTTCAGAGAAACATGTTTTTTATGCATAGAGAAAAGCAGATACTCACTAGTTAACAAAAAGTGTCCGAGGCCAGCCACAACAGATCCTAATGAGCCATACAATGTCGAATCCCGAGCACAGGGGATGTTTTCAACATCTAAAATTCCTAGGAGCTTAAAGGGCTATGAAAAATAAAAAAAACTTAGGTCGGACAAGAGAATATTTTATTTTAGGGTGGTTTGGCAAAGATTAAAACCATCTTTAATCATCCTGCTTTGGTATATAATATGAATCTAAAATGGAAACCCTGAGAATTTGACCAGAAAGTAAGCAGGTAGGGTAAATTAAACCTAAATAGATTATGGTACCATGGTTATGCTATAATTTGTTAATCAACTGGTTTGGAGATAAGGTAAGGGCATACATTATTTTATGAGCTCTTTAAACATCTGTATGAAATCATTTGGGGGATTTGGCTATCATTGAAATTTAAAAGCAGCATAATTTCCTTCTAATAACCTGAGATGCATAGATGGGAAAGGTGAAATTGTCCTAACCATGTTGCTTATATTAGTATACTGCTGTTTTAAATTCCTTTAAGGAGGACTGCAGATTTTCTGTGTTAACTAGTAACAACACATCAGTTGTGTCTGTAAGAATAAATACTTTGTGTTGAGACAAATCTCGTCTGTTTCTTGCCTGTGATATGAAGTTGCCGTTGATTGTATTTCTTTGTTGATAGTACATGGTAACCATACCTAGGTGTGATGAAAAAAGCTGGAAATCTAGAGGGCTGGATTTTATTCTCAGCTCTGCCACTAACTTCTGTAACCTGTAGGACATATTTTTTTATCTGGCCTGCAATCTGTAATGAAGGGGTTCAGCTAGGTGATAATTTAAGTTCCTTCAAGTGCTAAAATGAATGGTTTTTAAATTCTTTATATAGTCTTCATTGGATTTATGGATTTGTTCTCCCTCATTAAAAAATACTGCCACTTTAAGCATAATTTTCCAACTTGAATGTCTTGTCACTCTCACTCTGTACTTAGGGGTTTTGGGAGGGCAGGACAGAATTTTTTTTATAAGGCACGCTTATGTTTTGCTACAGCATTCTCCTATTCATAAAAAAAAAAAGAAAACGTAAGTTACTGTTTTCAGTTAATGTAGCTTTTAAAAAGGAAGCCACTTGTCCATTCTTTGGGATGAGATATACCTAGGTGGTAATATACTGTAAGGGAAAAAGAGTGGAAGAAATGGGAAAAGGACAGTAAAGGGTAAGTCAGATTAAAGGTTGGAACATGAAGGTATTGTGTTTGCCTTGGCTCAGGCTTCTGCAGGAAAGACAATGTGACTCAGTTCCTAATAAAGCAAAAGTTATACACTCTTGGATCATTATGTTCCTTTTTTTTTTTGCCTCTGTTCCCCCCCCCAACATGTTTACTTTATGAACACAGCAGGTGCTCATTGAAGTTGCAGACTTGAATGTTAAAAGGCTCTTTAGTACAAATCTTCATGTACAAAGAGGTTGGGATTTAATCCTGCTTCTAGGCTTTTCATTTAATTTAGCAAAAGATTGTTTCTCACCCTCAGGTCAAGAGCCAGGTGGAATTTATGGCCCCGAGGGGAAGGAGGGTGTGATCTGTTCTGCAGCTAGGCCATTGCCCTGGGGGAAGGATGCTAAATAGACTGAGATGGGGTGGTGGTGTTTAATGTTAGATCTTAGAAGCCAGTGAGACCAGCAGTTTCTGCCATGGGGTAGAATGTTAAGATGGCTTTCACATTTAAGCAGAGAGAAAGAAAGGAACTATCAAGTGTTGGCCGCAGCATGCCAAACACTGCACATCTCTGCCAAAGACAGCACTTCTTTCAAGGCTTCTGGGCTTTTTCATTTGGATTCCGTTCCAAAATGGAGCCCTAGTGTGACCCCAGGATACACCAGAATCTGCAAACTGCGCCGGGGACAAGTGTGTAAAATAAACTTGCTGGACATCTGAAATGGTGCTTAAATCAGCTAGGCAGGTAGCTTTCTAAGCTTTTTAGAGATTTTCAAATCCCACCCTCAGATTGACTCAATAGGCCCCGGGCATTGATGTTTAGGAAACCGCCCACCCCCCAGATTGGGAGAAACGCTGCTTTAGAGATTTTAAAAATAAAAATTTGAAATTGCAGATAATGGAATAATCCAGTTTATTTTGAAAGATAAACACATCCTTTTTAAGGGGTACCTTCTAAAACCAACAATGTGGGTTAGAGGCCAAGGATGCTACTGCTAAAGGTCCTGCAATGCATGTATCACATACAAAACTGCCTTGGTCAATGTCAGCGCCAAGGTTGAGAAGCCAATGCTTGTCGAATTAATCTCATAATTTAGAGGTGCCAAGGACCTATTAGTGCCCGGCCCTTTATATCCCTTGTTTTTAATTCTCACAACCTCTTTGTGACATTTTCTCTGCAACAGGTTCAGGGTTTAAGTAGAAGGCTAATAAGTGCTGGCAGAGTGGAAGTGGAAGTCAGTCTGACCCTGAATGCCTGTCATTCCCACTGCAGCATTTAATAAATCCCTTTGGTTTTTTAGTAAACACTAAGGTTCACATATAGAGTAATAGAACTGAGTACATAACTGTAGATCTGCAGTTTGTATCAAAACTGGGTAAGGATGTACAAAGACTTTTTCTAGTAGGGAATTTTCAGCCTCCTGGTAAAGTTGGAGTTTAGACTGCTGATGACTTAAAAGCAAGTATGGAATACTGTAATGAAGTCTTGAGCTTATATTTTTGAGAGTACACTGAACTTTGATTCTCAGAAATGGAAATAAAGGGTCTAAGCCTGAAGTCACTGAAGTTATGTTTGTAATGTTCAAGGCATTTAACATTCCTCTTCCCTAGTTGCCTGCAAACTTAAGGTTCACCTGCTATTAACAAAGCCTTTAAACGTAAACTAAAATTATAGACTTTTTTTATGGTAAGCTAATGTTTTTAAGCTTAGATTTAGAAAGGCAGCCTTACCAACACACCTTGATGGAATTAAAGGAAGCTCAAAAAATTTCTAAGCCAGAATGCCAGTTTAATAATTTATAGGAAACATCACATCAAATCAGAGCTACTTCATTTCCCACTGTTAAATTTATCTGCATCAGTGCTCATATTCTGCCTTTCCTTTTGTTTCAAAGGAGGAACTGGCCCTACTCCTATTTAAAACTAGTCCTCACTTTGCAGTTGATTACTTTATCCACTCTCAAAAGACTCTGCTTCTGTGGTTATCCCATCTTTCATTTGCATTACTTGTTTTTCCTCCTTTTAATAATCTCCACTCTAGAAACATACAAAATAAATCCCCCTCTCTTGATACCCTTTCCCCCCCAAGCCACCATCCCATTTTTCTGTTCCCTGTCACTGCAAAACTGAAGTTACCTGTGTGTGCTTCTTCACTTACAAACCTATGCTCCCTTTAACTTGCTTCAACCAGACATTTACCAACTGTACTCGACGGAAACAGCACCACTGAGGTTTTCTAAAAGACAATCGTTTTGCAAAATCCATCATACTTTACATCTCAGCACATGTGGCACAGATAATCATTTGTTTTTGAAACATTTTCTTTGGCTTCAAATACACAATCAAAAAAATTTTTCATGTATTTCTTTTCTGGATTCTCAGTGGGTTAAACCACCCTCATGACCCTAAAATGACAGCAGTTGTGTCTATCAAAGGTGAACAACCAGATACAAAAAGGATGAAAGCCCCATTCAAGATCCCAGTGTTCTCACAAAACAATCTACAATTTTGTGTTTGTAGTTACGGTGCCCCTTGAAATATGTAAGTTTCAAACAAGGGTACATTTTGTTAAAGTAAGCATATTCCAAATAGTATGTGAGACGTTAAAAACAGAAAAGGCGCCAACAGTGTATAAATTGACAAAAATTTTTGAAAACAAATATGGAAACAATTTACCCAACATTTATTCATAACCATTTGATGATCTAGGCCAAATTTAGATGGAAAATTCCCCAGAGAAGCAAGAACACTGAATAAGTGATCAAAATTTTCAAGCTGAGCAGAGAATAGCTTAAAACTATAGGTGCAGTGTGGCACAGTGTGGGTCTTAAATAAATATTTGTGGATCTAATTGAGCCAACATTAATCTCTCTATGGCTTACTATTTAAAATTGTTTCTTCTTCCATTACCTTTTTTAAACACTTGTTATTTACTCTGCATTGAGGATGTAAAAATTGGGTTCCCTGCTCTTAAGACACAAATTAACTTCCAGTATAATGTTGTAATGATCCAGCAATGTACAAGGTGTCCGGGAGATAGGAGCAGAAGCACCTCAGTCTCTTGAGTCGGGAAGCCCTTCAGGGGAGACCAGCGATAACCCTGTTTAACTTTAATACACCCGGAGAGGAAAGCATGAGAAGAGTCACACGGGTTAGTTAGGTGATGACCTTTGTTATCACAGGCCGAGAAATTCGGATTTATCCTGAAATCAATGGGCAGCTACGACTTGGTTTTAAGCAGAGAGGTGGAATTATGCATTTTACAGGGTAGCCCACAAGGACGACTGTGGAAGGTGAAGCGAGAAAGGCAGAGCAGGAAGACCTGAATGCCAGCCAGCGAAGCTATTGGTTACATATGATACTGCATACTCCACGTGGTCGAGTGAAAACAAGGTTAACGGGGGAAAAAATCTCAATCTTTTCATCATCCTCCTGCTCTGGATATAAATTCAGTCGAATATAACCAAGTTCTCATTCCCCAGCATTTACCGATTCCTGTTAAGCGTTGTGAAGTATACAGCCTTAAAGACAAGGCACCTGTCCTTAGCTTTTAATCCCTCTCTTTGCTGGTAAATTACAATACGAGGCCCCGTCAACAAAACTTTCTTTCCAAAGGGATCAGTCTTGTGCCCTGCAGTAAGCTATCGGTACCGGTCCCCTCATCCTCCTAGTTTGGGTCAATTAAATCGTGGCAATTAAGATGAAAATGTCGGGGGGTGGGAGGAGGGGAGCTGTTCGATTGCAGAGAAGCTAATGACACGTGCTCCCGGCCTGGGTCTCCCAGCTCTAGGGGCCGCATCCTTAGGCGCCCCCCGCCCGTGCTCCGCCCGCCCCGCCGCAGCCCGCCGCAGCCCGGATTACCTTCCCCTTTCCGGGCTCTCCGGCCTCCGGCGCAGCCGCCATGGGGACAGTCGGCGCCTCCACCCCGCCCCGTCGCAGCCGCTGGCCGCCGTGA
>NW_020172144.1:1147913-1172339 GCF_003031525.2 Neophocaena asiaeorientalis asiaeorientalis
GGGCGACCCCGTCAGTTCAACCCAGCGCCAGCCACCGTTTCGCCCCGAGCGAAAGTGTGGTCCAGCGCTCACACCGCTTACTCCCTGCTTTGGTTTCATCAGGGAGGGGCTTGAAAATAGCGCCACTCGGTTTGCCTGAAGGAGACTGGGGACAAAATGGAGGGAGGACCTTGTCAGTGAAGACGCGTTAGGACGTTTGTGCCCGCCGTGCAGGCGGGGAAGGCAGGCGGGGTGAAGTGGAAAAAGGCCTGCGACACGCGTTTTTCAATGTTAGGTAGTGTTCCACGTATACTGCCCCCTACGACTGCGACTTAGCGTGAAATCTGCGTGTTGGAGACAGCAGTCGTCTGGTGTGAGATAGGGCTTGACCGCTTTCTCAGCGCTCTAAGTCAATACAATTCCTTTTCCCGTCTTTTTTTTCTATGCACCGTAAGGAAAATGTCCCTATCAAAACCATAATTATGCCTCCTTTGTTTATGTACCTTTATATTTCAAAGTATATTCCTGGGAAAATGTTCAAGCTTTAGAGTGTGTCATTGTGCAGAGTCATGCTGCTGTGCACACAGTAAGGGCTGGATAAGGTTCGCGGTGATTGTTTGCTATCAGCTGTCAGTGAGGTGTTTTCTTATTCCTTATGCTTTCATGATCGTTTAATACCTTTCTACAGACCCAGTAAAACACACAATTTACGACCTACGTGTGATTTTTTTTAAAAAAGTAAGTGACTTTGGGGGAGATACTGCTCTAATATTAATTAGGAAGTAGAATAAATGTCACCCCGCCCACGATATCCTGCCAGTTTGGGGTTCTTAGCTGGAAATCTTGCGCTAACTATGCTTTGAACTCTTGGTCTGGAAGGTAATATTTAAGGCAGTAATATTCCATAAAAGAGCGAGCAGTTCTCTTGAAGTAATTCCTAATCATGTTGTAAAGGAAGGAGAACTGGAAAGTACCAGGGCCATCCTATTTTATTTTTTATTGTGACTGAAAAATTGCTAGGGTAAACTTAGGGTCCATTTCATTTGTCTTTGAAAAGTATTTTCATGCATTATTTCTTTATATTAAAATTTTTAATTTCACAAAAATGGCATGTTTGTTTATTTTCATATTTTATAGAGTGAAAAGTAAAAATCTTTTTCACTTTAACCCCTTTTTTCTCCCCTATTTAAAGTAAACACAACTAACAGTTTAATACGGCTCTTTCCAAACTGTTTTCTTTTTTCTCTTCTTTTTAATTAAAACAACCCTGGAATATAGGCTAAAAAGTAAAAGTCTCTTTATACCATACCTGCCTCCATATGAGTGTGTCTGTATATGACACACATATCTAAATGGCTATAGTATGTAATTTGCATTCAACAATTTACTTTTTACTATTTAACACTATGTTATGGAAAATTTTTCATGTAATTATCTAAAGATTTACTCATTCATTTTAATGGCTGCTCAGCAATCCTTTAATCATTTTCCTTCTGATTGACCTAGAAAGTTTCATTTTTTTTCACTAGTCCAAGAAATGCTTCAATGAGCATTTTTATGCATATATCTTTGTGCACAGGTTCAAGTATTTCTGTAGGATAGATTTCTGGAAATGGCCTGATTCAAAGGGGTATGTGCATTAAAAATTTTAATACATACTGCTAAATTGCCTTCCAAAACTACTGCCAATTTACATTCCCCATTATAACAATGTATGAGAATGCTTGTTTCCTCACATTTTTAACACTGCATAATATCATATTTAAAAATTTTTGTGTATCTGATGGGTGAAAAATGGTGTCTTGATTGCTTTTAAACTTTCCTGATTACTAGTATGGCTGAACATTCTTTCAGATGTTTATTAGTCATTCTTTTCCTAAAAATTTCCTAAAACTTTACTTATTAACTTTGTTTATGGAGTCTTTCATTTTACAAACAACTTTCTATTTTGTTTTATTATATTTTTTTATGGAGTCCAATATGTCAGTGTTTTCTTTTATGGCTTTTGATCTTGTGTCTTCCTGAGGCCTTAAGGGCTTCTTGACTCCCATAATAAAAAAAAATTTGAAAATAATTGTCATATGCTTTCTCATTAATAATTTTGGTTATCTCTTTTCCTATTTCTTAAAAGACCAACTTTTGGTATTATTGACCAAGGCTATTTTTTTCTATTTCATTTTATATTTTACATTTATTTCTATTAATGTGGTATCTATTTTGTTGTCTTTTTTCTATCTTTTTGAGTCGACTACTTAAGTTCACATATTCTCCATCTTTCTTGATTTGTAGCAAATGTATTTAAGGCTGTAAAATTTCCTCTGAGAATCATTTTATCATACGTTGTCACCGATTTTTAACAGGTAATATTCCTATCACCATTCTTTTCTAAATTTTCTATAATTTCAGCTTTTCTTTCTTTTCAAGTAAATAAATTTGGATATGCTTTTGGTATTAATTTTTAGGTGTTCTGTTTTACACTGTGGCCCATGTATTTCTACTCTTGGGGAATTTTTTTATTTGTGTGTGTGTGTGTACTACCTAAGAGATCATTTTGTACATGTTCCATATGCTTTTGAAAAGAATGCATTCTCTATATTAGCATTGTTAAGCTTATTCATTATAGTAGTATATTGTATACATTATAAATATATAAAATATATATATGATAATCACATAAATTAAGTTTATTAATTGCCATTCAGCTGTCTTTTTGCATGGTAAGAGTTGTTTCATTGCAAGCAACAGACTGACTGTAGTTAGATTAAAGAAGAAAGAAATTTATTGGGAAGACGTGGAGAAGCTCAATGAACTGATAAAGAGTTTAAGAGTCAGGTCTTTAAAAGGACAACATCCAGGACAGTCCCAGGGGTCTTGATAGCAAGAACTAAAGGAGTGGCTTTCCAGGATGACAGTGATGGCCTGTTCAGTCTTATTTCTACTATCGTGCTTTGCTTTTCAACCATGCTGTCTGCTGCAAGACTCCCTGTATGTCTGGTATTGGATGCAGATGCCCCGAATGAGTGGGTAGTTTAGCACAGTGGGTTGAGTTGGGGCCAGAAAATCTCTTCTTTAAGAGTTCCTTCTCTCACGGTGGCTGTAAATCCCCTGGCACACGGCCCAGAGCGCCTGCTTTCATCCTCTCATCTGGGAGAGAGTGTGGTGTCAGTAATCCCATGCTAGAAAGCTAATAGTTATCTGTAGGCAGCAGGGTGGTGAGGGGTGAAATGGTTGTATGGTTCTGGGGATTTGGTGGGGCTGTGCTGGCAAACCCGCTTTTCAAGGTTCTCTCTTAAGCTTGTGTGGGGTTGTTTTTTAATCAGGAATATTGTGTTTAATAATCAGTCTGATTGCATCTTCTCTGTATTGTTCAGAAGTTCCTAACTGTCCTGGTCTGCTGCTGGTACATTATCCTGTCTTTCCAGCAGAAGTATCAATTTATTTTTATTTTTATATTCCGTTTCTCATTTCGATCGGTTTTGGAGGAAAGGGTGATAAAAAATTGGGTTCAATCAGCCAGCCCTCTGTAACCAGAAGTCTGAATTTTCCTGCTCTTCCTTCCTATTCGTGTGTGTCCTGTGTCCATGTGGGTGTGCACATGAGCATGTGTTTAAGTCTAATGGTACTATAGGACTTGTAAAGAAAACCAGCTGTTTTCCACCACACTTCTCTTTGTTCTGAAGTTCTGCACCCCACAGGCAATGACTTTTATCTCTTTTGGCCCATTCTTCTGGTAGTTTACTTTCATATTTCTAAGTAAAATGCTCATTCTCCTATTTCTTAATTTTTCAATTTTAGGCATTATCTATTGATAATGAAAATTTATCTCTTTTCTACTCCTTTCCCTTCCCCTCATCCTCTCAGTATGGTTGTGTCACATTTTAAGAAGCTAAATACGCATTCAGCATGTACATTATTATGGCAGTGTAAATGGTCATAGCTGAGCCGTGTGGGGTACTATGATTTCATTTCTTTTCTTGTAAAATTTAAAACTTTTCCTGGAGTTAATAATTTGCTAAATTTTGTTAAAGCTAGCTCTTATTGACTCTTCCTTCCTTCCTTCCTTTTCTTTTTTTTTCTTTTCTTTTCCTTTTCCATAAGAGATTATCTAAATTTTAGCATATAATACTCATTTGTCTCATGGGACATTTGGCTGTTGGGACAAATGAGTATTACATGCTCTTTTTTTCCCCCTTACTAGCTCTAAAGAGCCAATTGTAGACATCTCTTGCCAACTCTGTGTTCAATGACTTTATCCTGGTAACTTAAATTTGGCTATGGTGGAGGTATTTATGCCATAGAAGTCAACAAATGCTACAAGTCAGTGCTTCTTTCTTTCTTTTTTTTTTTCCTTTTCAAACAGGTGGTTTACCAATATACCACTGAATGCACCTGTCATTGATTTTTCTCTCAAAATTCTCCTGCAGAGTCATAAAACTCTCCACAATATAGTAAAAAACATTGTATGATCTGCCTGTCATTTTTTTTTTTAAAGACATCTCTCCTGGAGCTTGTCTCCTCTTGGTCCAGTCTGTTATGGTTGCTGTCTAAGACTGATTCCCAGACATCATCCTGGGGTTTCTCATCACCTCATGCCTATGCCAACTCACCTGCTTCCTCAATTCCTCATCTTCCTCTTTCCTGGCTTACTCCCTCATTTCAGAGGAGTACATCCTCCAGTGGCTTCCTGGAAAAAGTTTACATAGAAGGTAAATATTTTGAGATCATCATGCCTAAACATTTTTTTTTTGACAGCTTTGATATTTGGTTAAAGTTGCATTTCTAGAATTATTCTCCCACTAGAATTATTATTCCTCCTAGAAATGAAGCAATCTCCTATATAATCATAATGCCATTATCACACCTAAGAAAATTAGCAACAATTTCATAATTCATCTAGAATGTACTACATATTCAAAGTTCCCCAATTTTTCAAGAAACTTCCCCAGTTGTACATTGTTTTTATTTTTGTTTTCAAAGAAGGATCCAACACTGCATTTGGTATTGGTATTATGTCTCTTTAATCTCTCTTAGTCTAGGACTGTCTCCCTATCTTATCTCTTTTATGCCATTGACTTTTTAGAAATTCTGAGACAGTTATTTTGTAGACTGTCCCACGTTCTGGATTGTCTCGGTGTCATTTAACTTGTCTATCCCCTTTGTTTTCTATAAAATAGAAGTTTAGTCTAGGGCTGCACTGTTCAATGTGGTAGCCACTAGCCACATGTGGTTATTGAGCACCCGAAATGTGGCTAATGCAACTGAGGAACTGGATTTTAAAATTTAATTTGAATTAATTTGAATTTAAATTTAAAAGCTCAGGGACTTCCCTGGCAGTCCAGTGGTTGAGACTCTGAACTTCCAATGCAGGGGGCATGGGTTTGATCCCTGGTCGGGGAACTGGGATCCCACATGCCACGTGGCCAAAAACTAAATTAATTAATTAAAAAAAAAATAAATTTAAAAGCTCATTCAATTTCATTAGTGGAAAAATTTTAAGTAGGTTTGGAAAAACTTGGGTATGCAGATCTGCTTCAACAGTAAATTTTATGAAATCTAAATACAGGTCAAGTATTTCCAATGAAAATTTAGTATCTGAATTGAAATGTGCTTTAAGTGTAAAAATACACACTGAATTTTGAAGACTCTGTACCAGAAAAGAATGTAAAATGTTAATTTTTTTAATATTGATTACATGTTGAAATACTAATATTTTGGATGTGTTGGGCTAAAGTATATTATTATATTAATTTCACCTGTGGGTTTTGGTGTTGTTTTTACTTTTTAAATGTGGCTACTAAAAATTTTAATATTACATATATAGCTCACATTATATTTTTAATGACATGTGCTAGTCTAGAAGCTTGATTAAATTCAGGTTAAACATTCTTTGCAAGAATACTTCTAGATGTTGTTGTATATTTCTTTTTTTTTCTTTTGGCCTCATGACTTGCAGGATCTCAGTTCCCTGACCAGGAATTGAACTTTGGCCATGGCAGTGAAAGCCCGGAATCCTAACCACTAGGCCACCAGGGAGCTACCTGTTGTTTTGTATTTCAAATAGCATCGTATCAGGAGGCACATATTGTCCCACTATACGTGATGCTAACTTTGGTCCCTCAGTTAAGATGGAGACTGCCAGAACTCGCCATTGTAAAAATACACTTCTCTTTCTGTAATTAAAAATCCATGCAGATATTCTGTTACCAAAAATCTGTTCACCTAATGGTTTTAGCATTTTTTGATGATCCTTGCCTTGAATCCATGATTACATCGGAGGTTGCCAAAAGGTGGATTTTCTTTTCTTTTCTTTCTTTTTAATGAACATTTTCATGCCCTTGATTTTTTAAATTCTTTTTTAAAAAATAGATTTATGTATTTATTTATGGCTGCGTTGGGTCTTCGTTGCCGCGTGCGGGCCTTCTCTAGTTGTGGCGAGTGGGGGCTACTCTTCATTGCGGTGCGCGGACTTATCATTGAGGTGGCTTCTCGTGTTGCAGAGTGTGGGCTTCAGTCGTTGTGGCACACGGGCTCAGTCGTTGTGGCTCACGGGCTCTAGAGCACAGGCTCAGAAGTTGTGGCGCACAGGCTTAGGTGCTCCATGGCATGTGGGATCTTCCCGGACCAGGGCCCAAACCTGTGTCCCCTGCATTGGCAGGCGGATTCTTAACCACTGCACCACCCGAGAAGTCCTTGGATTTTCTTATTTTTGTGAATTCATCTCCATTTATTAGCTGACGTTGGTCTATAAAGAAGAGCTCCTCACATCTCTGGATTTACAAAATTTATTTATGTAGTGTGTTATAGTCAATTAAGGTCATTCTTTTTGATGTTCAGTGCAATTCCTTGTACATTCCCTGCCCCAGATCTGGAATCAACCATTTCTTCAAAGAACTCATACTCCTTTCAGTGGGGATTAAATTGCTTCTTAAAGCCACTTGAGATGAATTTTTTTTAAGTATAAGAAAAACATTGATAGAATTTTATTCAAGTTAGTTATGCTTTGTATACACATGTTAATCTATATTGCTAAACACAGAACTGAATCATTATACCTCCAACAGTTATTTTCTTCAATCCATGTTAAAACTAAATCTTGGATAGTCTTAGGTCTCATATTTGTAAAAGTAGATTAAAATATCTCTCTGAAAATGAGTAAGCAGAGTTCTCAGTTCATTCTTGTTACTGTGTGCTAGGAATTCTGCCTGTGCCTGGGGGCCCTGGGTTGTATGAGAACTTATGCTCTCTCCATCATCATCACCGTCTCCCTTCTCTTCCCTTCTATTTTTTTTTTTAAATGTCAGTCATATTTTTATAACTCCCCAGTTTATTTTTATTTATTTATTTAATTTAGTTAGTTTTGGCTGTGTTGGGTCTTTGTTGCTGCACGCAGGCTTTCCCTAGTTGTGGCTAGTGGGGGCTACTCTTTGTTGTGGTGCGTGGGCTTCTCACTGTGGTGGCTTCTCTTGCTGCAGAGCACGGCTATAGGCGTGCAGGCTTCAGTAATTGTGGCACTTGGGCTTAGTAGTTGTGGCTCGCGGGCTTAGTTCCTCCACAGCATGTGGGATCTTCTGGGACCAGGGCTTGAACCCGTGTCCCCTGCATTGGCAGGTGGATTCTTAACTACTGTGCTACCAGGGAAGTCCCCCCAGTTTATTGTTTAACAATCTTTTCTGATATCTATCTGTATGAATTTGAGGTTATCTCAAAGTACACAGATATTACTCATATTTCCTATAAACTTATTAAATACCGACGAGAAAATACTTAACTTACTAACACATCAGTATTTAAAGGCTTCAACATAATTCCTTTTTCAACAAATGATTTTTTCCCACCTAAGCCAAGATACATTTACATTGGGTTTATGTGTGCATATGAAAACAGACACCTTCCTCAAATTGATCATAAGATAAACCAGTGTACAGTGTCCTCCTTTCTGGATATAATTAAATTTTCAAAGATAAAGTGGTTCAAATGGGAGCAAATAAGCTGACTTCCTTAGGAAATAAACGAGACAAACAAAATTTTAGAAATATTCAGGTGCTAAAGAGTAATCCCATAAATCTTTCTCTCATTCCTATCCTTTTAACAGACGCATGTGCACTGTGGGTATTTGTTAATTAAAACACTTGAGTCTAGATTGTATGCGCCTATGGATGGGGCTATTCTTATTCAGTAAAAGGCCCTGAGTTAAAAAGATGAGCAGTATTACAGGTGGATAGAAGACATTTGTTTCTTCACCAAGTTACCTACATAAACTCACTGAAGAGGCGGAGTAGAGTATTTGTCTCAGTGGGCTCAGACATTGACCTGGGCCTTATAATGATGTTTTACTTCATTCTGTCTATTATGTTGATTTGCTAATTTGTTTGTTCCGTTATTTTTGAAACTAGGGCAAAGTAGGAGGTTCAACTTGTCTAAGAACACTTAATGTACTCCATAAACCGTCTGAATCAAAGGTTTTTATTTGTTCTTCTGCCAAACATGGCAACTGATTTCCATCTCCAGCAGTGAGTGGACGCAGTGTTGTCGAGCTTCTCCAAGAAGGCGCTGTAGCACCCAATACACCCCGAGGACACGGTCTCAGAGTTGGAGTCATTCCCATAGTAGGGACCTTCAAGAATACATTGTTTTTGTGGATCATAGCTCCCAAGTGGTTCAATTATAGCTTTGTGTTTTTATTATTTATTTATTTTTAGTATTTATTTATTCTTTAACATCTTTATTGGAGTATAATTACTTTACATTGTTGTGTTAGTTTCTGCTGTATAACAAAATGACTCAGCTATATCTATACACATATCCCCATATCCCTCCCTCTTGCATCTCCCTCCCACCCTCCCTATCCCCTCTAGGTGGTCACAAAACACTGAGCTGATCTCCCTGTGTGATGTAGCTTTGTGTTTTTAAATGTGATTACTTTTTCTATTCAAATCTCTCAGATTGATTTCACCCTTACATAGTATAACCAAATGAGGCAGAGTCTTCTTTTAACTACCCTATTTCATATGTAGACATTTCTGCACTGTCTGTCCTCCAGTAATCAAAAACGGTTATCTGAAATGGGCAGATTTCCACCTCCTGTTGCACCGTCCCAATCCTGCCACGCTCTCAAGGGCAAGTTCAACCAACCCTCTTCCATGAAGCCTCCCAGACCACCTTCACTTGAAGTGATCCCTTCGCTTCCTGAGAGGTGGTAAAGAGTGGGCATTCTGGTAACCATGAGTTACCAGCTCTTTGACTTTGAACTTGTCTAATCTCTCAAGCTGTAAAATGAGGAAAATAATAATTCCCTGTCTATAATTACTGTGAGAATCAAATGATGTAAAGTGTTCAGCAGTGCATAGTGATAACTAAATGGTCAATAAATTATTGTCTCAACTCCCAGAGTACCTCTTGACTGAATGCTGACTTGGAGATATAGTGTCTTCTATAGTAAGTAATATAAGGAAATTACAGCTCGTTACTTTAATAATGTATCTGCTTAGTGCTACTTTATATTACTATTTTCAATCTTATTGTAAAATAAGGCAAGAATCTCATTTTTTAAAAAGCAGCTTATGCTTTATTTAGAGTGTAACTCTTTTAAATACTCCCATACAACCTACCAGACCGAACATTGTGCATATTTTAAAATATAGGTGGATTAAGCACATTTGAAAAACCAGTAAAATGGAATGGGATAGTTGCTTTAAGCAGCAGAAGGGACATATATTTTAGCGATATCCGTACCAATGGTTGAACCTTATTGTGGTGGTTAGTCACAACAATAATGTAATTATAAATCGGAGTAATGAAGATAAACCTACAAGAAGATTATGCATTAGAAAAACATTATTGCAAACTGTCCAATAGTCTTCCAAAATAAGGGAAATGTAAACTAAAATATCAGATACTGTTTCACACCCATCATTCTCATATGCTGCTGGTGGGCGTGTGTATTGACACCATCACTTTGGAAGACAACTTGTGATTATCCGGTAAGGTTAAGGATGAGATCCCCAGGCGACTCAGTGATTCCACTTCTAAGTCCAGAGCCTAGGTTTGCTGACCCCCGCCAGTCCACAAAATGATTGTTCCTGGTGTGAATGGAGGTAAGAACAGAAACTGAGAGTACCTTTTGAGAAACCTGCGTAGCATTCACATTGCTGAAATATCCAAGCATACGATTTTTGTGTTTTACAAAATATCACAACAGATTGAAAATTTAAAAATGAAAACAGAACTGATTCATCATGGATAGTTTGAGAAGTACCACTCCTTCTAGACCAATACCTCTTAGGCTTGTTTTGTGTATACAGATTTCCTGCGAGTATAGTTAAAATGCAGATTCAAATTCAGTAGTTCTGATGCGGTGCCCAAGACTCTGCATTTCTAGCTCCCAGGAAATGCTGATAACTGCTGATCTTGGAACCATACTTTGAACAGCATCACTCTAGATTTAACTTCGATTCAGGTGTAAAAGGGGGCATATGTGAGAATATTCATAGTTGTATGTCTGTAATAGCAAAAATACTGAGAAAAACATAAATGTTCTTGAACAGAAGAATGGATAGATTAATTATGGTTAAGTCATGTGACCCAGCAATCCCACTACTGGGCATATACCCTGAGAAAACCATAATTCAAAAAGAGTCATGTACCACAATATTCATTGCAGCTCTATCTACAATAGCCAGGACATGGAAGCAACCTAAGTGTCCATCGACAGATGAATGGCTAAAGAAGATGTGGCACATATATACAATGGAATATTAGCCATAAAAAGAAATGAAATTGAACTATTTGTAGTGAGGTGGATAGACCCAGAGTCTGTCATACAGAGTGAAGTAAGTCGGAAAGAGAAAAACAAATACCATATGCTAGCACATATATGTGGGATCTTAAAAAAAAAAAGGTTCTGATGAACCTAGGGGCAGGACAGGAATAAAGATGCAGACATAGAGAATGGATTTGAGGACACGGGGAGGGGGAAGGGTAAGCTGGGACGAAGTGAGAGAGTGGCATGGACATATGTACACTACCAAGTGTAAAATAGATAGCTAGTGGGAAGCAGCCGCATAGCACAGGGAGATCAGCTCGGTGCTTTGTGACCACCTAGAGGGGTGGGATAGGGAGGGTGGGAGGGAGACGCAAGAGGGAGGAGATCCGGGGATATATGTATACGTATAGCTGATTCACTTTGTTATACAGCAGAAACTAACACAAAACTGTAAAGCAATTATACTCCAATAAAGATGTTAAAAAAATGTGTATTATATATATACATTATCAGTGAACATGAACTATAATAACATATCAACATGGATGATTTTTACAAAGATGTTGCTAAACAAATTGTAAGTAGCACAAAAATATATAAAGTGTGATACCATGTGCATAAAGCTTAAAATTATGCAAAATAATAGTACCTATGTAGGGATGCATATACATTTAGTAAAAGCATAAAGATACACTTAGAAATGATGATATCAAATTCAGGCAAGGGTTTCCTCTTGTGGGGAGGGAGGGGTATGTGACTGGGGAGATGCAACTAAGAGGATTCTATTCTACTTTATAATTACTTCATCGGGTGACAAACAAGTAAGTTTTTTCTTTTTTTTGGTCGCGCTGCACGGCATGTGGAATCTTAGTTCCCCGGCAGGGATCGAACCCGTGCCCCCTGCAGTGGATGCATGGAGTCTTAACCACTGGACTGCCAGGGAAGTCCCAGGTAATTGTATTTTATGCTTTCTAAAAGTTTGAAGTATTTTTTACATCACATTTAGAAAGCAGTTTAAATTCATCCAGTATAAAGTTACCCAAATTTTAAAAATTCATGAAGTAAGTCTCAAATATGTCCTGCACTTTTCAAAGTTTTGCAGGGTGAGGGCACAGTGGTTGGAGGCGAAGAACTCCATTAAACTGGGGAGAAGAAATCTGAAAGCGGAAAAAGGGGTAGTTTTGAGAACTTGTGCTTTTTTTTTCCTCCCTCAAATTTGTTTAAGGACAGTTAGAGCTAAACTTGGGTGCAGGGTTTCTACTCCCCTTGCATACCAGCTGTGAGTGAATATAATCCATGCCCCATGGCTGCAGTGAGCATGGTTTATCCAGGACCAGCTCTATTATATGTGAGCTGACCACCCTGATTCAGGCCCCCGCTGTCTCCAGCCTAGGTTACTGGGCAGCCTCCTGGCTGGTCTTTCTGCTTCCTGTCTTAACCTTCATATGGTCTTTTCTCCACACAACACCCAGAGTTATTCTTTCAAAACAAATCAGAAAAGTCATTCACCTACTCCCAACCACCACCGGCTGGCTCACTGTAGTATTCAGAATGGAGTCCGAAGTCCTTAGTACAGCCTCCTTGGCCTTCATGAGCTGGCCTCTGTTACTGTGCTAGTCTCATCCACTGCTCTCCCCTCTTGAGCCCACACTCTGGCCCCATGGCCTCCACGTTGTTTACCCAACACACAAGCTCACTCTTGATTTCAAGGCCCAGAATTCCCTGCCCTGCCTGAATCTTCTCTTGGTTCTCTCCTCCCACCGTCAGGTCTTTGCTCAGAGGTAGCTCCTTAAAGAGGCCATCTCTGGTCACCCTCTCTCAGGGAGCACTCCTCCTTCCACCGCTCTCTATCCCTTTAGCCCACTTTTTCTTCTTAACCCTGACTGTCACCAGATGTTTCATGAGATATTTTCCTGTCTGCTGTCACATATACTTGACTATAAGCTCTTGGAAAGCAGGGCCTTAACTATTTTGTTTTCTGCTTTACCTCCAGGGCCTAGTACAGTGCCCGGCACGTAGTAGGTAGTCCATAAACATTTGTGGAATCATGGATGAGTGAGTCACTGAATGAGTAAGGCAAAGAATTTGGACCACTTGCTGTGGCTGGGTGGCCACATTGAAGCTACTAATTGCCCGATGACTCAGGAACAATCTTGGCATATTTTATTGCCAGTTTAGAAGACAATAAATTCTTGATAAAACATATTGCTCGTTGATCATTCTTCAACATTATGAAGTTATTAAATAGCCCTTTTTCCCAGCATACAGTTGAACAACTTTATATTAATAAGCAGGCTTTACACATCTTCGGGAAAGAAGAATTAACATTTTAGTGCTCACTGTGTACTAGGTACTTTGCATACATTATGATCTTATTTATTATTCTATTTCTTTTTTCCCCAGCAACCCTGTGAGATAGATATTTTCATTTCATAAAGAAAATGAAGTTCAGAGAGGTTAAGTATTTGCCTAGAGTCACAGAGTTGGTTCCATAATCCATATATCTTATAGTCAACATAAAGTTGTATGTTCCATGCCTGTATGACGATCATCACCTGCATCACTGAGTGTTATTGCTGGGAGGAAATGTAGACCCCCTTTAATCCAGGCTTCTCACATTACAGGCAAGAGAACTGAGGTCGACTAGGGCACATGTCCACTCACCTCTTAACAGGAGAGCAGCCTCAGAGCTTCTGGCTCTTTCACACGGCCTCCTTCTGCTCCAAGCATGTACCGTCTTTCTTATAGTTATTTGCAGATTCCGTATTTGTGAATTCACCTCCTTGCTAAAATTTATTTGTAACCCCCAAATTAGTACATGGGGCACTTTTACAGTCGTTTATAGCCATACACAGAGTGGCGGAAACTCCAAGTTGCCACTGCACACGTTCCCAGCTGAGGCTGAACAAGGCTGCACTCAGCTGTCCTGTATTAGCTCTAATGCTGTAAAAAGCGTCCCTTTCCATAGTCTCTTTTTTGGGGGGGCTGCGTTGAGTCTTCATTGCTGCATGCGGGCTTTCTCTAGTTGCGGCGAGCGGGGGCTACTTTTCGTTGCATTGCGCGGGCTTCTTATTGCAGTGGCTTCTTGTTGTGGAGCACAGTCTCTAGGCTTGCAGGGCTTCTGTAGTTGCGGCGCGTGGGCTCAGTAGTTGCAGCACACAGGCTCTAGGACGCGTGGGCTCAGTAGTTGTGGCTGGCGGGCTCTAGAGCGCTGCTCAGTAGTTGTGGTGCATGGGTTTAGTTGCTCCGTGGCATGTGGGATCTTCCCAGACCAAGGATCAAACCCGTGTCCCCTACATCGGCAGGTGGATTCTTAACTACCGTGCTACCAGGCAAGTCCTCTTGGAGGATCTTCCTGGACCGGGAATCCGTGTCCCCTGCATCGGCAGGCGGACTCTCAACCACTGCGCCACCAGGGAAGCCCCTCGTGGTCTCTTTAATGGCTTTCTTTTGCATCATTTTTGTGCATTTTGTTGGTGAATATACTGTTCAAAATGGCCCCCAAGTGCAGTGCTGCAGTGCTGTCTAGTGTCCTAAGCACAAGAAGCCTGTGACGTGCCTTATGGCGAAAAATATGTGTGTTAGACAAGCTTGGTTCAGGCATGAGTTACAGTGCAGTTGGCCGTGAGTTCAGTGTGAATGAATCAACAATATCTATTAAATGGGGTGTCTTTAAACAGAAGGGCGCATAGAACAAGTTTCTGTATTGATCGGTTGACAAAAATGTTGTCACCGGAGGCTCACAGGAACCGAACCCTGTATTTCCCCTAGGAATTTGCTAACTCAGCCTTGGCAACTTGATAGAACACAACTATGGTGAATGAGAATCACCTGTGTTTGGGGACCACATTGCAGAGCTGCATCTGGTTCCAGAGGCAAGTAAGAGGGAGTGATGTTAAAAAAAAGAAACAAGCTCCAGTCCCTAAAAAAACTAGTATTTAGCTGTAATTTAAAAGTATGATGGTATTTTGTTGCTGGTAAAACCTTAGTTAAACCTCTAAAGCTTCAGTGATTGCCCTCTCCGGGATGGGAACACAGCGAGAATGTAAAAACAGTTATTCTCACTGTCAGTTTCTGACTGTATGTATGCTATAATTTTAGTATTCTTATTTTTGACTTTTTCTAAGCACAGCCGTATACTCTCATTGTTAAAATGGGAGACAATTGTAGTAAGGCAGAAAGAGCACTCAATTTGGAGGCAAATTCTGGGGATGAGGCAAACTCTGACGCCTCCTGGTTATGTAACCTTAAGCAAATCTCTGAACATTTCTGACTCAGTTTTCTAATCTGAAAAAATAGAGACAACAGCCAATCTTAGCTAACTCACACATCTCAGGTATTCTAAGGGCTTCTCATTTGACCTTCACAACCCTGATAACACCTCAGTTCACAGAGGAGGCAGTTGAGGCCCAGAGAGGTCAAGTGACTGGTTCATGATCACACAGCTAGAGAGAGAAGAGCTGGGACTGTGAGTCCAAGATACTGGTCCTAACCACACACAGCCCCAGCCTCTCGGTGGCCCTCACCACCTGCTGTCTCAGACAGTCCTGGGGGATGGGGTGGTGGCATAAGGGTATAAATCCCGGAGCTAATAAAGTGTAAGTTATTACTATTTTTTTTCACTGGGGCTAACATTTTGAATATTAATATTCCAGACGGGGATTTTCCCTTAAGATATGTGGTTTTCAAAAAGTTTGTTGGAGTCATTAAGTATGCTTGTATTCATTCAGGGACCAATTTTTTATTGTTGTCATTGTTGCCAAGACTCATTTCTAATTTTATATTGAAAGGAGGATCTTAAGTGGATATTTTCTTTTTAGAAATCCTTTGTGGAACTTATCCTTTGCATTCAGAATAGGGTATTTGTGTTTGTATTTGAGGGTGATTTTTCAATGGCACAAAACGAGAACTGTTTTACTAGCAGCAATATATAAACTAATTATATTTGAAAAATGAAAAGAAGAGGGTAAAAAATAGTAGCATAAAATTAGGGAGCCATTGAAAGTCTGTGCAAACTAATAAATTAGCCCTTGGAAACTCCATCCCTCCCTGAAGAAAAAAAAAATTTGTCACTAAATTGAAACTAAAATTTTCCCTGGTGAGTTTCACTCATTCACTCAATTATTCACAGATTTTTTTATCATCTGCTATGTGCCTGGTACTCCTCTACACCAAGAGAATACAGCAATGAGCAAGACAGGCCTGGCCCCTTGCTCAGGAAGCTTCCTTTTATTGAGGGGAGATGGGCAAAAGCAAGTAGAAAAATTTGAAATTGTGGTGAGTCTATGAAATGGCACTGTTTTACGCTGGCGTGCTATTGTGTGAGACCATAAATGCTTGTGGTTTTAAACTGCTGAATTTTGGGGTAATTTGTTCTGCAACACTAGGTATCTACGACAGTCCTAAACTCTTGTGTTCAGTTTTTCTTCCATTGGCATCCTTGGCCAGCCTCCAACAACCTGACGAACCTGGACATTCTTCTTCTGTGAGCTCAGACCCAGGCTACAGAGTGTTGCTGAAAAAAAAAAACAAACCCACAAAGCATTTTTCATGCTCACCACTGTCATTTGGACCCTCAACACCACCCTACAATATTTTCCTAGAGAATTCTCTCCTTCTTAAACGTTCTCTACCATTTTTAAATCTCTGAGCCCTTCACCTTCCCTCCCCAGCTCAGTAGGTGCCCGCACTGTCTAGATGAGAGGAAGACACAAGCCCTGTGCCTGCTGCCACTCATCTCTGGCCTCCTGCGCCCTCGCCCACCTCTCCTTTTCTTCTGTATCAGAGGAAGAGTTGAAGTCAGTTTCTTCATCTAGAATCTTCCATTCCATCTCCTCCTACCCTCTCAGGTTCTTTCTGTATTCAACAACTTTTCCCTGTCCCTGGCTCAGCTATATCAGGATATAAGCAAGTTCTAGTCTCTCAACTCTGAAAAAGAAAAAATCCTCTTCCAAACCCACATCTTTCCCTGTCTACTCCCCATCTCTTTCCTGCCTCCAGTGCTTAATCCATTCGGTCTGGCTTCTGCCTTCATGAAAACTATTTATGCAGAGGTTACTGATCTCCGTGATGATAAATCCAAAAGATACTTTTTATTATGGGAAAATAAATTTTTTTGTTATGGGAAATTTCAAACACATGCATAAGTAGGAAGAACAGTGCAGTGAACTTCCATGTGCTCAACACCAAGCTTCCACAACTAACAACTTCCCACCCGCTTGACCCACCCTGGGATTATGTTGAAGGAAATACCAGGTATCGTATACTTTATCCCAAAATATTTCAGTATATATTTCAAAAATATAAGAATTCTTAAAGGCCATTTTGTTTTTAAAGAAGATGTTGGGGGTAGGAGTTTATTAATTAATTAATTTATTTTTGCTGTGTTGGGTCTTCGTTTCTGTGTGAGGGCTTTCTCTAGTTGCGGCGAGCGGGGGCCATTCTTCATTGCGGTGCACGAGCCTCTCACTATCGCGGCCTCTCTTATTGCGGAGCTCACTCTCCAGACGCGCAGGCTCAGTACTTGTGGCTCACGGGCCTAGTTGCTCCGCGGCATGTGGGATCCTCCCAGACCAGGGCTCGAACCCGTGTCCCCTGCATTGGCAGGTGGATTCTTAACCACTGCGCCACCAGGGAAGCCCTTAAAGGCCATTTTTAAGTCTTTATTTTGATTGGCTATTCAACAGCATCTAACATTGCGTTTTATTTCTCCCTAAACTTTGAAGTCATCATTCTTTTTCACTCCACTTTGTTGCTTTCTGGCCTCTACTTTGAAATTTTCTTGTTGGCTTTATCTCCTCTACCATCCTCTCATTTACCTGGGGCTCTGGCCCTGCTGTCCTTTCTCACCCTGCCCAGCAAGTCCAGCCCTCCCAGGCTGCACTCACCACCCACTTCCGGTGGCGCCTGTGGTCCCACCCTGTTTCCTGAACTCCAAGCTCTGCTCTCCATCTCCTACCTGACAGCTTTCCCGGGATCTCTCACAGGTACTTCAACTTGCCAGAACTAAGCTTATCACCTTTCCCACCAAACCTCCCCTGTTTTGCTCTTCTTTGTTAAAATGCGCCACACCCACCCAGGTGCTCAATCCAGAAACCGAAGAATAATCTCTTTGCTCCCCACAACTGCCCCCTACCCCGACCCTGAAGCTAATCATGAACAAGCCCTGTAGATATGATCATCTGAAGAAGTCTAATATCCACTCGTGTCTTTCCATCTTCCGTGTCTCCATCAGAGTCACCATTATCATTCAACTGGATTACCAGTTTCCTAACTGGTTTTCCTGCTTCCACTCCAGCCCGGCTCCCACCCACCCCACCGTAAACCACTTGGCCCACGGCGGCCACAACATATAAAATCCTGTCTTGTAATCCACCACCTAAAACCTTTCAGTAGCTGTTAATTGTTTTCAGGATAAAGAACCAAAATCCTTAGTACTCGGCTTCCCTAATTCTTCAGTCTCATGCATGCCATTTCCCTCCTCACTCTAAAAGTTATTGCCAAGAATTTAGAAGTATTTTAAGTGGTTTATTGAAAAAACTGGACTTAGTAGGTAATTTGAATTAACCTTACTCTGTGGACTCATTCTGTCGAAACTATGAATGTCCCATAGCTTTTTTGGTTTCTACATCTGTCATTTGAATAGCCTAAAATCCCATTGAGTTATATTGAAACTCGAAATTTATTTAAATTCTAAAGTCCCCCCCCACTTTCTGAGCTTGGGCTTACTTCAGGCTGGAAAACTAGCAGCAGTTTCTGACCCCTCTGGGTTGGATCGAGGAGAGGGTGGAATGGGGGAGAGAGCAGTGATCGGCGCTGCTGTAACTGGGCCATGGTGCGGAGAGGTGGTGGGCACAAGGGGGGCCCTTCTGACCCCACCTCTAGCTTGTGCTCTTAGGTGACCTTCTGACCTCCTGTCTAGGTGGTCCCACCTAGGGTGTGCTCTTAGATGAAGTCCTTAGATAACTCCAGGCAACACCCCATCACAGAGTCCACATATGGTCCCTGGAAACATTTTCCCTTGCTCTGCCATCGGGGAAGTACAGCTCATTTCTTTTTTTTTTTTTTAACATCTTTATTGGAGTATAATCGCTTTACAATGGTGTGTTAGTTTCTGCTTTATAACAGAGTGAATCAGCTATACATATACATATATCCCCATATCTCCTCCCTCTTGCGTCTCCCTCCCACCCTCCCTATCCCACCCCTCTAGGTGGTCACAAAGCACCGAGCTGATCTCCCTGTGCTATGCGGCTGCTTCCCACTAGCTATCTATTTTACATTTGGTAGTGTATATAAGTCCATGCCAATCTCTCATTTTGTCCCAGCTTACCCTTCCCCCTCCCTGTGTCCTCAAGTCCATTCTGTACATCTGTGTCTTTATTGCTGCCCTGCCCCTAGGTTCTTCATAACCATTTTTTTATTTTTATTTTTTTAGATTCCATATATATGTGTTAGCATACAGAATTTGTTTTTCTCTTTCTGACTTACTTCACTCTGTATGACAAACTCTAGGTCCATCCACCTCACTACAAATAAATTAATTTTATTTATATACTCTTTTGATTACTGTAACTTTGTAGTACAGTCTGAAGTCCAGGAACCTGATTCCTCCAGCTCCGTTTTTCCTTCTCAAGATTGCTTTGGCTCTTTGGGGTCTTTTGTGTTTCCATACAAATTGTGAAATTTTTTGTTCTAGTTCTGTGAAAAATGCCATTGGTACTTTGATAGGAATTGCATTCAATCTGTAGATAGCTTTGGGTGATATAGTCATTTTCACAATGTTGATTGTTCCAATCCAAGAACATGGTATATCTTTCCATCTGTTTGTATCATATTTAATTTCTTTCATCAGTGTCTTATAGTTTTCTGCATACAGGTCTTTTGTCTACTTAGATAGGTTTACACCTAGGTATTTAATTTTTTTTTGTTGCACTGGTAAATGGGAGTGTTTCCTTAATTTCTCTTTCAGATTTTCCATGATTAGTGTGTAGGAATGCAAGAGATTTCTGTGCATTAATTTTGTATCCTGCAACTTTACCAAATTTATTGATTAGCTCTAGTAGTTTTCTGGTAGCATCTTTAGGATTCTTTGTGTATAGTACCATGTCATCTGCAAACAGTGACAGCTTTACTTCTTCTTTTACGATTTGGATTCCTTTTTCTTCTCTGATTGTCCTGGCTAAAACTTCCAAAACTATGTTGAATAATAGTGGTGAGAGTGGGCAACCTTGTCTTGCTCCTCATCTTAGTGGAAATGGTTTCAGGTTTTCACCATTGAGAATGAAGTTGGCTGTGGGTTTGTCATATATGGCCTTTATTATGTTGAGGTAAGTTCCCTCTATGCCTACTTTCTGCAGGGTTTTTATCATAAATCAGTGTTGAAATTGTCAAAAGCTTTTCTGCATCTATTGAGGTGATCATATGGATTTTCTCCTTCAATTTGTAAGTATGGTGTATCGCATTGATTGCTTTGTGTATATTGAAGAATTCTTGCATTCCTAGGATAAACCCCACTTGATCATGGTGTATGATCCTTTTAATGTGCTGTTGGATTCTCTTTGCTAGTATTTTGCTGAGGATTTTTGCATCTATGTTCACCAGTGATATAGGCCTGTAGTTTTCTTTCTTTGTGACATGTTTGTCTGTTTTTGGTATCAGGGTGATGGTGGCCTCATAGAATGAGCTTGGGAGTGCTCCTCCCTCTGCTATACTTTGGAGGAGTTTGAGAAGGATAGGTGTTAGCTCTTCTCTAAATGTTTGATAGAATTCGCCTGTGAAGCCATCTGGTCCTGGGCTATTGTTTGTTGGGAGATTATTAATCACAGTCTCAATTTCAGTTCTTGTGATTGGTCTGTTCATATTTTCTATATCTTCCTAGTTCAGTCTCAGAAGTTTGTGCTTTTCTAAGAATGTGTCCGTTTCTTCCACGTTGTCCATTTTATCGGCATAGAGTTGCTTGTAGTAAACTCTCATGATGCTTTGTATTTCTGCTGCATCAGTTGTTACTTCTCCTTTTTCATTTCTAATTCTGTAGATTTGAGTCTTCTCCTTTTTTTTCTTGATGAGTCTGGCTAATGTTTTATCAATTTTGTTTATCACCTCAAAGAACCAGCTTTTAGTTTTATTGATATTTACTATTGTTTCCTTCATTTTTTGATTTATTTCTGATCTGATCTTTATGATTTCTTTTCTTCTGCTAACTTTGGGTTTTTTTTGTTCTTCTTTCTCTAATTGCTTTAGGTGTAAGGTTAGGTTGTTTATTTGAGATGTTTCTTGTTTCTTGAGGTAGGATTGTATTGCTCTAAACTTCCCTCTTAGAATGGCTTTTGCTGCATCCCTTAAGTTTTGGGTCATTGTGTTTTCATTGTGATTTGTTACTTGGTATTTTTTGATTTCCTCTTTGATTTCTTCAGTGATATCTTGGTTATTTAGTAGTGTATTTTTTAACCTCCATGTGTTTGTATTTTTTACAGATTTTTTCCATCCTGGAGACTGTTCCATGAGCCCTTGAGAAGAAAGTTTACTCTGTTGTTTTTGGATGGATTGTCCTATAAATATCAAGTCCATCTTGTTTAATGTATCATTTAAAGCTTGTGTTTCCTTATTTATTTTCATTTTGGATGATCTGTCCATTGGTGCAAGTGGGGTGTTAACGTCCCCTACTATGATTATGTTACTGTCGATTTCCCCTTTTATGGCTGTTAGCATTTGCCTTATGTATTCAGGTGCTTCTATGTTGGGTGCATAAATATTTACAATTGTTATATCTTCTTCTTGGATTGATCCCTTGATCGTTATCTAGTGTTGTCCTTTGTCTGTCATAATAGTCTTTATTTTAAAGTCTATTTTGTCTGATATGAGAATTGCTACTCCAGCTTTCTTTTGATTTTCATTGGCATGGAATATCTTTTTCCATCCCCTCACTTTCAGTCCGTATGTGTCCCTAGGTCTGAAGTGGGTCTCTTGTAGACAGCATATATACGGGTCTTGTTTTTGTATCCATTCAGCCAGTCTGTGTCTTTTGGTGTGAACATTTAACCCATTTACATTTAAGGTAATTATCAAAATGTATGTTCTTATTACCATTTTCTTAATTGTTTCAGGTTTGTTATTGTAGGTCTTTTCCTTCTTTTGTGTTTCCTGCCTAGAGAAATTCTTTTTGTTGTAAAGCTGGTTTGGTGGTGCTGAATTCTCTTAGATTTTGCTTGTCTGTAAAGGTTTTAATATTTCCATCGAATCTGAATGAGATCCTTGCTGGGTAGAGTAGTCTTGGTTGCAGGTTTCTGCCTTTCATCACTTTAAATATGTCCTGCCACTCCTTTCTGGCTTGCACAGTTTCTGCTGAAAGATCAGCTGTTAACCTTATGGGGATTCCCTTGTATGTTATTTTTTGTTTTTCCCTTGCTGCTTTTAATATTTTTTCTTTGTGTTTAATTTTTGATTGTTTGAGTAATATGTGTCTCAGCTTGTTTCTTCTTGGATTTATCCTGTATGGGACTCTCTGCACTTTCTGGACTTGATTAACTATTTCCTTTCCCATATTTGGGAAGTTTTCAATCATAATCTCTTCAAATATTTTCTCAGTCCTTTTCTTTTTCTCTTCTTCTTCTGGAACCCCTATAATTTGAATGGTGGTGTGTTTAATGTTGTCCCAGAGGTCTCTGAGACTGTCATCAATTCTTTTCATTCTTTATTCTGCTCTGCGGTAGTTATTTCCACTATTTTATCTTCCAGGTCACTTATCCATTCTAATGCCTCAGTTATTCTGCTATTGATTCCTTCTAGAGAATTTAAAGTTTCATTTATTGTGTTGTTCATCGTTGTTTGTTTGCTCTTTAGGTATATTAAGTCCTTGTTATACGTTTCTTGAATTTTCTCCATTCTATTTCCAAGATTTTGGATCATCTTTACTATCATTATTCTGAATTCTTTTTCAGGTAGACTGCCTATTTCCTCTTCATTTGTTTGGTCTGGTGGGTTTTTACCTTGCTCCTTCATCTGCTGTGTGTTTCTCTGTCTTCTGATTTTGCTTAACTTACTGTGTTTGGGGTCTCCTTTCGCAGGCTGCAGTTTCATAGTTCTCGTTGTTTTTGGTATCTGCCCCCAGTGGGTGAGGTTGTTTCAGTGGGTTGTGTAGGCTTCCTGGTGGAGGGGACTAGTGCCTGTGTTCTGGTGGATGAGGCTGGATCTTGTCTTTCTGGTGGGCAGGACCATGTCCGGTGGTGTGTTTTGGGGTGTCTGTGAACTTATTATTTTAGGCAGCCTCTCTGCTAACGGGTTGGGTTGTTTTCCTGTCTTGCTAGTTGTTTGGCATAGGGTGTTCAGCATTGTTGCTCGCTTGTCGTTGAGTGGAGCTGGGTCTTAGTGTATGCTAGTTGTTTGGCATAGGGTGTCCAGCATTGTTGCTCGCTTGTCGTTGAGTGGAGCTGGGTCTTAGTGTGGAGGTGGAGATCTCTGGGGGAGCTTTTGCCATTTGATATTACGTGGAGCTGGCAGGTCTCTGGTGGACGAATGTCCTGAACTTGGCTCTCCCACCTCAGAGGTACAAGCCTGACACCCATCTAGAGCACCAAGACCCTGTCAGCCACATGGCTCATAAGAAAGGGATAGAAAACGAAAGAAAGAAAGAAAAAAATAAAGTTATTAAAATAAAAAATTATTAAAAATAAAAAATTAAAGAGTAATTTAAAAAAAGAAAAAAAAGGAAGAAAGAAAGAAGAGAGCACCCAAACCAAAAAACAAATCCACCAATGATAACAAGCACTAATAACTCTGCTAGAAAAAAAAAAAAAAACCCAAACCCCCAAAATAACCAAAAATGGACAGACAGAACCGTAGGACAAACAGTAAAAGCAAAGCTATACAGACAAAATCACACAAAGAAGCATACACATACACATTCACAAAAAGAGAAAAAGGTAAAAAAATATATATATATCCTTGCACCCAAAGTCCACCGCCTCAGTTCTGGGAGGGTTCGTTGTGTATTCAGGTATTCCACAGATGCAGGGTACAACAAGTTGATTGTGGAGATTTAATCCCCTGCTCCTGAGGCTGCTGGGAGAAATTTCCCTTCCTCTTCTTTGTTGACACGGCTCCTGGGGTTCAGCTTTAGATTTGGCCCTGCATCTGTGTGTCGGTCGCCTGAGGGCGTCTGTTCTTCACTCAGACAGGGCGGGGTTAAAGGAGCAGCTGATTCGGGGGCTCTGGCTCACTCAGGCCGGTGGGAGGGAGGGGTATGGATGCGGGGCGAGCCTGCGGGGGCAGAGGCCAGTGTGACGTTGCACCAGCCTGAGGCGCGCCGTGCGTTCTCCTGGGGAAGTTGTCCCTGGATCACGGGACTGCACAGACTCCCGGGAGGGGAGGTGTGGATAGTGCCCTGTGCTTGCACACAGGCTGCTTGGTGGCTGCAGCAGCAGCCTTAGCATTTCATGCCCGTCTCTGGGATCCGCACTGATAGCCGCAGCTTGCGCCCGTCTCTGGAGCTCGTTTAGGCGGTGCTCTGAATCCCCTCTCCTCACGCACCCCAAAACAATGGTCTCTTGCCTCTTCGGCAGGTCCAGACCTTTTCCCGGACTCCCTCCTGGCTAGCTGTGGCGCACTAGCCCCCTTCAGGCTGTGTTCACGCCGCCAACCCCAGTCCTCTCCCTGCGATCCGACCGAAGCCCGAGCCTCAGCTCCCA